>NC_054487.1:34880055-35248396 GCF_017639515.1 Carcharodon carcharias | reverse complement strand
CAGGGCAGCAGCAATTCTGAATGATTAACGGACACTCAAATCAAAATTCTTGGATGAAAAGTGGACCTGAAAGCATCTTGAACAATTGAGTGAAAATGTCCAAGTGTTGAATTCTGGTGTTTCAGAATTGCCAAGAAATCCCATTAAATTAGCACTGCAAATGATTGGATTTTTAAATAAAATCAATAGCTCCCCTCTGAGTCCTTTACTATAAGAAATCTTTTGTGTAGAAAATGAGTACTCAATTCATAGTCTTTTCAGACACCTCCAGATAATGATGCCTGCGTCATGCTGGAAATTACTGGAGGGGAATCAATCAGCACCATCGAAGTTTTCCATTGCCCTTAGTACATGAGTATTGATCTGCACAAACAACAGAATACCAATGATGTTGCAGCAGAAACAACAAGAAAGAGATCCTTGCTAGTTTTGTAAGCTTGACCTTTAAGTTGGCATTTATAACTAAATATAACCAGTAACCAATCATTTGATTGAAACATAACTTATCCTTTCATATGTCAAGCCGAGGCAGCTTAATAGTCCGCACACAAAGCCATTTCATTTACTTGTTTAGGGAAGAGCAGTGAAAATTACTTGGTGGCAGCCCATGGAATCTCTTATAATTGTCCACGTTAGTTAGTTCCTTAGAACTTCTGCTCCATTTTGTAAATTATTCTTCTGTTTGAAATAAAATCCCTACCATGGCATTTGCTTTTTCTTTTTATTCCTTCTTGAGCATCGCTGACCAGGCCAACATCTATTGCCCATTTGTAATTGCCATTGAGAAGGTGGTGGTGAGCTGCCTTCTTAATCTACTGCAGTTTGTGTGATTAAGGTACCCTCACAGTGCTGTTAGGTAGAGTTCCAGGATTTTAACCCAGTGACAGTGGAGGAACAGTGATATATTTCCAGTCAGAATGGTATGTGATTTGCAGGGGAACTTGCAGCTAGTGGTGTTTCCATGCACATACTGCCCTTGTCCTTTTCAGTGGTAGTGATCGTGGGCTTGGGCGGTATAGCCAAAGGAGCCTTGGCGAATTGTTAGAATAGGATAGATTGGGAATTAATTACTCCTCCAATGTTCCGCCCCTTCGTTTTCAGATTGGCTTATAACTGTCTTATAGAATAATGTTGAACTACTCTACTGCATGATGACACAACCGGTTCATGTCTACCGGGCATAGCGCAGGCAGAATTTTCCGTGCCCTGATGTTGCGTGTGTTCAGTGGTGTGAGTGGATAATATGGCGAGAAGGTCAGCAATCGGTTTCATGATGTCACAAAACCAGTTTACAATCGTCCGCTCAGCCTGTCGATGGCAGGCTGCATTTCCTACCGCTGGATGTCGGGAACCTCATTGTAATACATTTGCATATCATTAAAAACCCAGCCTGCCAGAATCTTCCCTGCCATGCTGGATCATCCGTCCACAATGGCGGGAAAACACGCCAGTGCAGAACACGTCTTGACCAGTGTGATGTACAGAAATCGGGACCTACCACCAGGGCCTTGCTCACATTGTGGACACCAAGGAGCAGAAGATGCTGGATTCTGACAGCAACGGGACCCTGGAGAAATATCCATGGCAAGCCTGGTGGATTCTGATGGAAATGGCTCTGCCACGAAAGGCTCACAGAAGATGGAAAGTCACCGTTGAGGGTCTTGTCACAACGGATGATGGTCGAGGATGTGGAGAGGAAGGTCCAGCTGTGTTTGGGAGAGGAAGATGTACCGTGGGATGGGAGAGAAAGGTCTATGATCGACTGGGAGGGGAAGAAGTGTCGGGGGAGTGCTGAGGTTAGGAGGGGGCTAATGAAGGTGTCGGGAGGCAGGTTAGGAGGGGGGAAATGGCGGTGTTGGGGGGTGAGGTTGAGAGGGCTAATGAAGGTGTCGGGAGGCAGGTTGGGAGGGGGGAAATGGCGGTGTTGGGGGGTGAGGTTGGGGGAGAAACCAAGGAGTCGGGGAGTGAGGTTGGGAGGGGAGAATGAAGGTGTTGGGAGTGAGGTTGGGAGGGAGGAGGGACTAATGGAGAGGAGGGGGTAATGGGGGAGAAGATGGCAACTGGGGAGGTAGGTGTATGGGGCAGTGGAAAGTGTAAGTGAAGGAATTCATAGGGAGGAAGGAGTCTGGAGGGAGGAAGAAATGTGGAGAGGGGAGGGAGTAAGGGTGAAGGCAGAAGTAAGGGTGGAGGAAGAAGTAAGGGTGGAAGGAGTCGAGAAGAGGGAGGGACAAAGGGGTGGGTATAGTCCGGTGGGGGGGTGGGGGGGGGGGGTGGAGAGCGTGGGGGAAGGATTAAGGGGGGCAGAGTCCAGGGGAGCAAAGGGTTCCAAGGAGGAAAGGGGATCCAAAAGGGGAAGGGCTTCCAAGGGGGGAGGGGTTCCAAGGTGGGGAAGGAGTCCAGAGGGGGAGATTTCCAGGTGAATGTGCAAGGGAGGGTTCTGATTAGTCCATGATTGTCCCCTGGGGAGCATACTGAGGATGGGCGTGATACGAGGGAATGGTGAGACTGACTGAGGGCAGAGTGAGCCAGAAGGGTGGGAGGGTGAGCGTTCAACGGTAGTGATAGAAGGGACGGTGAGGGTGGTTAGAGGGGAATCAAAGGGAAACATGGACCCTGGGGGTGGGAAGGAGGAGGTCGGGAAGGTTAATGTGGATGGGGATGGGATTTTTTGGAAGGAAGGGAATGTGCACCTTCACCTGGACATCTCCGATAGAAAATGGTTGTGGCTGGTATGTCATGGAGGGGAGGTGGAAGATGATGCTGCGGGGGTGGGGGGGGGGGAGGTCAACAGTGATGGAAGAAAGGAAATGGGTGACAGGGGGAGGAGAAAGGATGGGGGAGCGAAAGAAAAACAGTTGCATTATGATGCTGGCTAAATTGAAAGTAAAACCAGAGTTGTGGTGGATAAGATAAGGTGCTGCATGGGAATGTGATCATTGGGTGGGCTGAGGTACAGGTCAGCTCAGATAGACAACTGAAAGTGAACCCCAGCAGGCAGCATTGAAGATGCTCAGGACATTGAGGTAAGTGTGATATGGGAAGGATCCGCATGCATAGGAGAATAAACACACACGCACACACACACATTACTCGTTGGCCAGCTATGTGCAGCTGAATTGCCTGTGGGAGGGAATGCAGTGGGAGGACTTGTGAAGTCTGTCAATGAAGTTGAAAGACACCATTTCACACTATTCAGTGAAAGTGCATATATTTCCAGACTATAAAGTGACAAAATGTATTCACCCATACAACTATCTGCGATCAAAATTTCTTAACTTTTGAAAGCCTTAGAAGTCTAGGTCCTGCCCTGACACCTGCAGTGGGGTGGAGACAGCCTGTGCGATGTTTGGCCCTGTTGCCTCTAATGCCTTTGGCTTGGGTCCTCAGAACGTCTGAGGCCTTGGGGGCCCCAGCTTGCTCTGGCTGTCCTCCTGTGGGCCAGTTGCTTTCTTTGCAGTGACAGAGGATGAGCTTGAGTGGGTCACAGGCAAAGGGAGGGAGGGAGAGGACAGCCTCTGAGATTCCTGAGTAGATGACCCAGGGATGTCCAGCTGCCGCTCCCCCTCCTTTGGGGTGCCCAGGGAGCCTGGTCTAACTCCTTGAGGGGAAGGAGCACCTGGGGGGTATGTGGAGGTGCCCTGTTTCCCTCTCGCTGCAGGAACACACCCATGGCTCCTGCGCATCTCCATGTTTTCCTGGACCAAGGTCTCCATGGCATCCATCATCCTCCCCATGGAGACCTCCACATGTGCATATGTGGGCACCACTTCATCAGAGAGCAGGTGATGCACTCCTCCGACTCGCGTGCCTCTCTGGAGGGCTTCCAACAGTTCTTTCCCACGCCTTCTGCTGACTCTCCAAGATGAATTGGTAGGCAAAATCCAGAGGTTCATCATCTGAGTCAAACCTCACAGATGCCCCTACCCCAGCAGTCCTCTGCCAGGGAGCTCACATGAATCTGCCTCCTGCTACTGCTGACATGTGTCCATACGGCGACCACCAGGTTATGAACCCCTGCTCTAGATCTAGGTTCCACCAAGGTGTGTGCCTCTGTGCTGGTGGAGGGTGTGGGTAAGCTCTGTGATGGATCATCCAGGCTGTTTATTTCCAGCTCTTCAATGGAGGAAGTGTCCTCTTAGCTGGAGGTGAGGACGTGGAAGGAGCTGAGGGACTGGCTGGCTGACACTGTTCTCAGAGCTCCCTGTGAACCAAAGTAGAGATAATTAGTGCAAAGCAGCAGAGTCAAAAGCAGGAATAGAGCACTCACAGTTTCGTTGAGAGATAGATGATATAGTGCAGGATCCTCACGAAGGTGACGGCCGCCGATCTCACCGTCACCATAGGCAGGGTCCACATCCTCACCAGTCAGTGTGATGGCACATTCCTCAATGTGAATGAAGGGACTAATGTGGGCCATTCTGTCCCCAGTCTGGGACCTCACACTGTTGTTGTGAGCAGGCTACTCCTGCATGGGAACAGATGCAGAGAGTGTGAGCAGGATGCAAGGCACTGCGTGGTATGTTTGTGTGGTGAATGGAGACATGAATGGGATGAGGACATGAGCTCCAGAGGATATGAGCCCCTGATGGAGATGTGAGGGTGTGTGAGAGTGAGTGCTGTTGTCTCTTGAGGTTTGAGATCCCTGTGGATGTGTGATGGGTTTGTGAGTGTGTGAATTGAGCGTGATGAGAAAAGTGAGTTACCCTGGCAGAATGGAGAAGATCATTCATCCTCTTGCAGCACTGGGTGGTTGTCCTCATTTGCATTGGCGCTGACCACCGCTCCCACCGCCTCCAATGCTGGATTGGTGATGTTGCTGCCCATCCTGCGGCCAGAGCAGGGGTAGAGGACATCACAGGGAGCCTCCACTAGGTCCAAAAGGTGTTCGAGGGACATGTCATTAAACCTGGGGCACGCAGTCTTTTTGCCTTTCGGGGCCACGTCTTCCATGCAGCAGTCGTGGGCTGGGAGCAGTGAGTGGTGTGCGGACCTTGTGATGAAGCGGCAAGGGGATGGTGTGCCATTGAATGAAAGCCCACCTGCTATCGAGATGGTGTGTTTTCTAGAAATGCATAATTAATGTGGTGGGATTGGAATGACACGGTGTGAGAAGCCGCCATTGTGGCCAGTGGATAAAATGTCACTTTTCCTGCCTGCTACCGCACTTAGTGCAAATCTGGGACGATTCCCACCCATGGTGTTGGTTACATCTGTCGGCTACTAAAATAGCTTAAGCTTCACCTGCATTCAGCACTACATTTAACAAATCTAGCTGGTGTTCTAGATCAACACATACTGTCCCATTTTTTCCTCAAAATCTTCTTTCCCAGGAACACAACATTATGGGGGTTAAAGATTCGATTGCACCCGATAACAGGCACAGGGATTGCGATGCATAATTTACCAGCACTCATTCAAAGTAATGCAAGCAGCCGGCAAACTTTGAGTAGCCTGTGAATTTAAACGATTGTGGCTACATGGGTCAGCCTGAGGCCCAAGTTCATTTAAGGCTAGCATCACTTAAAGATAGTCTGCACTGGTTAAAGCAGAGCGCACCTCTTAAAGGGCATGAGCATTCTGACTGTAGCAGGGTCTGGAAGTGGTGAAAGAGAACTTCATGAGCAGAAAGAACCTTGAAAAAATGGCACTACCAGCCAGAGGCTGTGACCCAAGCTCTCAGTGCAGCACTCATGACCTTGGTGCAGGAGGTGCACAGGAGGAGAGAATCTCCCTTCCCACAGGGCCAAGAGGCCCTCCAGGCAGACACTAAGAAGGAAGTGCAAGTAAGTAGCCATTGCTGTCAAGGCTAGCAGTCGAACCGCAGCAACCTGGATGCGGAGCTGCAAGAGGTTAAACCTTGCATGGAGGGGTCAAGGTGGATAAGTGTGTTAACACATTCTTCTTCACAAGTTAAACACTAGCTTCACACACAGCTCCACTCACCACATCCCCCTCATACATCTACCAATCTCCTTCAAACATAACTTACACCTCACATTCATAGCCCCACCCCAACCTCACACACTTAGCACTACTACAAGCCTCACACCCACATCTCACAGCCCACACACACTGCCAGCTATTCATCTGTGGCTGGCACATCATCCAATTACATTGCACCACACTCACTGATGCATTTCCTTCTCTCTTGCATTAAGACGGCACATAATCAGAGGCAGCAGGAACTAACCAGGATGGGCAGTGGTGAGGGGGCACACAGGCATGGCTGCAGTTCCTTACCCTCATGGGGAATATGATGCAGCCATAACTCAACATATGGTCTGTGCTGGGGCTGAAACCATCAAGGATAATGGTATGATCTTACCTAACTCATTTTTTCACACCCCACTTCCCCCTCATCCTGCAATCTGTTATGATTTACAAGCTGCAGGTGGTGTAAGCATGCAACATTTCCCCACTTGCCTCATCCCATCTCTGCCCTTCTGCCTTTAAGCTTTCAGATACCCAAGAGTTGCCAACTGGCCAGGTAGTAATGTGGCGGCTGAAGCTCTCAAAGAACAAAAGACTAATGAAGAAGAAACACTCAATCTCTCACTCACTGCACCAGCTCAGATACCAACACTGCTTGAACTTTAGAGAACAGCTTAGGGGTGATCAGCCAATGGTGAGTTACCAGGCAAGAACAGTCTGCAGCCAGGCCGGAAGGAAAGGTTAGTCCAGGTGCCAGCTCCCAGGAAGGTGATGCCGCATATGATTTCTACTGCAGAGGACTCAGGAGAGATCTTTGATGGATAGAAAATTCTGATGGGTGGGCACTTAGAAATGCTCGATGCATTAGCAGGCCTCCCAGAAAGCCTATCGTTACTGTCAAGGAACATGAAGGTGCCTGGCTCCAAATTGGCACCAGGCTTCATGCAGAGCTGGAGCCCATCTTTCCAAGCGTCAATGTTATGACCAACTCAATGAGAACTCTGGTAGACTGCACCACAAGGCAGTGTCTGATAGCTGATGTCTCTGCTTCCATTGCAGCACAAGCAGAAGCTGTCCAATGCCTGAGTGCTGCAGTGCAAACTCAAACTGAAGTCATGCAATCTAGCTTGCTGTCATCATGGCTGTGGATTATATTGCTCAAACTGTCTTTCAAGGTCCCTAACAGATTACTGGGATCACTAAGGTGCCATTCCAGGCAGTGACAGCTGGTCCATGGAGCACGAACCTGCTTTCCTCTCTCAAAATGATAGCATCTGTGCTGTCACCGCTGCTACTCGGCCTGTTGCCTAGCTGTTGGCTGTCAGTCAGTCAGCTCAGGCTGCCGCTGCCCCTGCTGAAATGGTGCAGTCTGATGCTGGGCCCTCAGGGCTCAGAGCTGCTCGAGGGTGTCGTACAAGGCCACCTGCAGTCCCCCTCAGCCTTCCACCAGCCATGCTGCAGCCACTGGGGTAGCACCAGTAAGAGCACTAGGCCAGGTGAGGGCACCTGCCAGATAGACATTACAGGAATGCACAAATGTGATCACTTGAATTTTGTTTGGAAAATTAGATGTTTTTTGGATAAAGTTGGTATGGAATGGTTGTTTTCTGGTGCTTCTTATTTCAAGATTGTTGCCAAAGGAACGCTGTAATGGTCTGTAACAGAGGGGTGGAAAGGTGTGGAGCTGTGGTCCAATGGGGATGTGGATTTGTATTAATGGGAACCAGAATTGAATGAGGCACTTAAGGACAGCTATCCGGAATGTGGATGCGCCAGCTCCCTTCTCCCTTCCTCCTCTCCCTCTTTTTTGGGACCTTGCTGAATCCCTGGTGGCAAGGGCTGTGCCCTGGTGATGGCCAGATTGTGGAGGATGCAGCAAACCACCACAGATCAGGACACCCACTCAACCCTGAGTACAGTGAGGCTCCTCCAGAGCACTCGAGGCAGTGGAACTGTTGCTTCTGCACACCAGTTGCTGCTTGATGGTGCTCTGCATGGCAGCATTGGCTCTCATTGAATGCATACTGGGCCTGTGTGCTTGGTTGTGGAGTGATATCCCTTGCTGTCCAGAAGCTGCCCTCTGGATTGATGTGATGGTTGAGAGACTGAGGGAACAGCAGACTGGCATAGAAATGAAAGCATCATGACTGTTGTCAGGATAGCAGGCATTCACCAACATGATGTTTTGAATGTGATCACAAGCTGTAGTAGATCTCAGCAAAGCTGCGGATATGTCTATGTGTTTGATGGCTCTCTGCACCATAGGGAAGTCTGATATCCTGGAAAAGCCATGTTGTATTCTGCCTGCTGCTTTCTGTTCAGAGAGAATGCAATAAACTTGCCTTTCCTAACATACAGAGCCTTTGTCATCTCTTTGATGCACTGTGGACAGTGAGCTGGGAAATGTTAGATATGTTACCTGTTCCAGCTTGGTAGGATTCAGGGGTACAGTCACCTTCACAGCCACTGGCAGCACCATCCTTGCCCTGCTTTGAGGCTGTAAGTCTGGTTCCAAGAGGTGACAGAGTTTTGTGAACACCTACTTTGTGAATCACATGCAGCACACGCACTGTTCCTGGTGTAGATGGAGGTAAGAGAAATGATCCCAGAAGACACTAGATGGAGAATGCCTCCTGCTGAGAACCCTTCTCCCCCTCTTCTTCTCCGTCTGTGAGTAGCTTGTCCTCTTCTTTGCTGTCTCTGCACCATCTTCCACTCATGCAGGCCCCATAACTGTGAGCAAGTGGTATGCCCAGAGCTTTTGCAGTCACAACCAATGCCTCCTCCACATACAGTACCATTCCCAGTTGACTTAACTAACTCCTCAAAACACCCAGCGTTTCCACAAACTCAAACAAAACCAGTAGAAAGCAATCAGCAACTAACCTGCAAATTGTTGATGATTTCTTTAATTGGCATTGGTGGGGAGGGTCCTTCCTGCTTCTGAACACATGCTCAGCTCTGCAAGGTTAAGAGAAGTTGTTAACTATAGCAGTGAGATCAAAAACAACCTGCCGATTCTGCATTTTTCCATCACATGCTTCTAATGGCCGTGCAAACACCCTTACCAAGATGGCACTTGGCATTGGCCACAACAGAATTGAGAGCAAGCAGCACAGATACAATTTTAGTAGAATTGGTACCTGTGGAGCCAAAACTACAGGCACTATGGAGCCCAATCCTGTAGTCTGGATTTCTAACCTCATTCTTGGCTGTCTTCTACAACATATAACTTTTTGAAGGTCAAGTTTAGCATCTCCAAACCACCACTTGACTTATCTCATTATGTTTACTACATTTTTCAACAATGGCAATGACTTGCACTAAGGGGTTTGACCTTTTACTGAAGTATCTTAATTATAAAATGGACAATCTATTCTAAAGAACATTGATAGTTGCATTCATTTACAGATATTCACCAAGTATTTTATTTGTGATAGATATTAATAATTAACTGATAAAGATTAATATTATATAATTATGAGGTTAAAGAGAAATCTTTGTGCTGTGGTGATTTTAAGATATGACCAAAATAAAGCAAACTTCTCTAGATTCTGGAGAGAGATTCCTGCTCTTGCTCACTTTTTAGTTGCCCCTGCTGTTTCAATCTGGATTCATTGAGAACAATGTCAGGTATAAATTGCTGCTTCCTACAGTCCAGAGGCTTGCCAACATTTGTGCTATGCACTCATGAAGATGTGTCTTAGGTGGGAATCTCCAGGGGTCGTGGAATCATTTCAGTCTGTCTGTCATTTCCTGTAGGAAGGAAGGGAGAAAATTGAAAAAGAACTGTGGATGTGCACATCCTTCCAGTCAGGCTAAGTAGACTGTGAGAGGGGGTAACATTGCAGGAGGAGAGAACAATCTGGTCCCCAAAAATATAACCCCTGTAAAAAAGCAAAGACTTTTTAGTGTAGATTTTTGATTTTGTCAATGTTATAAAATGTTTTGCATTTCAAGCACTCAGGACCAGTATCAAACATTCAGGCCTTGTAGAGCGTTGAACAGCAATCACATCTGCTCATTTCCAAACTTAGAAAAACAGTTTTACTTAACCAGTGTGTTTTTTTCTATTTGTCACACCAGCCCTTTAATAGTCTCTGAATGCATATTTAACATGTTCTGAATAAAACCACTGATTTAAAGGTAGTTAACATGAAATTGGTTGCAGTTATTTTTTGCTGTGGATTCATGCCTGCTAGGAATTGGATCAGGGCTGTCAAACTCATTTCACATAGGATTCTTACAGTCAGCACAGAAAACTTTCATCCCATTAGTGTTTGAACACTAGTCCCAGAGGTAAAAAGCTGGTGTCCACTGTTTCTAATCATTCCAAGCATTTTTTTAAAAAAGAAAAGACTTGCAATAATGTGACCAATCTGGACAGATCTCTTTCACTAATTTTGGATAAGTCAGGCTATCAAAACAAGTTCATATAAATGTTATTCTGTGGACCTACATGAATTAAAATATTTTCAGGATTTCTTTTGTCATCAGCATCTTAGTTAATATTAAATAAAAAATATATATTAGATTACAACTCCATAATTCATGCTGCAGTTTTCCAATGTTACCAGTTATTTCTTGGCAGCTCCTTTGATCGCTGCAGGTGTTGTGCTTTTAATGGTGATTTAACAACTTTGGGTGTCCAAGCTCTTTCTCAAAACGTATTGAATAAGATGTGTTAAGTTTATTTTATTATTTTTTTTAAACGACTAGCCTTTTTTAAAGTATAGAATTTATCTATAGCAAAACATGAAAATAACTAGGTACTTTATAGTGGTTACTTTGCATTCTCTGCATCATTAGCAATTCCACTGCAACTCCAAATAATTGTCCCGAACTTCGGAAAATACTGAGACTGGAAAAATATGGCATTGGGAGAGCCATACTATAGAAAGGAGACTGAAGCCGGTCTGTATGCTTAGAGCAGTGGACTTAACATGGAAATATTAGAGTGAAGATAAATTTTACACTTCTAAACACTCCTCTTTCTATATTGGCCTTTGGGTACTAACTCTTCCAGAATGTAATTTACCTGCTTTTGCCAATCTTTGCTTACATGTCACCGATGTATATTAGCAGAGATATCCAAGCATTGTATAGGAACCCTCCAATAGAACCCCCTAATTTCACTGCAGCTGTAAGCTTCCCCATCCACAAACCAAATGTGAAGGCTTCATTCAGTCAAGGTTTTCCATCCAGCAAAATGGTATGGAGGGGAGAACTCCAGATATGGTACAATGATCATGGAAAGTCTCATTGATTGAGTTTGTCAATTCCTAAAATCTCTTTAAAGAAACCCTCTAATATCTATATTTTAAAATCCCTAAATTGTGTTTATTTTTATTCTTGAGCATGCAGCATTGAAGCGACTATTCTTATACTACAAGCTTTAAAAATATCAGGGGTAAAAGTCATGAATTTACTGCAGATTTGAACTAATGAAGCAAATAACAGCAATCTTATCATCACGCATTGGAGCTGTTCGTAGAGGAGGGAATGGAAATTCCTGGATTTTAATTAAATATTTATTCGACTGCCTTCCAAAGTTAAGGGGAATCACCTTAAAGTGCATAGTATAACTGGTAAGTCCAAAATATAGTGAAGAGAGTTCTTTGTCTACCTCTTAAGGTCAATACAAAGTAACTAGATATCAGCATAAAAAAAACGTCTCAGGTCATATAAAGTGAGAACTAACTTACAGGAGAGGTTTGAGATGCTGAGCCTGCAAAACATTTTCACGGTAAGGACACAAAATCATAAAAACAGAAGCAAAATGCAGCAGATGCTGGAAACCTGAAATGAAAAAAGAAATGTTGGAAACACTAGCATGTCAGGCAGCATATGTGGAGAGAGAAATAGAGTTAATGTTTCAGATCATTGACTTTTATCAGAACTGGAGAAGGGTAGAACGTCTTCAAGGTTCGTGTTCCTAAATTGTAACATTTGCTTTAGCCTAGATTTTACAATTGCTTTTAATGCTGCATGTAATACACTTAGAATAATGCCAGTGGAAAAAGTCCAGGCTTACATCTATGTGTAGTGTGTGTGTGTGTAATTGATTTTAGTGTTTGATTTGTACTCAGAAGTTTTAAGAGGCAGAATTCAAGAAAATGCCCTCCAAAATGGCTCTCACTGAACTCTCCATGGTCCTGGATTGATATAATGTGCTTCTGCGTCATATGCTACCTTTTACCTAACATTTCAAACACACACATCATTAAGAGATTCTAGACTAAGCAATAATTTGGTTCCCAAATTATTTAAGCTTTAAGAAATGAAGTTACATTCATAAAGATGAATTCAGTGGTATTTTTTTCAATGGTACCTTTTTAACCTCAAATATATTAATAGTATGCAAAATGTCACTCATTAACATCCAATCAAACTACTATATAAAAAGGAGACAATAAAAAATTCCACCCTTCATCAGAAAAAGGCTGATTTGCAAAATTTCTTAATCAGTGAATGTTCTCAGAGAAAATTTCTGAAAAATGTTTCTGTCCCCCAACTCCACACCCGATATTCACCTCCACACTCTCCGTAATCTGTTCTGTCAGTTGCACACTCCAGCAACAACAACTTGCATTTAAAAAAACACTTGCAATGTAGGAAAACAACCTATGGTGCTTTATGAGAGCATAATCAGACAAAAAAAAAGACACCAAAGCCAAAGAAGCAGATATTGAGAGGGATGTTCAAATGCTTGATCAAAATGTTAGGTCTTAAAGGAAGAGATGGAGGTGGAGACGCAGAGAGGTTTAATGATGGAAGTCCAGAGGTTAGGGCTTAGACAGCTGAGGCATGGTCGCCAATGATGGGGCAAAACGAGCAGGTGTTCCATAAAGGCCAATCTCTGTCTTGCAGGATAAAAGCTTTTCGCTGTTCTGCAAGCATACCACATGCTGTGGGCTAAATTCCTGACCTATTGGTGTAAGGGATCTATGTTGAGGTATTCTTTTTTATACTAAAAGCTTGACGGTTTTTTATTGAAAATCAACCTGACCATTAACAAAGGTCCAATTCCATAGCTGACCTAATTCTGCAGAAGGTGATTTACTCAGTATTGAGAACTTGAATGGATGCAATCTGTTTTCATTGATTGCACTTGGCACATGAAAGTATTGTAATTTTTTTTGTCTTTCATAGTGTTCACCTTCCCCCCAGGCATACACATCTGTCAAATTCTCACTAATTGTTTTTTTTTTGTTTAGAAAAGGTGTTGTGTGTCTAACTATTAAAGGAAACTTCTGTTTCTATTGTTATCAATGGTTTCATCACCTTATTTTCAGCAGATTAACCCTGACAATCCTGGGGATGCAATTCATCCTGCAACAACCCATTCTGCCATGGCAATCTAGCCAACTAGCATATGATTGAGATTAAACAGACTATCAAAAAATGAAAGGCTTTTATTGGATCTTTCAAATCCAAGAGGGAATCAGTGTTGTCAGTTAATGAACCTTTTCAAAAATCAGCTGCAATATTAACGTTAATGGTCATTTTGGCAACTCTATTTGTGTCACTCTTTAAAATAGCTTCAAGTAAAAGCAGCTTTGACTGATGGCTGCAACAGAGGCACTGGCCTGGAGAAGTTACTAATCTGATGATATGAAGGTATAAGTTAATTACAAATCAAATAAATTAATAAGATTGCTGAGGCACCCCAGGTCACTGAACGTGCTATTGATATTTATTCCTTCTATTGTACTGTTTCCCTGAAGATGCCACTTTTACCCACCATTCAAGGAAAAATATATTTAGCATGAGAGAAATAAAAAGATATCATTGTCACTTGTAATGATATTTAACTTGATCTTATTCAAACCCTGATTTTATTCAAAGGATGAAGGTGGTAAGTCGTTCCTGAGGTGTAGTTCCACAGATTGTACTGATAGCTGGTACCTTAGCCAAACAGCCATTCCTCGTATGTGAAATTAAATACTCTTCAGTTCTATTCATTTGTGAGGACATCACACTCAAGCTGAATTCTGCCCTTGAATCAAAACAGAAAATGGTGTAAGCACTCAGCAGATCAGACAGCACCTGTGGAGACAGAAACAACGTTAACTTTTCAGGTCGATGACTTTTCATCAGAACTAAAGGATTTTACAGATTAATAGTTTTTAAACAAGTGCAGAATCAGGGAAAAGGATGTGGGGATAACCATGGGAAAGTTTGTGATAGGGTAGAGGGCAATACTGATTAAATAATAAAAGGGATTATTTTTCATGTCTACATGATTCCAAAAAAATGCCTCTGGATATCAATTGGGAAACAGGGACCTAGGCTGAGTTGTTTTACCCTCTGTATCATGGGGCTGCTGAGACAACAGCACCATTACTGCTTCTGCCCGGCTGTTACAGTTAACTCAGCATTGACCAGAAAAATGCAGTGAATTTTGATGATAAACCTCTTTTGCTCTCTTCAAACTATGATGTTATCACACTGATGTAGTGCATGGTTAAATGACATAGGGTTAAATTTTTCCAACGGCGATCTGGGGGCGGGGCCCATTCGCCAACGGGAAAATGACACGGGATGACATTGGGCAGAACCACTGACGTCATCCCGCCCCATTTAAATATTCAGGAAGGCGGGCGGATTGCACGATCAGCTGTCCACCCGCCGACCTATCAATGGCGAATGGGCCCCGCCCCCAGATCACCGTTGGAAAAATTTAACTCTATGTCATTTGACCATGCACTACATCAGTGTGATAACATCATAGTTTGAAGAGAGCAAAAGAGGTTTATCATCAAAATTCACTGCATTTTTCTGGTCAATGCTGAGTTAACTGTAACAGCCGGGCAGAAGCAGTAATGGTGCTGTTGTCTCAGCAGCCCCATGATACAGAGGGTAAAACAACTCAGCCTAGGTCCCTGTTTCCCAATTGATATCCAGAGGCATTTTTTTGGAATCATGTAGACATGAAAAATAATCCCTTTTATTATTCAATTGAAGCCATTGACAGGATAATTAAGGTAATTAAAGGCCCTGCCCGTCCAACCTTAAGGCTGGCGGGCAGGCCAGGAGCCCCAGAGGGCTTCTGAAAAAACATGAAACCTCATTCACCGGCGGGTTGAGGTTTCATGTCGGTTTTTAAAAACTTTAATTAAGTTTTTGTCCCATCTCATGTGACATTGTCACATGACGGGGGGGGGGGGCATGTTAATGATTTTTTTTATTTTTCTATTTTTACAGTTTCAAAAACTTTCAGCGATCTCCCTGCGGCAGCACTTAGCCTCAGGGAGATGTGCGCTCTTTCATGCACATGCGCAAAAGAGCGCACTCTCGCATTTGAGGAATCCCCCACCCACACAGGAAGCACATAGCACTTCCCGTCAGGCGTCATGCTAGGTGGACCTTAATTGGCCCGTCCATTTAAAATGGCAGCGGGGCCCGTTTTGGAGGCAGGGATTGGCTGCCCACCCGCCACCAAGTTGGTCGGGCCCACCCACCCTTCAAGGGCAAAATTCTCACCAGGAAGTTCTAGTGAGTCAACACATCTGCAGAACTCAACAATCAATACTTCCAGAAAGGATTCCACCAAATAACTGAAAGAGCAATACTGCCAGACTATTTTGCATTAAGGCGTGCACTTCATAAAGATTGGATTGATAGAGAAAAATAAATTATACCTCCCTTTTATCCCTATGAATAACATGTACTGCAATAGTCTATAAAGTAAATTCAATAATTGGTTAATTGAATTGAAAGCTTTTAATATTGAAAGTGTGATTCTAGTAAGCCCCATACAAAATCTGCAATGAGGTAAAAGTGGATTTACAGACCTCCACCTCCATTTCTCCCAAACACTTTCTTAGTTAAGGTAATCAGCAATGTTGTGTCAAAACACTTACATTGATATACATATTATCCTCCTTGAAAATATGTATCCTATATTTTTAAATATGGGTACACCTGTAGGGAACAACAAACACAAATAAGAAGCAATAGTTTTACTAATGAGTTGAAATTCTGTGAACAGATATAAGGTCTCGATTCTCAGCGTTGCAGAGTTTTCAATGTTTTTACAGCTTAATTAACAGAAATGAAAATTGTTGATAAATAGTTGTCATCCATGAAGCAATTACAGCAAGCAACATGAAGCTGAAATCTTTATCTCACATCAACACTCAATGTATTTCCCACTGGCATTCATTTAAAATAGTGACAGGATAGACTTGCAATTGGTGAGCAAAAATTAAAGATACTGACAAAATTAGAGGAATTTGACATTACTGGAAAGTGAAAAATAAGTTTATACAATACTGTAGCCAATAAAAGTGTGTGATGAATAGGAGATGACCTACTACTTGTGCTATTTTTCTGTTTGTTTTGCCACTATGGGAGAGAGGAGGAAGATAATGATGGTTCAAGCTCACAAACTTTGATTTACTTGACCAAGATTAAGCCAACTGGTATGTCTCCCCATCCAGGAGGCCATCTCACATTGCTTTAAGTTCCTATTGACATTGCTATAACTTGAGCTCAGTGAAAGGCCCATTTTAAAGGTGCACACGTGGACCAGTGAAACATTTAAAACATGGCATGGGTTCTTTTTAATGTTACATGCTTATTATCATTAACTATTAGTCACTGGGAGTGAAGCTCTGCACATTTGTGGAAGTAAACATGTTCAGGCTTTATTATTGGCCCACTTTAACACCAGCCGTACTAAGGCCAGTCTTCAGGACAGACATCTTGAACTGATACTTACAGTATAACTAAAGCTTCAGATACAGAGAGAGAACAGGATCAATGGCCAGGGAGAAAACCAAGAAGGTGATTATTTTATTTGGTGTTTGAATATGGTTTTACTGGTTATGTTGTGCATACCTGCATAGGGCCATTCATATAATAGTCTTGTACCTAAATCAAGACGTGCAATTTTTCTTTTGGACCTTTAAGCATTTCAATGTGATAGAATGGCATATTTTCTTTTACTTGTAAATTCCATTTACTTTATGCAGCCCTAAGTATGTGATTATGTTCCACATTGTTTCTTAAAATGCCAGTCAAATACCAGACTGAGCATTACATTATGTTTAAGGGCATGTCAACAGATGATGCTGTGATACTGTTGTAATTTGTACAGTAGTAGGCAGCTTACGTTTGTGGATCCCACTGTAAACATGATTATGCAACTTAGTATCACAAATGCATTTTTGTGGCATGTTGGACATTTTATTCCCCAACTCTGGGAAATCATAGAGGAAGAAAAGATCAAGACAAACTCCATTTTTTCTGCAGTAAGACAATGAACTTTGTCAAAACTCAAGTAGCCTGGTGGTGAAGGATAGAATCCTGGAGCCTAGTCTTTATTCAATTATGTTTTCATTTACAGAGACACACTTTGCATACTCCACACAAAAAAACCTCTTTCATCCTATTCCTATTTTTATATATATATTTTATATAAAATATATAGAATAACATAAGTTCAGGGTGAATCCCCATTTAATTCTCACCATCTGAATACAATTAATACTCAACTGATATACAATTAACAGATTTGATTCTAAATCATGTCCCTCTTTCAATTAAAAAGCTCTGATATTGATTTATTTGTAAACTATTCCATCCATTTAAATTTAAAACCAGTATACAGCCTCTAGTGACATGTCTCTGATATTCTGTAACTCATTTTAAAAGCATAGTTTACTGTGACAGCTATTTTAATGGGCTGGATGAACTGACCCCACGATCATTCTGAAATCTGACACACCTTTTGCAACTGCGTTTTAGATCCCATAATAATTCTGAGATGCATTGGGAGTTGGGAAACTGTTAGTTGTGGGAAGTCTGTTCAGCGCATCTGTCAGTGGCTCTTTACCAGAGCCACCTCTTAATCATTTTACTTCCATGTTGATGACGCAGACTCCATGATGCGATCGCAACTCTCATATTTAAAGGGCTAATCTAAATATGGAGATTGCAGAAGTTCAGAGTTGGAAGCAAGAGAACAGGAACTCTGGCAATGGCTGCAAGATGGTCAAAGGCTGATGAGCTGCTGTGAGCTTTGGGGGGAGTCAAAGAGAGACTCTTCCCCCGTAATGAGAGGAAGAAAACTGTTGCTGCTATGAAGAAGGGATGACTAGAATTGATTAAAGAGATCAGCAGCAGGACCTCTGTTCCACACTTCTGGATTCAGTGTAGAAACCTCTTTAATGGTGGCCATTATGTCTACCATGACCCGACATGACAACTTAAACCCCAATGAGGCACTGCTGTTCCAACATATCAAGGAAACCCAGCTTCTAGCTGCTCACCTGGTTCTCTGGATGATGTCTTATGCAAGCTAATACTCCCCTCTTTGCTATCCTGCTACTGGTCTCTCAAGAACACACTGCTGCTGGTCATTTTGGTCCTCATCCAATGTCCAGTCTAAGACAACCAAGGCACAACCCATCCTGATTTGAGTCAGAAATCCTTCAAAGTGTAGTAAGTAAACTCTCAGCCAAAGTGCTGTGAACAAACCCTTCTCACTAGTAGTTAAGAAAGCAGCTATATACTAAGTATTTATTACGGTATTTCCATGGGATTTATTCAACTCCCTTCAGTTGCCGCTATGCTCTCTGTCCTGCTTTCTCTGAAGAATTTCAGTAGCATGGGAAACCCATTGATACGGCATTAAATTTAAAATGTTGTTAAAATAAAACTTCCCCCCACCTCCATATGTTATAATGGTGACTGAAGACATTGAGCTTACAAAGCTCTATGGCTTTTTGTGGTAGTAAGTGTATCTGAGTGAGTGTCTGAATGAGTAGAGAGAAGGATAATAAAAAAAAACTGGATAAAAAGGAAAACAAAATTATAGAAATTTGAACTCAAAATGAAGTATTGAAAATGCACAACAGCTGTAGGAAAAGGCTTTGGCCTTCACCATGGCTCACATCCTCTATATTCCCTCATGCTAACAATCATAGCATGGTCCACGCGTACTGTGTGAGAGGGAGAACTGAGGAAGTCCACCATTTCAAGTCTGATCTATCCTGTCCTGAGAAGCTTTGTGCTGCAAACAGAGAAATATTGAAGTATTAGAAACATCAAAATCACACAGAATACTGAAAATCAAATGGTTAGGCTGCATCATGCAGGTTACTTATGTGGTAAAACAAAAACAGAATTACCTGGAAAAACTCAGCAGGTCTGGCAGCATCGGCGGAGAAGAAAAGAGTTGACGTTTCGAGTCCTCATGACCCTTCGACCCACTTATGTGGTAAGCTTGTCTGGTGGGGTCACCTTTCCAAAAAATCAGGAGACAACAGTTGCAGTGTCTGAGTCACAATAATAAAGTGTTCAATGGTTTGGGAATGCATATGAAGCTTTGAAACAGCTGTTTACTAAGGGTTCAGCATAGAGCATTAGTCAATGTCCGTTAAGGCAGGGAAACTGGGCAGGACTGGGCTCTTTATCCATTTACTTTAGCCTGACATACTAAAGGAAATAAAGATTTGCATTTGGATAGTGCCTTTCATGACTTCAGTGTCAAAGTGCTTCACAGCCAGTGAAGGACTTTTTTGAAGTGTAGTCATTGCTGTAATGTAATGCAGTGCTCTCTATCCTTTAATGACCTTGCTGTCCATAAAGATGTTTACTGATTTACCATATAACACTCACTTAATGGGTGCAGTGATGGACCTATTGATAAATTGATTGAGATTATGGTATAATCTAACAGGAAAGCAGGCATTCACATCATTAAGTTTGTTCTTCTTTCTGAGACATTTCTTGAAATTTGGCCTTTAAACAATTTGGATAAAAAAAATCTGAAATTGAACCAATGATATATTAAACTGTTTTTTTGGGTACTGACTTTAATTGGTGAAATACTAGTACATATTGTAGTAAAAAATAAAGCCTAGACATTTCCTTCGGTTACACAATGTGCTTATTTTTATTATAACCCAGTGTTCTGAGACTCACATCCAAGAGGAAATATTATGCTGGCAAAAATTAATTTCCTTCTGTGCATTGTGCTCAATATCTACAGCCTCAAGGGCTGAAATATCTTCTCCTTCATAGTCAAGAACAAAACGTGTGATGAATTTGTTCAAACCCAAATACATAGATGAGTTGAGGTGAGGGTTCCCCTTTGTTCCCAGGAGGGGAAGAATCTAATCTCCATTGGTCATATGCTCATATCAATATCAGTGAGACTGGAAGCTCCAGGCATGAGGAACCATGAGTAAAGTCCATTTTATTGTCTACTCCTGATAAATTGAATTTGTTATAGAACTTGAATTATCCAATAATTTGATTGAAGTAATATATATGAAACAGCCAAAAAAAAATTCTTTTTAAAAAATGAGGCACGTTTGAATTAAGAAGTCACCTGTTGGAGTATTTTACAATTGAAGCCTGAGGCATGAATCCATCACTTAATTAAAGCAAAAAAGCAACACTGATTACTTCTGCATTAAAAGCTGGTATCTAAAAAACAAATCAAACAATTGATTTCGGTTCTTGTTGTTATTGGTGTCACCTTTGATGTACTATGATTTATTGGTGAGGTGCCTGCAATGTAGAGATCAAAAGTGGAATCAGTAGAAGAAGTGTGAATGAGACTCTGTATGCTGCATTCATACTGGAATCAGAGTGCGATATCTTAACAAAGACCTGAACTTATACCAGAACTGGGAAGTATGATGTCTCAATAAGGAACTGACCCTGCATTGTCACAACTGTATATGTGCTTACTCTGATGTTTAAAAACATGAAATGAATTAAAACAAATAAGTTGTCCAGCACCTGGGGCCAGATTTTCCCTTTTGAGGTGGGAACCAGGAGCCAGGCTTATGTTATGATCCCACTTTCTGTCTGAGTGGCTGTGCCCGCCCACTGTATTTTCACCCTAAAATCAGGCTGGAGTCAGGGCCACCACCTCCCAAAGCAGGGAAGAAACAGAAATGGAGCCAGGCAGATGCCAAGACAGACAGGTTAGAAGGTCTGCCCCCATTCACTGGAACATCAACCTAGTTCTGCAGATGAATGTGAAGCCACCCCCAACCCTCACCCCAACTCCTCCCGCCCATCCCTCAACCCAAATACCCACCCATGTCCCTCTTGACCCACTCATCCCCCAATTCCCCCATGCTTCTCATGCTCCGATATTCCCTTACCTCTCTCATCTTCTCGTTCCTCTTAGCCCCACCTCCAAATGCTCACTCACCCATCCCTATACCCTCTCACTGTCCCCACACCCACTCACCTAGTAGCTACCATGTATAGAACCCTTGAAACTATAATAACATTGGGAAGACTTTGAAATGCTCATAAAACTGTCAAGATAAACAAACACTCATTAAAAATCACTTCAAAAACATAATCCTATTATATAGCCATAAAACTGTTAAGATACATAAACCCACAGTCTCCTTGACAGCTGTGTCAACAACCCCTGCTGAGTTGAAACCATAGGTGGGGCTTGAAGCCCAGCCAAACATTCATAATGGGATTCCATCACACAGCTGTTTAAACAAACCCGCAAGCGCTGAATGCATTTAAACCTTTGAAGTTATTGAAAGAGCTTGGCCATCTGTTCAACCTTAAAAGCTGTAGAACAGAGGTCTGAGCTGTCAATTAATGAAAATATTAAAACACAAGGGACAATTGATACAGCCATATCTGAATATCACTATTGTTCAATGCAGAAGAGCACATTATCTATTTGAACACATTTTCACTTTCGTAATGGTGGTCAATTTAATGGTCACTTACTTTTTAAGAACTATCATTAATCACTGTATTAGAAACATTTAACTTATCATACAGAATGACATTATGACATGTGACATTGTCAACATCTTTGGATATACCTGTCAAAAGATTTCCAACTCCAGACTAGGACTCTCCATGGTTCATGATACTCTGACTTGATGTGAACCACATCACCTTCAGAAGCTGGCCCAGCTTGATCAAAATTGCAGGGCATCTAATATGCCCACTTCCACAACAGAGCCCAACGTCTGGAGTGCTGTGTGCAGACTCATGACCCTCCCACTTTCCTGCACCGATCAAAATAGCTGGTGATGGTTATGGAGCAGGAATTCTGCATGGCAAACCCACCCACCTCTTTTTCTGTCCACCCGAGGCAAGTTTGCCCCATGTCAGGACAGGGAATCTGGCTACTGATATTTAGACCATAAGACCATAAGACATAGGAGCAGAAATTAGGCCATTCGGCCCATCGAGTCTGCTCTGCAATCATGGCTGATAAGTTTCTCAACCCCATTCTCCCGCCTTCTCCCCGTAACCTTTGACAATAAGGTACCCATATTTGACAAATATTTCCAAAATACAGAAGGATAACAGGGTTATTCCTGGGCCATTTTATCATGTTTCCAAGCTTGGCTGACTCTAGTATCATTGAGCATTGGGAAACGTTTCTTAGGTACCTTATTGTCCACAAATAATGTTTGGTCGAAAAGTCAAGAGCAAATGGAAGCGAAATATAGATGTTCATATGCATTGTATAATATAATATAAAACTTTAATGCAAAATTATTTGAATAACCTGCAGTATGTTATAATCAATAACATTCCTCATTGATATTCAGGCTTCTTCAAAGCCTCTATCCACCTTCAAAAGTTCTACCCTGAAAAGAGCTTTTCACACATCCATTGCTATTTAATTACTAGTGACATTACTGTAGTGACCTTGTTATGACACTGATGCATCTCATCAGATAATTAAAATCCCGCAAGACCTCATTTTCATTAAAAATGCCAAAATGAAGTGACCCAAATTTAAAGAAGCAAAATTTAGTATCTTTGTGCACCAATCAAACTATCTGAATTCAAGTAGTTCCTCTTTTAAGATTTGGTACTGCGTTCACCCCCTAACAGCTATTATTCTAATTATAGACAGAAACCCTTATGCCTAGATCAATACTGTTAATTATCGCTGGCTATGTAGGTCAAGGATAGAAGAAACTCTCACTTAGTGCGAAATCTTGTGCTCTCACTGGTGGCGAGCTTGGAGGCGGGAAGGGCATGTAATTATTCAGGATTGTGGCATACCGGAACCTCGCTGCCTTCCCACCGCCACCAGAATTAAGTTCGAGAAGGCCCATGGATCATTCCACTCCAACACCTATTGACGTCCTTAAGTGGCCAATTAATGACCACTTAAGGGTCTCATCCTGCAGCCGCTGGTATAAACCCAGTGGCCATGATGTCCGCTGGCGCAATCGAGACCTTCCGTGTTCAGTGGGAACCGTGGGGTCTTCAGTACTACCCCTTTAATCACTTTTTATTTTAATGTTTGCAAGTTTCCTTTAAGTTTAGTTTTTCTCTTTTTGCAATATCCCTTTAGGGGGCTGATTTTAACCCCAATTTATTTTAATTGTTTAAATTGAAAGAGTAAACTCAGTGACGGACAGGCCGATCACCATGCAGTATGTATGACAGGTAAATCTGTGCGGCCAGTTTGTCACCTCTGGAGTTGGCCAGGGTGGGGCAGATTCCCTGGATCAAAGGTACTTGATCCAGTACCTGATCAAGGGACTGGACATCAGGAAGGGGGGAGCCCGATGAGAGCCAGCCCCTGCCCTTGTTGCCAACCCCCATGCACCCCTCTCCCTGTGACACCCCAATCCTGTGAAATACCCCCCACAAATTACATACCTGAGGCCTGTCTTTCCAACAGCAGCCACAGCCTTCCCAGTGGCGCTGTAGAGCACAAGAGCTCCTGGCCTCTGATCGGCCAGCAGCTCTCAGTAGACGAGACTTTTGCCCTGGGGTCTTGATTCCAGAGGAACGCCTGCTGCTGGCCTCACCACTGCCTGATTGGCTTGTGGTTCGGCAGGCCTTCCCAAAAAGAGGCTGCATGGATCTTGCGTCAGCTTTCCAGCCAGCAGGTGTGACACCTGATGCATCAACAAGATTCCACTCTTAGTGACTACATTCAATATTTTCCAAGTTAAGATATCAACAGAGTCGAACTTCAGTCTTCCAGTCACTTTTCTTTAGTCTAATAGCTTTAAGATTCAATATGGAACACTTATTCCCAGGATATTAGTTATTCAAAATAACTACATTTTTCATTATTATAGAAGCATGTCAAGTTCCCTAAGTATTCATTGATTTTTGTAACGCTTTTGATCAAGAGGTTCACTTGGCCCTCACAAAGTAACTAGAACTATGGGACACCAAATCTTGGGTATTATGGAGGATAGGACAAATTGGTTACTCTCTGGTGTGAATGGGTGTGGGGAGGGGGCAGAAGAACATCCACAAGTTGTTTAATTTGTATTTACTAGAAACTTTATGTGCAGTTTTGCTATGTTTTCAATTGTTCAACTGCCACTCCTACAGGCAGTTCTGCACAGCTGTATTTCCTTCATCAGATATAAGTACATGGATGGTTTTTATACAAGTTGTTCTATCATTGGAGCCCAGCAGCAGTCAACATGTGAGTAACATCTCAGAGATTAATCTGCTTGGCCTTTTGTGATCCAGTGAACTCTCTTCCATCCTTGGTGGAAATTCTAACTTAAACAGGCTAGTTTACAAGAACCATCAAACAAGCCAAGGTTACAAGGACACAAAAACTTGCCTCCTCATGAAGGAAGGTGGGGGGAGGGAACCACAACCATTTCCAGTGTATAGAATGAAAGAGTCCTATTTTAGAATAATGTGAAAGGGATCTATTTTGAATAAGCATGTGACTGCAGACAAGCCTAGCCCCAGTGGGATTCTTTCTTGACGTTGCTTTTTAAGGGGTAATGCCTTGGTCATTAACTGGTAGTAAAATATTAATTCAAGTATCACCCTGAAGGGGCATCATCTCTAGTGATTGCAGGGAGATTCTGGCTCTCCTAAACTGATATAACAAAAATTAACAAATCTTATTAAGCTAATATGGTCAGGGTAAATCATAACAGAAATTTTGAAATTCTTGAGCCTGGAGGTTTAAAAAGATCTGTCCCTAAACCCTTCTGCCTCGTCATCTCCTTCACCTTAAAGACCCTCCTCAAAGCCAACTCTTTGACCAAGATTTGGTCATTCCAAACTTCCTAATTTCTTCTTTAGCTCAGCCTTGTCTGATTATGCCTCTGAGAAAGATCTTGGGATATTTTTCAACATTAAAGACTTAACGATATGCCAGTTAATGCTGTTGTTAAGAGTTCTGTAACTGGAATAGAGAGTTAAACTTTATACGTGATCCTACACAAACAGAAAATGTGGATTATTCTGACCATTAGCTTACAAGTTTTGATCTGTAATGCTGATGTAAATTTTTAATTGCAGCCTGGTCAAGCAGTTTTGCCAATGATGCTGATCTTGATGGCAGAGAAAATGGCTTAACGTGAGTTGAGGTGTGATGTGGATCAGCTGTGCACTTGTCCAAAATGATCATAATTTATTGCTTTCTGCGGTTCAATGATCCACTTCAGTAGCTTTGTAGGTATAGCTGAGACCATTCAGAAACAAACTTTTGCTTCATATTGATATGGAATAGATCAGCCTCATGGAAACAATAGGCAGAATTTTCCATGCCCACTGGCGTTGGGCGACATGAGAGGACAATATGGTGAAAAGGCCAACAATAGGTTTCACGACATTATGAAACCAGATTGCGATCGTCTGCTCAGCCTATTGATGGCAGCCCACCATCAAGCATTGGGAACTTCATTGTAATGAGTCTGCATACCATTATAAGCCCAGCCTGCCAGAATTATTCCCATCCATCCCCAACCCCAATGCCCCGCCAGATCATTCCCCACATCAGCGGTAAAACACGCCGGTGCAGAACATGTCTTGACAACTCTGATGTGCAGAGGTCGGGACTTACCACCAGGGCCTTGCTCACATTGTGGACATCCGAGCAGCAGAAGATGCTGGAGCCCAACAGCAATGGCAGACTGGAGGAACGTCCACGGCATGCTGGGTGGATTCTCATGGACATGTCTCCACCGCGAAGCAGCTCACGGAAGGTGGAAAGGCACTGCTGAGGGTCTGCTCACAATGGATGATACTCGAGGAGGTGGAGAGGAACATTCAGCTGTGTTTGGGAGAGAAAGATTTACCGGGGGCGGGAGAGGAACGTCTAGGACTGACTAAGAGATGAAGAGGTGTGAGGGAGAGGTGAGGTTGGGAGACGGAGAATGAAGGTGTTGGCGGGGTAAGGTTGGGGGAGAGGGAGTACAGGGAGGAGGGGGTAACGTGGGAGAAGGCGGCATCTGGGGAGGTAGGTGTAAGGGGGGTGGCGACAGGTGGAAGGTCAGGGTTTCAAAAGGGGGAAGGAGTGTGGAGAGGGGAGGGGGTCAGGGGGTGGAAGGAGTGCAGAGAGTGGAGGGAGTGCAGGGGGAAGGTGGAGTGCAGAGAGGGGAGGGAATCAGGGGGAGGAAGGACGGCAGAGAGGGGATGGAGTAAGGGTGGATGAAGAAGTTAGGCTGGAGGAAGAAGGAAGGTTGGAGGAAGAAATACGGGTGTTCGAAAAGTCAGAAAGGGGGAAGGAGTAAGGCTGGATGAAAGAGTTGGGAGGGGGGTCCGACTAAGGGAGGCAGAAGACGTAAGGGTGTCAGAAGGAATCAGGAAGGGGGAAGGGCTAAGTGAGGAGGAGTCCGGGGTAGGGGGATGACTAAAGTGGGGGGCACGTCTGGGGTGGGGAGCGAGTTTCCAAGGTGGGAAGAGGTCTGGGGTAGTGTGGGGAGCCATGTCCAGGTGAACTTGCAAAGAGGGGCTCTGATGGGTCCATCGCTGCCACCTGGGGAGCGAATGAAGTGAACGTGCATATTCACCTGGACATCCCTGAAGGAAAAGGGTTGTGGCTGGCAGGTCAGGGAGGGGAGGTGCGAGGTGATTCCAGGGAGGTCAGTAGTGATGGGGGAAAGTAAATGGATGATTTCGGGAGGGGAAAGGATGGGGGAAGCGAATGAAAAATTGAATCAACACCATGCTGACTAATCAAAAGTGAAATGAGAGTTGTGATGCACAAGGTCAGATGCTGCATGGGAATGTGATCAGTGGGTGGGTGGAGATGCAGGTCAGCTCAGATGGACAACTGAAAGTGAACCCCAGCAGGTAGCACTGAAAATGCTCAGGACATTGATGTGAAGTTGATACATGAAGGATCCGCTGGTGTGGGAGAGTGCTTACTTGAGGCTCTGAAAGGCCCTGCCACACACACACTTCTCCCTCCAGAATCACCCGTTAGCCAACTGCTCCCTCTGCGGTGACAGAGGATGAGGGTTGAGGCAAAGAGGACTTGGATGGAGAGGACAGCCTCTGAGATTCCCGAGTGAATGACCCAGGGATGTTCAGCTGCTGCTCCCCTTCCCATCAGGTACCCATGGGCTCCGGCCTGACTCCCTGAGGGGAAGAAGCACCTGGAGGGACTTTGAGGTGGCCCGTTTCCCTCTCGCGTTGCCACTGCAGGAACTCACCCATGGATCCCACAATGGATGCAGGTCTGCACACATCTCTACATTCTGCTGGACCAGGGTCTCCATGGCATCTGCCATCCTCCCCATGGAGATCTCCATACACACACATGTGGGCACCACTTCATCAGAGAGCAGGCGGACACACTCCTCCACCTTGCAATACACTCTACTGAGGGCTTCCAACAGCTCTGTGTGATGTTCCCATGCCTTCTGCTGACTCTCCAGGATGAGCTGGAAGGCCAAATCCAGAGGTTCATCATCTGACCTCACAGATGCCTCTTCCCCAGCAGTCCACTGAGTGCCAGAGAGCTCGGCTGAATCTACCTCCTCCTGCTGTAGATACCTGTCCATGCGGAGGCCACCAGGTTGTGAACCCAAGCCTGCTCTAGGTCTAGGTCCCACCAAAGTGTGTGTCCCTACGTTGGTGCAGGATGTGGATAAACTCCGTGATGGGTCTTCCAGGCTGCTTATATCCAACTCTTCAATGGAGGAGGTATCCTCTTGTCCAGAGATGAGGACATGGATTCAGCATCCTCACAAGGGTATTCGCTGCTGACCTGACCGTCACCACAGGCATGGTCCACATCCTCACCAGTCAGCACAATGGCACACTCCTCAAAGTGAGTCAGGGGCCTAATATGGGGCACTCCACCCCCGGTCTGGGACCTCTTCCTGCTGATGTGAGCAGGTTTCCCCTGCTTAAAAACAGATGGAGAGAGTGTAAGCAGGACACATGGCACTGCACAGAATGTTTGTGTGGTGAGTGGAGCCATGGACGGGATGAGGACGCGAGCTCAAGAGGGTATGAGCCTGATAGAGATGTGAGGGTGTGTGAGAGAGTGAGTGGTGTTGTCCCTCGAGGTGTGAGATCCCTGCGGATGTGTGATGGGTTTATGAGTGTGTGCTGAGTTGAGAGTGATGAGAAGAGTGACTTACCCTGGCAGAGCGATGAGAACATTCTTCCTGTAGCACTGCATGGCTGTCCTCTTTTGCAGAGCATTGGCTCTGACCACCACTGCCAGCACCTTCCATGCTGGATTAGTGATGCCGCTGCCCCTCCTGCTGCTAGGGTGGGGGTAGAGGACATCACGGCGGACCTCCACGGCTTCCAAAAGGAGCTCAAGGGATGCATCATTAAACTGGGGTAGGGTGGGGTGGGGTGGCTGGGGGCTGCAGTCTTTTTGCCTTTTGGGGGCCAACCCATCTTCTGTACAGAAGTCCTGGCTGGAAGCACTGAGAGGTGTGTGTGCGGCTGCATTTTAAATGTGGTGCTGGCATGATGGAGCAGCGAGGCGATGGTGTGGCGGGTGAAAGCGAGCCGGGTTTCCCGGGAATGCATGATTAATGCAATGGGTTTTGGACAATACAGCGTGAAAAGCCGCCATTGCGGCCAGTGGGTTAAACATCATTTCCTCGCCGGTACCGCACTTTGTGCAAATCTGGGATGATTCCACCCAATGTCATTCTTTATTCTTATTAGAGAAATTTTGTCTATGTCCCTAATACTGGCCCACATCAGGGAGAGAACAACAGTCTTTCAATTCCTTTACCAGTGCTTCTAAAGAGGAGTTCCAATAGCTCCCCTACAATGCCAACCTCATCACCATTTTAGATGCCATCAAGTGAGTATTTAGTAAGGTTGACAGGGGAAAGGTAGACCTATTGTTTAACAATTTTGAAGTAGATAATCTTGTGAGCTTTTTTGCACATTAATTTATTCTTCAGTTTTCATGTATACCATCAGTGATTTGGGGATTTCAATGAAATGGTTAGCATTACTTTGCCTTTGCATATCCATTTATTATTGATTCTGCATCGGTCAACCTTCCTTTTCCTGATGGAGCCATCACCCCAGTACTGCTGCTTCTTGATCTCTTCCATCTTTTAGCATTGGTTGAATGTGGATATAGCAAGTTTGAGTTATTAGTGTTCTTGAAATTTTTAGATTTTTAAAAATGATCTGTTTTTACCACACGGACAACAGGAGCAGGGCAGTATTGATTGGCCATCCCTAGTCGCCCTAAGGGACTGGATTTATAAAACAAAAATAAAAGTACCTGGAAAAACTCAGCAGGTCTGGCAGCATCTGCAAAGAGGAACACAGTTAATGTTTCGAGTCCGTATGACTCTTCAACAGAACTAAGTAAAAATAGAAGAGAGGTGAAATATAAGCTGGTTTAAGGGGGAGCCGGGGGGGGGCGGACAAGTAGAGCTGGATAGAGGGCCAGTGATAGGTGGAGATAACCAAAAGATCTCATAGGCAAAAGGACAAAGAGGTGTTGAAGGTGGTGATATTATCTAAGGAATGTGCTAATTAAGGGTAGAAAGCAGGACAAGCAAGGTACAGATAGCCCTAGTGGGGGTGGGGTGAAGGAATTGAAATAGGCTAAAAGGTAGAGATAAAACAATGAATGGAAATACCTTAAAAATAATGCAAATAGGAAAATAGGGAAAAGAAAAATCTATATAAATTATTGGGGGAAAAAAGGGAGGGGTTTGGAAAGGGGGTAGGGATGGAGGAGAGAGTTCATGATCTAAAATTGTTGAACTCAATATTCAGTCCGGAAGGCTGTAAAGTGCCTGGTTGGAAGATGAGGTGCTGTTCCTCCAGTTTGTGTTGAGCTTCACTGGAACGATGCAGCAGGCCAAGGATGGACATGTGGGCATGAGAGCAGGGTGGAGTTTGAAATGGCAAGTGACAGGGAGGTCTGGGTCATGCTTGCGGACAGACTGAAGGTGTTCTGCAAAGCGTTCACCCAGTCTGCGTTTGGTCTCTCCAATGTAGAGGAAACTGCATTGGGAGCAACGAACGCAGTAGACTAAATTGAGGGAAGTGCAAGTGAAATGCTGCTTCACTTGAAAGGAGTGTTTGGGCCCTTGGACGGTGAGGAGAGGGGAAGTAAAGGGGCAGATGTTGCACCTTCTGCGGTTGCATGGGAAGGTGCCGTGGGAAGGGGTTGAGGTGTAGGGGGTGATGGAGGAGTGGACCAGAGTGTCCCAGAGGGAACGATCCCTGTGGAATGCCACTGGGGGGGGTAAAGGGAAGATGTGTTTGGTGGTGGCATCATGCTGGAGTTGGCAGAAATGGCGGAGAATGATCCTTTGAATGCGGAGGCTGATGGGATGATAAGTGAGGACAAGGGGGACCCTATCATGTTTCTGGGAGGGAGGAGAAGGCGTGAGGGCGGATGCGCGGGAGATGGGCCGGACATGGTTGAGGGCCCTGTAAACCACCATGGGTGGAAAACTTCGGTTAAGGATGAAGGAAGACATGTCAGAGGAACTGTTTTTGAAAGTGGCATCTTCAGAACAGATGCGACGGAGGCGAAGGAACTAAGAGAATGGGATGGAGTCCTTACAGGAAGCGGGGTGTGAGGAACTGTAGTTGAGGTAGTTGTGGGAGTCGGTAGGCTTGTAATGGATATTGGTGGACAGTCTATCACCAGAAATTGAGACAGAAAGGTCAAGGAAGGGAAGGGAAGTGTCAGAGATGGACCATGTGAAAATGATGGAGGGGTGGAAATTGGAAGCAAAATTAATAAAATTTTCCAGGTCCAGACAAGAGCATGAAGCAGCACCAAAGTAATCATCGATGTACCGGAGAAAGAGTTGTGGGAAGGGGCCGGAGTAGGACTGCAACAAGGAATGTTCCACATATCCCATAAAGAGACAGGTATAACTGGGGCCCATGCGGGTACCCATGGCCACACTTTGTATTTGGAGGAAGTAAGAGGAGTTTAAGGAGAAATTGTTCAGTGTGAGAACAAGACTAGAGTTATATGTAGGTTAGAGCAGGTCAGGGTGGCAGGTTCCCCTCCTTGGAGGACATTAGTGAATGGGTTTGTTTTTGTTAACAACAAACTCGCAACTTATGAGCAATAAAGAACTTATGGACCATTTTTGATTTAGTTTGTTAATTCACCACTTCTCAATTACAAAATCAGTACCATAGCCACTAGGCTACAGTGTCCCCATGTGCTAAAAGCAGGGATTGGTGCTAAGCAGAGACTAATGTATTTAAAACAACTGCAAAAATTACTGTTTAGCAGGATGAAATGCTAATAATACTGTTAAACTTGTGATAAATATTGTGCAAATCTGATTTTTTTTCTGCTTCCTACATTGCAGTGGTTAATAAGGTGCTTTCTGGGCAATGCTTTTGAAGGAGTGATGTCTCAAACATTAACTGCGGGTAAAACATTGACGGATTTTAAGATTAAGAGATGTTTAATGAGATAATATACTTTCACTTTGCTACAAAGCCAGTGGCCTTCGGTGTAACTGTCCTAGTAAAGATTAAACAATGAAATAACTTACTACAATGAGGAAAAACTCATCTGGACTGACTTAAATAAACAGGGGATCAACTAGTAGCTCATACAGGTTCATCAAAAGAATACAGTCAAATCACTTTCAGTTGATACATGATAATAGTAAAGTAGGGACAGGAAACTAAACTTGTGTTGCACGCTTAACAAACAGAAATGAAATTCAGTGAAATGAGGTTTGCTTTTCTAAATTAGATAATGCATGTAGCTAATAAAATCCTGTGAATAAATAGTTCTTATCTCACAACTGTGGAATATAGAATTAATTCCATTTCTATGAAGCATCAGTCCAACAGAATTATCTTTGTGTGAGCTACTAGCTGGAAGTACAGTGCCTGCTTTGTGACATCAGCACCACAAATAATTCAGTTCAGTCATTCCAGTTACAGTGCAACATAATTGTCCACTCACATTGGCTCTTATTGTCTGTCCCTTCACCAAGATGCTTGTCCAGCATAAGAACACAAATTTGAATAGTTTGCCTATAATTACATGGTCAACTTTGCCTTCCTAACAGGTGGACACCACAAAATGATTTTGACAACACAATCCTGATTTATTTTTACTTGAAGCTTCTCTTGGTTTAATTGGACTTTAAAATTAGACAGTTGTATTTGTGGTACTCTCCTAGATAGGGCACTTGAGGTGATGGTTTCTGTCTGGAGGCACTGAGAAATCAACATAGTCTTAACTCAATAATTTCTAGCCTACCTTTTATATATCAAAATGGAGGATCAAATGTTAATCTTTTAGCAATTAGTCTTCTATCATGACGATTTTATCTTTTATTCATCAAATGAGCATTTTATTTTTTTACACCAACATTAAGAACATCAATTTTAGTGTGTAGGATATGTTGCCTCACTTTGTCACATCCACTTGGACCAAGCATAGCTGAGGAATTTGTTTCCCTCAAGGCAAATTTGGCATGTTTCAGTTATGACTGTAGGTCTGACATTTCTTTGCAGATACCAGGGTGACACATTGGTCAGGATTTTCCTGGCATGGGTTGAGTCCCAACATTGGAGCTATTTGTGGGTTCCAAATGCCCATGGTTGGCCATGAACCACGATGGTATTCTTTCTGGCAGCAGCCAATTAGGAGGCTGTCATTGCACCCGCCATTTAGTTAAGGACACAGGGCTGGCTCACAACACTGCCAACTCAATGAGAGGATCAGCAGCTCTGCAGCCTCAGCAGTGCCACCGAAAGGAGTGGCCACTGCTAAAATTGCAGGGAGAATGAGGGGCACCTCCATTTTGAGGCATCCTCATAAGGGAGGTAAAACGTGTGTTCTTGTGCTGGGGCAGGCATGCATACCCTGGCGATCGAAGGGCTGAACACTCCAGTGGTGGCATCGGGTCCACGATGGTCCCCTCCTTGGGTGATGGAGCCTTTGGGTGCGATGGCTTCCCCTACTCCTTTTACCCCAACAGGCTACTGGGAAGCTGCCTCCATTCAGTTGGTGCCCCCCCCACAGTGAGCAGGCCAATCCACCTCTGGCAAAATGCCAGCAGCCTTGGAAAATAGCCATCAGTTGGCCCTTTACTTAAATTGGCTGTCTAACCCAGTCAGTGGGCAGCTGAGCGGCTGCCATTCCCACCACTGGGAAAACGGCCCAGTGGTGGGAATGCATCGGGGAGCCCGCCAGAGGCTGCTCGCTGGCATTTTCCCTCCCCCCAACCCCCTCCCGGTGAGTTCATTCCTCCTTATTCATTCCTGTTTACTGTAGCTTCTGTGTGTAGGGGCACATGTTGATCTCAGTAAATGGCCTCAAGACGTTGAGGTTTTAGTTTAAATAGTTAACGGGCTAACTGACTGCTATTTGCCAAGGCTTCCAAGGGGAGGCCAGCAACTGCATGGAGGCGGCTATTCATATCAGCTTTAACCAAATTGCAAACAGTTAGATACTCGTCCGCTATATAATGTCTTTAACTCTTGTTAAAGTAAACCCATTGAGCCCTTTAACAATGCTTCATTATAACTTTAGCAGAGATTAAGGGCAGAATCATCCCAGATTTGCACTAAGTGAGGTAGTGAGCAGGTAAAATGAAGTTTTATCCACCGTCCGTGATGGCGGGTTGTCACGCCGTATTGTCCCAAACCCGCTGCATTACTTATGTATTCCCAGGAAACATGCCATTTCCATGGTGGGCGGAGTCTCATTCACCCGCCTCTGTCACCTTGCTGCTTCATCAGGCCAGCCACCACATTTAAAGTATAGCCGCGCTCAGTGGTTCCAGCCTAGGACTGCAGCAAAGAAGACTTGGCGCCAACAGGCAAAAATACTGCAGCCCTCTAGCATCTTTTGGATGGATGCCCCGCTGTGATGTCCTTTACCCCTGCTCTGGCCGCAGGAGGGGCAGCAACATTATCACTTTGGCTTGGTAGGCGGTGGCAGTGGTGATCAGTGCCAATGTTGCACAGAAGAGGGTGGCCATCCAATGCAGATAGAGGATAAATGATCTAATCCATGCAACCAGGGTATAGCAACCATCCCATCACTCTAAACTCACACTCAAGCCCATTACTTATTCACTGGCTTCTCACTCACTGCCAGCTCAAGGGATATCACCACTCACTCTCTCACACACACCCTCACATCTCCATTTGGCCTCATCTCCTCTGGAGACTGTGTCCTCAGCCATCACCATTTTGAGGCCACTTGAACAGATCAACATGTGGCCACACGCACACATACCCTGGGATACCCTCCTTCCTCAGTACTTCCTTTTTCCCTGTCCTGCAGCCTCTTCCCTTGCCTGAGGCCACTTCTCCCTATTCCCCAAGCAAACCCTAGCCCTGCAGCTGTTGAAAAGCCACTCCTGCCTTATTGTTGCTCTGGTAGATAGGTAGAGACCTTCTTGTGAGCCCTACTAAAAGTGCTGTTGTGCAGTCCGTGAAGCCTGGCGCTGATGACTGCGAGTCCTGACTGAAGCAAGGTAGGCAAACAAACCTTGATGTCCCAAATGAAGTGCAGCTCGCCAAGTGCACGCTTTACATATGTTATTGTGAAATACATCAGCATGTTTTCCTGCTGATGTGGGCAGATGATCCAATGGGGGTAAAGGGGGGTGGAGTCTGGCAGGGTGGCCCTATAAAGGTGTGCTGATGTACTCCAATGAGGTTCCCGACATCTGATGGCAGGAAATGCGGCCTGCCGTCGGCTGGTGGAGCGGACAATCGCAAACTGGTTTCACAACGTCATGAGACCGATTTTTGTCCTTCTCTCCATATTGTCCACTCACGCCACCAAACACACCCGACACTAGAGGGCATGGAAAATCCCGGCCTAAGTCTCAAGTGAAATTAACCATTTCATTATAAGAGAATAGTGAATAATAGCCACAAACATTTTCTGTTCTAAATTTCGACTTGCAACGCTTTGCTTTTTTCATTATTCTGACTGTTAATTTCTATTTTGTTCAGATTTCCATATTAGCTTGGAGTTTTCTTTTAGTTTCTTCCTTTTTTAAAATTCTTTTCCTGTGGTACTGATATATCTAACACAAATAAAATTGGAGTTTTAAGCAGGCCTGCTGCTATGCTAGAAAGATTACAAAAATTAATGTAACCCAGCAGTCCTATGTAAAGACAGCTAAAACAAAAATGAGTTGCTTCTAGTTTCTGTGGTCAGAGTCACTAATCCTATGTGTCCTGGTATGCACCATTATCCATTAAGTACTGAGACCATGTTGTTTAGCTTCAAGACTCAAGTTAGATATAGTGGCTTCATTTGATGTGAGATGTTGGGTTACCTGAGAATACATTAGGAGATATCACAATCTGGTAACAATCAGCTATATTTTCTGAGTTTTTTAAGTGTGGTTTTTAAAAGCTTGACTTATATAATTATTATAATTCCTAAAACACAAATGTGGCTCTTAATGGACTAATTTGACAGCATGAATGTGGGGCATCATGTAGCAAAATTTGATGTGATGTAACATTTGATACTGCTAATCTAGTGAAGTTCACACTTTACATATATTGTCATCTTGTGTGTTAATCAGGCTTTTGTGGGAGACTTGTTTGAACCACTGAATTCTCAATGACCAATGCAGAGCGATTATAAAATCACGAGAGCGTCAACCTCTCCTTGATTAAGGAGACAGAAGAAGATGAGTAATCATTATGCTTTCACTACAAGAGTTGCAGCCTGTTTGCATGAAGAGTGTAACAAGCTTTCATCCTCTGTTATTGGATCTGCCACCAACATTAAACCTGAAAACAGGTTAATATAGATGCAACTCTCTTCCACTGATCTGTCTTGGCAGCAGAGCCACATTTTCAACAAGTCATCATCAAAATAAGAACAACTTCTTACAAAATATTGTCTTCGTTTCTTATTCCCTGACCCACATAATTCTTTTCAGTTGAGCAATCCAGGCTGTGTAAATATCTATATGAGTAATCTCAGTATTTCTTCCTTGCTGACCTATCAGAGACGTCTGAGAAAGAAACCTTCCTTAGACAGTTTTCCTTCTGTTCTTTGACATTCCAGTTAAGGCTGGTTAAATACAACCCTTCCCCATGGAGAAATCCAAGGGTAAATAAATGTCAGTCAACATTGGCTTAATCGACAGTCTCATGCTGTAACTTTGTAGCTGCCAACAGGTTATGAGAACCATGTTTGTACGTGCCTCTAGTCAAGCACTTCTAATAAGTTTTTAATTAAAGATCAGCCAACATTTGCCACCTGTCTGCTGATCTGAGGTTGGCTTTGATGGATATAATGCAGGTTAAGGGGGCAGGCCACCTCCACCTCCTGGGTAATGATGCATAATATCATTAAAATTAGGAGGGCAGTCTAACAGCTCCAATTAGAGTGCTGGTGTTCTGTCCTGGGACCTATATGCTGAATCCTAGACTTGACTAGCAATGTAATGGGGAGGTGATGGCATAGTGATATTGTCACTGGGCTAGTAATCCAGAGACCCAGGGTAATGACCTGGGTTCGAATCTTGCCACAGCAGATGGTGGAATTTGAATTCAATAAAAATCTGGAATTAAAAGTCTAATGATGACCATGAAGCCACTGTTGATTGTTGCAAAATCCCATCTGGTTCACTAATGCCCTTTAGAGAAGGAAATCTGCCATCCTTATCTGCTTTGGCCTACATGTGACGCCAGAGCCACAGCAATGTGGCTGACTCTTAAATTCCCTCTGAAATGGCCTAGCAAGCCACTCAGTTGTAACAAACCTCTACAAAAGTCACAAAAAAAGGAATGGAACCAGACAGACCACCCAACATCGACCTAGGCACTAGAAATGACAACAGCAATCTGTCGACACTGCAAAGTCCTCCTTATTGAAATCTGGGGGCTAGTGTCAAAATTGGGAGAGCTGTCTCACAGATTAGTCAAGCAACAGCCTGACATAGTCATCTTCATGGAATCATACCTTACAGATAATGTCCCAGGCATCACCATCCCTGTCCATGTCTTGTCCTACCAGCAGATTCAGCAGACGTGGTGGCACAGTCTGGAGGGAGTTGCCCTGGGGGTCCTTAACATTGGCTCCAGACGCCATGAAGTCTCATGGCATCAGGTCAAACATGGGCAAGGAAACTTCCTGCTGATTACCACGTACTCCCTCAATGAATCAGATGAACACCACTTGGAGGAATCACTGAGAGTGGCATGGGTGCTGAATGTACTCTGAGTGGGGGACTTCAATGTCCATCACCAAGAGTGGCTCCATAGCACCACTACTGGCCGAGTCATAAATGACATAGCTGCTTGACTCGGTCTGCGGCAGGTGGTGAGGGAACCAACAAGAAGGAAAAACATACTCATTCCTCATCCTCACCAACCTGCCTGCCGCAGATGCATCTGTCCATGACAGTATCGGTAGGAGTGACCATCACACAGTCATTGTGGAGACAAAGTCCCCTCTTCACATTGAGGAAACCCTCCAATGTGTGGAACTACCACCATGCTAAATGGGATAGATTTCAAACAGATCTAGCAACTCAAGACTGGGCATCCATGAGACAATGTGGTTCATCAGCAGCAGTAGCAGAATTGTACTTGAACACAATCTGTAACCTCATGGCCCAGCATATCCTCCACTCTACCATTACCATCAAGCCAGGAGATCAACCCTGGTTCAATGAAGAGTGTGGTAGGGCATGCCAGGAGCAGCACAAGGCATATCTGAAAATGAGATGTCAGCCTGCTGAAGCTATAACACAGGACTACTTGCATGCCAAGCAGCATTATCAACAAGTGGTAGACAGAGCTAAGTGATCCCACAACCAACGGATCAGATCTAAGCTCTCCAGTCTTGCCACATCCAGTCGTGAATGGTGGTGGACAATTAAACAACTCATTCCTCAATGATGGAGGAGCCCAGCATATTAGTGCAAAAGATAAGTTTGAAGCATTTGCAACAATCTTCAGCCAGAAATGCTGAGTGGATGATCTATCTCGGCCTCCTCCGGAGGTCCCCAGCATCACAGATGCCAGTCAAGATAAATCCAACACAGTCAATTACCACACCATCAGTCTACTCTCGATCATCAGTAAAGCAATGGAAGGGGTCATCAACAGTGCTTGCAAATGGCACTTGCTTAGCAATAACCTGCTCACTGATGCCCAGTTTGGGTTCCACCAGGGCCACTCAGGTCCTGACCTCATTACAGCCTTGGTTCAAACATGGACAAAAGAACTGAACTCCCAAGGTGAGGTGAGAGTGACTGCCCTTGACATCAAGGCAACATTTAATCGAATGAGACATCACAGAGCCCTTCCAAAACTGGAGTCAATGGGAATCAGGGTGAAAGCTCTCCGCTGGTTGGATTCATACCTAGCACAACGAAAGAGGGTTGTGGTTGTTGGAGGTCAGTCATCTCAGCTCCAGGACTTCATGCAGGAGTTCCTCAGGGTAGTGTCCTTGGCCCAAGCATCTTCAGCTGCTTCATCAATGACCTTCCTTCCATCATGAGGTCAGAAAGGGAATGTTCACTGATGATTGCATAATGTTCAGTACCAGTCGCAACACCTCAGATACTGAAACAGTCCATGTCCAAATCCATGGGCAATATCTAACTGGAAAAACTCAGCAGGTCTGGCAGCATCTGCGGAGAGGAACACAGTTAACATTTCGAGTCCATATGACTCTTCAACAGAACTAAGGAAAAATAGAAAAGAGGTGAAATATAAGCTGGTTTAAGGGGGGTGGGTGGGACAGGTAGAGCTGGATAGAGGGCCAGTGATGGGTGGAGATTGTCAAAAGATGTCATAGACAAAAGGACAAAGAGGTGTTGAAGGTGGTGATATTAGCTAAAAATTGTATTAATGGTGACGTTAAGGGTAGAAAGCAGGATGAGCAAGGTACAGATAGCCCTAGTGGGGGTGGGGGGAAGGGATTGAAATAGGCTAAAAGGTAGAGATAAAACAATGGATGGAAATACATTTAAAAATAATGGAAATAGGTGGGAAAAGAAAAATAGATATAAATTATTGGAAAAAGGTGGATCGGAAAGGGGGCTGGGAAGGAGGAGAGAGTTCATGATTGCAGGTTTTAAATCGTGAACTCTCTCCTCCAACCCCACCCTCTTTCCGATCCCCTTTTTTCCAATAATTTATATCTATTTTTCTTTTCCCACCTATTTCCATTATTTTTAAATGTATTTCCATCCATTGTTTTATCCCTACCTTTTAGCCTATTTCGATCCCTTCCCCCCACCCCCACTAGGGCTATCTGTACCTTGCTCATCCTGCTTTCTACCCTTAATGTCACCATTAGCACATTGTTAGCTAATATCACCACCATCAACACCTCTTTGTCCTTTTGTCCACGACATCTTTTGACAATCTCCACCTATCACTGGCCCTCCATCCAGCTCTACCTGTCCCCCTGCCACTTAAACCAGCTTATATTTCACCTCTTTTCTATTTTTCCTTAGTTCTGATGAAGAGTCATATGGACTTGAAACATTAACTGTGTTCCTCTCTGCAGATGCTGTCAGACCTGCTGAGTTTTTCCAGGTATTTTTGTTTTTGTTTCGGATTTCCAGCATCCGCAGTTTTTTGCTTCTATCTGCACAATATCTAAGCTTGGGCTGACAAGTGGCAAGTAACATTTGTGCCACACAAGTGCCAAGCAATGACCATCTCCAACAAGAGAGAATCTAACCATCGCCCCTTGATGTTCAATGGCATTACCAACACTGAATCCCCCAATATCAACATCCTGGGGGTTATCATTGACCAGAAACTGAACTGGACTAGTGATATAAATACTGTGGCAACAAAAGCAGGTCAGAGGCTAGGAATCCTACAATGAGTATTGCCGTTCCTTCACTGTTGCTGGATCAAAATCCTGGAACTCCCTTCCTAACAGCACTGTGGGTGAACCTACACCACATGGACTGCAGAATTCAAGAAGGCAGCTCAGTACCACCTTCTTAAGGGCAACTAGGGATGGGCAAATAAATGCTGGCCCAGCCAGCGAATGAATTAAAAAAAACTCTTTCCTTGAAAAGATGTTTTACTGTATCACAGCCAATGAATAATTTCATTTTACATGGAGAAGAAAGTAGTGAAATTTAAGGTTGTGACTTATCCTTCTCTTTCACATGAATTGGCAGTAATACTCTGCAGTTCAATCTCCTCCTTTCCTCCAGCTGAAGTCCAAGGCAGTGCAAGCTGAAAGAGCAATTGGAGTGGTGAGCTTTTGGAGTTATTCCTCTGAAAAAAATGGGGGAGGGAAGCATAAGCTACAGATAGAGTGAGGAATCATAAAGTGCTGATTTTCAGCTAACAGCTGTAAATTCCGCATTCTGTATTATCATGCAGACTGGGAATTGGGGATCGTTCTTCAGTTTGCTTGGAGACAATTTGCTTCCCAGCCTGTGTCACAATGTTAAAACTGAAATACAAATTGCAAGATGGAATTTCCTGTCAAAGGAAGTGACTGAAAAGCAAAACAAAAAGGCAGAAAAGAATATAACTCGTTTCAGACTGAAAATCCCTCTTGTTAAAAATTTACATTGCTTACTAATGCATCATTTTTGTGTAGAATATTTTGCTACAATGTGTAGTTCATACAGCGCAAATGATGCTGCAGCAAAGCCCATGTTTCTTTTCACATGACAGTGTAATGTAAGTCTCTGATAAATAGATGGAAATGGTCAAAGAAAACACAAAAGTGGTATTAAAGTGGAAATGTTCATTGAATTCCCATAAAATCTTAAATATTAAAATAAAAAGGGTAATATGTCCGTGTGTGTATATATATATATATATATATACATACATTACATTAAAATAGGACAAAGTTAGTTAGTATTTCAGTCTTCCTTTGCTCTTTTCCATTTTTCCTCTATGGATTCTTTTAGGGCTACATTTTTCTGGTGCCAAAAGACCTCTGGAATCTTGCCCCAAGTGGCATCTTTTATATGTGAAACTGGTAGTATATGTTGGCAGGCTGGTTGATCATGAAGAACATCACAGATGAGCCCAATCAAGGAGGAGTCACTGGATAACAAACAGAAGCTGTTTTCTTGCCAGGAGGTTGCCCTGCCCAGACAACAGGTGCTGGCACTAAGCAGCGTATATGTTTTTTAAATTACATTGAAGACATCAATCCTAGATTTTCACTGGGAGCAGGCGTTTTTCTTGAAATAAAAACAAAAAAACAGTGGTTGCTGGAAATCCAAAACAAAAACAGAATTACCTGGAAAAACTCAGCAGGTCTGGCAGCATCTTCTCCGTCGATGCTGCCAGACCTGCTGAGTTTTTCCAGGTAATTCTGTTTTTGTTTTTCTTGAAATGTTGCAGTCAGGCAAGAATGGCCAAGCCTTGAATGTCTGCATGTTTTGCTGTTTGTGAAATGAATCGAAGTGAGATACATAACAGAGTTGCAAGATATGATAGCCAGGAACAAGAATGGTTTGATTCAAACCATGCAACAGTTTGCCACCAGCCCATCAACCTTCTTACTGAGATTGATAGCTGCAGAATTCTGGTAGCTTCATTCTCTTTGGAAACTAAAAAAACCTCCAATAAAAACTATAAAATGCTCGTAGACTGTGGAGCAGTAATCTTGCTCCGTGTGGGGAAGAGATTGACAGATGAGACAATGAGAATATGTGGCATTCGATGCATATTTTAAATTTTGAATTTTCATTACAACTTGGTGACATGAACGAGTGACCTACTTTCAGATACATTAGAATTGTGCCTTATTACAATAAATATTGAGAAAGAGGAAATGGCATGAGAGACAGTTCAGCACTGTTTCTTTACCAGGAATATGGTGCATTGTTTATATTTCACTTAGTTTCACTACATAAAAACCCTTAATTCTGTTTCATTGTCTCTCAAGTATTCCCCTTTGTTTTGAAGGCATTGTCATGAACAATATGACAGACCCACAATGTGAGTTTCCACAGTTTAACTGCAGTGGAACTGAATATCAGACATTGCGTATAAAGGGTGGCTGATCCAATACTTCCTGTTTCATGCCACCGCCTGAAAGAAATTCTACCCGAGTGAGTATTGTCAAGCTATTCAACTGTAAGGAACTTCAGGGTTGAGCTGATCCTGCCTTCGTTTGATACATTTTTCAGTAGGGTTTACTAGCTACTAATTAGGATTGAGAACCCTGGCTAATTTATCTCTCTCCTCAGCACAGCCCTAGCCCTTACAATCTGCCTAGATGAGATCAAATTACTTGACAAAACTGAAAATCAAACCTGGGAATAGATGGGTCTGTGTTACCTGGCTTTATATTGAATAGTACTGTTATCATGAGCTTCAATGGGGCCTGTGCTCTTCTATTTAATTTATTCCCCTCCCCCACCAACCCATCTCACCAACCCACACTCCATCCGCCACACACACCATCCTTTACATTCTTGATGGATACCAAAGATGTAGGACTTCAGTTGTGTGATGAGACTACAGAAGCTGGGATTCTTCACCTTAGAGCAGAGAAGGTCCAGTGAAGATTTAATAAAGGCATACAAAATTATGAGGGTTTTGATAGAGTAAGCAAGGATAACTGTTTCCACTGGCATGAAGTTTGCTAACCAGAGGTCAGAGGATTGTCATAATTGACAAAAGAACCAGAGGGAAGACAAGGCGAACATTTTTTTGCAGCAAAATATTATAATCTGGAATGCACTGCCTGAAAGTGTGTTGGAAGCAGATTCAATAATAAACTTCAAAAAAGGATTTGCATATAAGGGGAAAAAATGTAAACATATGGGGAAAGAAGAGGGGAATTGCTCTTTCAAGAGCCAGAACAGGCACAATGGGCCAAATGGCTTCCTTCTGTGCTATAAAATTCTATGTTTCTTCCAATGTAACTTCTACGCTGAAAGGGATGTAGAGAATGCTTCCTCTCAGATGTCCACCAATCTGAATCTCTGTGATGATTTTCATGAGGTTTATCCTCCCTTCATTCCTATAGGAAAGTATCTCTACTTGGCATGCTGAGAATGGAATTTACCATATGGGAATATTAGGAATGAACCCAAATCAGTGCCACAGCTGGGCATCAGATTAAGTAAAATTATTTTGTAATAGGAAAACTGTGCAAAAGAGGTTTTCTTTATAGTCAATGTACTATCCAATTTTCAATTGTTCAGAATTGTTTGATTGCTTGTGTCTGTTGACTGTTCTCTGTTCTTTATGCTGTTAGTCAAGCGTGGGTGTAGTGACTGAGCAAGAGAAACTGAACCAAAAGCTGTCAGCTAGAAAATGTTTTCTTATTCATTGATGGGATGTGGGCTTCACTGGCTGGGCCAGCATTTATTGCCCATCCATAATTGCCCTTGAGAAGGTGATGGTGAGCTGCCTTCTTGAACCGCTGTAGTCCATGTGGTTTAGGTATACCCAAGGTGTTAGGAAGGGAGTTCCAGGATTTTGACCCAGTGACAGTGAAGGAACAGCGATATATTTCCAAGTCAGGATGGTGAGTGACTTGGAGGGGAACATCCAGATGGTGGTGCTCCTATGCGTCTGCCGCCCTTGTCCTTCTAGATGGTAGTGGTCATAGGTTTGGAAGGTGCTGTCTAAGGAGGCTTGGTGAGTTTCTGCAGTGCATCTTGTAGATGGTATACACTGCTGCTACTGTGCATTGGCGGTGGAGGGAGTGAATGTTTGTTGATGGGGTGCCAATCAAGTGGGCTGCTTTGTCCTGGATTGTGTCAGATCCTTGAGTGTTGTTGGAGCTGCACTCATCCAGACAAGTGGATGGTATTCCAACACACTCCTGACTTGTGCCTTATAGATGGCGGACAGGCTTTGGGGAATCAGGAGGTGAGTTACCCGTCACAGGATTCCTAGCCTCTGACCTGATCTTGTAGCCACAGTATTTATATGGCTAGTCCAGTTCAGTTTCTGGTCAATGGTAACCCCCAGGATGTTGATAATGGGGGATTCAGTGATGGTAATGCCATTGAATATCAAGGGGCAATGGTTAGATTCTCTCTTGTTGGGGTCATTGCCTGGCACTTGTGTGGCGTGAACGTTACTTGAAACTTGTCAGCCCAAGCTTGGATATTATACATGTCTTGCTGCATTTGGACATGGACTGCTTCAGGATCAGGAGTCACGAACAGCACTGAACATTGTGCAATCATCAGCAAACATCCCAACTTCTGACCTCATGATGAAAGGAAGGTCATTGATGAAGCAGCTGAAGATGGTTGGGCCGAGGACACTACTCTGAGGAACTCCTGCAGTGATGTCCTGGAGCTGAGATGATTGACCTGCAACAACCACAACCATCTTCCTTTGTGCTAAGTATAAATCCAACCAGTGGAGAGCTTTCACCCTGATTCCCATTGACTCTAGTTTTGCTAGGGCTCCTTGATGCCACACTTGGTCAAATGCTGCCTTAATGTCAAGGGCAGTCACTCTCACCTCACCTCTGGTGTTCAGCTCTTCTGTCCATGTTTGAATCAAGACTGTAATTAGGTCAGGAGCTGAGTGGCCCTGGCGGAACCCAAACTGGGCATTAGTGAGCACTTTATTGCTAAACAAGAGCCACTTGATGTCATTGTTGATGTCCCCTCCCATCACTTTACTGGTGATTGATAGTAGATTGTTGGGATAATAATTGGTTGGGTTGGATTTGTCCTGCTTTTTATGCATAGGACATATCTGGACAATTTTCCATATAACCTGGTAGATGCTGGTGTTGTAGCTGTACTGGAACAGCTTGGCTAGGGTCACAGGAAGTTCTGGGGCACAAGTCTTCAGTACTGTTGCCAGAATGTTGAGCAGAGCCCATAGCCTTTGCAGTATCCAGTTCTTTCAGCCATTTCTTGATATAATGTGGAGTGAATCAAATTGACTGAAGACTGGCATTTGTGATGCTGGGGACCTGTGGAGGAGGCTGAAATGGATCATCTGCTCGGCACCTCTGGCTGAAGGTTGCAGCAAATACTTCAGCCTTATCTTTTGCACTGATGTGCTGGGCTCCCCTATCATTGAGGATGGGGATATTTGTGGAGCCTATTCCTTCAGTGAGTTGTTTGGTTGTCCACCACCATTCACAACTGGATGTGGCAGGAAAACAGAGCTTAGATCTGATCTGTTGGTTGTGGAATTGCTTAGCTCTGTCTATCACTTGCTGCTTATTCTGTTTGGCACGCAAGTAGTCCTGTTGGCACCAAGTTGAAACTTCATTTTTAGGTATGCCTGGTGCTGCTCCTGACATGCCCCCCTGCACTCTTCATTTAACCAGGGTTGATCCCCTGACTTGGTGGTAATGAGAGAGTGAGGGATATGCCAGGCCATGAGGTTATAGATTGTGGCTGTCTACAATTCTGCTGCTGCTGCTGACAGCTCACAGCTCCTCACAGTTGCCCAGTCTTGAGTTGCTAGATCTGTTTGAAATCTATCTGTAGTAACTGAAGGTATAGCCTCTCCTGCTGTCTATCAAGGGTCACATGATGTTCTTGGAGACTCTGACCAACAAGCCCTAAGTGCAGGCTATCTGGGGGGTGGGGCTTCCTGACGAGAGCCCTGATCGAACATGTAGCACATGAGAAGCTCTCTGTAATAAAGTTATCTGTTTCTTGTTGAAACTTGCCTGCTTCGTCAAGTTGCTCCACTAACCCACTTGGCACTGTGATAGTGCCACACAACACAATGGAGAGTATCCTCAGTGTGAACATGGGACTTTGTCTCCACAAGGATTGTGCAGAGGTCACTCCTACTCATATTCTCATGGGATGATGCAACCGCGGCAGGCAGGTTGGTGAGGATGAGGTCAAGTATTTGAGCAGCTCACGGAAGGCACATCTCTGTTTGATACAGTAATAATTGCTCTCGAAAAATACCTCAGGCCAAAGAAAAGTGTGATAATCAAATAATATACATTCTACTACAGATGCCATAAAGCCTAATTTAATCAGAAACCTTTAAAATGTGCCCAAATTGTGGAGGTACCGATCGATTCGCAACACCATATCCAGCCGAAGGGAAAAAATGTAATTCGTGCTTTAAGTGGAATCACTTTGCAAAGGTAAACAAGTTGTCGATGCAGAAGACTTCACATCAGTTTGACGTGGAGAAACCTGCTCCTGATAGTGAGGTATGGCATGTGTATACAGGCAGTTCTTGACTTTATGACGATCAAGTTACAATGAATGGCACTTATGATGATTATAAATTGACATCCTGTTTGTATGCGATGCCCTTCTCAAGATGCTCAGTTGCTGTTCTGACGCCATTAGTACAGTACTATACTTTATTTCTATATGTATTTTTAGTTTATGTGACCTTTTTGTCAATATGATTGCTATTTACAACATAAATACATTAATGTTCCTATATTACTTGTCCATAATTGATTGTGTATAAAATTCTGGATTATTTTGGTGAAAATAGGGTATCAGGCTTTGGTTCAGGAATCATTGCCCCACTTTTAACATTGTTTTTATGAGAAAATCGATTCCGAGTTATGACATTTCGACTTAAGACGCGGTTTTCAGGAGCTAATTGTGTCATAGGTCCAAGGATTGCCTGTACCATCACGGACAGTAAAGCACCAGGTCATTTTAGGGAACGCTCAGTCAAGACTACAAACATTGCAGTGTCACTTCTCAATAATGTGTGACCGGAAGTATTTATATTCAGCGACAAACTCTACCATCAATATTTTTCACAAAATTCTCGCACTCCTGTGACAAACTTACAATGCTTGTCCAGCTCACAATGACTCTGATCATCCCCAAAACCGGAATAATACTATCCCAAGTGTGCTATAAAACATCATCCCAGACAGACTCCCATTCCAAAAAGACAAAGACAGAAGCCTTATGGGGGTAAATCTTTTCAGCAAGTTTGGTTTCAAACTTGAAGACCCCACTGGAGCCCACATCAACATAATCAATGCTGCAGACTATACACTCCAGTATCCTTCCTTATTTAGTGGATTTGGGGGGATTAATGTGTACAGTCATGCTCTTTGCATTGACACATCAATTCCACCAGTTTCACAAAATTTGGGTTGGTTGGCGTTTGCCATCCATGGCAAAGTGTCATCAGAGCTCAACCAACTTGAAGCAAGTGGTATCGTTGTGCAAATTGAATCATCACTGTGGATATCGAACATAGTCATTGCATGATGCAAAAATGCCGAATTTAGACTATGCATAACCTTAAGACAGTCAACAAAGCAATCATTCCAGACAAGTATCCATTTGCTACAATCCAAGAACTGTCAGCATCAATTCATGACTCCACAGTCTTCATGACGCTCAACAAGCGACAGAGCTATGTTCAGATACCATTAGAGAATCAAAATCAATATCTTAAAGCTTTTGCTAAATACAATGTTGTGTTTCAGTAACACTGAATGCCCTATGAACTAAGTTCATTCCAGAAGATTGTTTCTCCAGTCTTGTCAGACATTGAGGGGACACTCACCCTAATTGATGATGCCATTGTCCATGGAAGGAACAAGGCAGAACATTATCAGTAGTTATGAATAGTGCTCACTCAACTCAAACTACACAAACTTTGGCACTCAACAAGGACAAATGCACATTCGCAGCATCCGACATTGACTCTCTAGGGTACAGAGTGACAGCAGCTGGAATAAAGCTTACATGTGACAACAACAAAGCCATTCATGCACTTCTGACCCTATCTAACGTGAAAAAGTTGCCATTGTTCCTCAGTACTACCAGCTTTTATCACAAATACATTGTTAAGTATGTAGAGACTGTGGAACCTTTTCAAAAGCTACTGTGCAAAGTTGCACAATCGCACAGCCAATAGTGTTTGACATGTTAAAGACAAAGACAGCATCTCCACTAATCCTCATGGATTTCAACCCACATGTAGAAAGATATGTCACAACAGATGCATCAGAAAAAGGAAATGGAGCTGTACTCTCAGAGTACATGGAAGGAAGTGAACAACCATCATTCCCTTTATCAGAAACTGAACACAAATACTCTACTGGAGAGTGGGAAGCACTACCCTGCATCTACACTTGTTAACACTGGCACATGTATCTTTATAATATAAAGCTCACTTTCTGTATTGATCGCCAAGTGTTAACTGCATTGTTAGCCATATTGGGATTTGGTCCAACCTCTAAGCATCTACAGACAGTCAGATTGTCTTCACCATTACAATTTTGATGTTGAGTTCACACAACCGGGTAGCTGACATGCTTAGCTGTACCATTATTGCAGTCCACGCATATGAAAGCAAAGCAACTTGTGACATTGAAGATTACGTGATCACGATGATTTCACACATGACTGTCAATCTTGTTACACGAGGGGAGTTGCAGGCAGAAACAGCAACAGACAGCACACTTCAAAAAGTAAGCCAGTAGCTAAAAACAGTAACCTCGTGAAATATAAAAAGAACGACAGAGTACACAATGGGTTTGCATTGTTTGACAGCTTTATCACACACAGAACTTGAGCGGCTATCCCGAAAGTGCTACCACAATGTGTATTGCATTTTGCCTATGAAGGACATCCAGGTGTTGTTAAGATGAAACAATGATGGCATTAAGTAGTCTGGTGACCATTAGAAGCTTGTACACTCAGTGAGAAATCTGTTAAACCACATCTCACAGCTCTACAACTGACCCCATGGCTAACTAAACCATGATAAAAACTAGATGTTTTTGAAGGAGTGCAGGCAGTCCTTAGCAATCAACATTTTTGCTTGTTCATGACCTATACAGAACTTGCTGGAAATCATTTTTTAAAAATCCATAACTACCACTTTGTCATTGGCATTTTAGACAAGTTGTTCACAAAATGAGGTTTGCCGGAGACAATCACTACAGACAGTGGACCACAGTTTATTTCCAGTCATTTCGTGGAGTTCCTAGCAAGCTACAGGATTCACCACCATCTGTCATCGTAATATAACCTGCAGTCAAATGATGGTGTTGAATGATTCAACAGGTGATAAAGGACAGTCTGAGAGCTAGTGTGTTGGAGGGAAAATGTTTGAACAATACAATCATATCTTACTTCACAGATATCGTTCTGCCCCACACTCTCTGACCAGAAAGACATCAGCTGAATCTATAACTGGTCATAATTTTCACATGCCACTGACCATTCTTCAGTGTCACTGCTACACAATGAGAATGTCAGAGTGAAAGCATACAAAATCACAAAGTGACAAGGTAAAGCAAAGTGTATGTTGACAAGCAAACACGCACAAGGAAATCACGATTTGAGGTCGGAGTTTGGTTCGCATCAAATGGCCAAATTGAGACCACAAACTCATATCACCTCTATCAGAACCAAAGCAGATCAAGCAGTTTCTTAGCACCAATGCTTACCTGTTGGATGACAATACAAGGTGGAGTACAACATGCTTAATAGCAAGTCAACCAGGATATTTCGAGAACAGTGAGGGTACATTTCCTTTTCTAAAGTGTGACTGTGATGTTGATCATCCACTGATCGAGTTAATCAAGCAGAACCATAACTTCAAGTTAGTAGATCTCAGCACTGTCATCAGCAATTTTCATACCTCAAAGGCAATGGGCAGAATTTTCCGTGCCTGCTTGCATCGGGCGTGTTTGGTGGCATAAGCGGACAATATGGAGAGAAGGCCAAAAATTGGTTTCACAACGTCGTGAAACCAGTTTGTGATCGTCCGCTCAGCCCGTCGATGGCGGGCTGTGTTCCCCACCATCGGACATTGAGACTCTCATTATAATACATCAGCATATCATTATAAGGGAGGACTCATCCCTCCCCCGCTGGATCGTCCGCCCACGTTGGCAGGAAAACACGTCGGTGCAGAATACGTCTCGACAACAGGGACTTACTGCCAGAACATTGTTCACATCATGGACATCCGAGGAGCAGAAAATGCTGGGGCTCGACAGCAAAAGGACCCTGGAGGAACATCCATGGCATGCTGGGTGGATTCTCATGGACATGAAGATCAGGGAAATGAAGCAGCTCACGGAAGTTGGAAAGTCATCGTTGATGCTAACAACGGATGATGGTCGAGGGGATGGGAAAGGAAGATCTTGGATCGACAGGCAGAGGAAGAGGTGTCAGGGGTGGGGTGAAGTTGGGAGGGGGGTAATGAAAGTGTCGAAGGTGTGAGTTGGAAGGAGGGGAACAAAGGTGTCGGGTGAGTGAGCTTGTGAGCGGGGTAATGAAGGTGTTGATGGGGTGAGGTTGGGAGTGGGGAATGAAGCTGTTCGGGGGGTGGAGGTTGGGAGAAGGGGAGGGAGTACAGGCAGAAGAGGAGGGGGAAAACAGGGGGAAGATGGCAACTGGGGTGGTAGGTGTAAGCGAAGAGGTTCGGAGGGGGGTGCAGGATGCAGAGAGGGCAGGGAGTCCAGGGGGAGGAAGAAGTGTGGAGAGGGGAGGGAGTCTGGGGGGGAGGAAGGAGTGCATAGAGGGGAGGGAGTTAGGGTGGAGGAAGAGGTAAGGGTGGAGGAAGGATTCGGGAAGGGGGAAGGAGTTAAGCTGGAGGAAGAAATAAGGATGTTAGCGGGAGTCAGGAAGGGGGAAGGAGTAAAGTTAGAGGAAGAAGTGAGGCTGGAGGAAGAAGTAAAGCTGAAGGAAGGAGTCGGGAGGAAGGAGTAAGGGTGGTGGTAGAAGTAAGGGTGTCTGAGGGAGTCAGGAAGTGGGAGGGATTAAGCGGGTAGGAGTCTGGGGTGATGGGAGGACTAAGGGAGGGGAAGGGGTTCTGGGGGGAAAGGGATCTAGAGGGGAAAGGGGCCTGGAAGGGGGAATGTCCAGGCGAACATGCAAGGAAGTGCTTGGATGGGTTCATGAGCGCCTCTTGTGGGTGGGTGTGGTACGAGGGAATGGTGAGAAAGACTGAGGGCAGAGTGAGGCGGTCGGGTGGGGTGGGGGGGGTGGGGGTGGGTAAGTGTTCAACAGCAGGGATAGATGGGGAAGCGAGAATGGGTGGTGGAGACTCGGATGCAGACACGGACCCTGGGGTGTGAGGGAGGTGGTCGGGAAGGTTAATGTGGATGGGAGGGTGGGATTTTCAGGAAGGGAGGGAATGTATACATTCCCCTGGACATCCCCAAAGGGTTGTGGTTGGAAGGTGGCCAAGGGGAGGTGGAAGGTGATGCCAGGGGGTCAACTGTGATGGGGGAAAGGAAATGGGTGACTGGGGGAGGGTAAAGGACAGGGGAGTGAAAGTAAAACTGAATTAGCACCATAATGTTCAAATTGAAAGTGAAATGAGAGTTGTGGTGGGCGAGATCAGATGCTGCATGGGAATGTGATCATTGGGTGGGCTGAGGTACAGGTCAGCTCAGATGGACAACTGAAAGTGAACCCCAGCAGGCAGCATTCAAAATGCTCAGGACTTTGAAATGGCTTATACGGGAAGGATCCACATCCATGGGAGAATGCTTGCATGAGGCTCTGAAAGTCCCAGCCACACACACTTCCACTTGTGAGCCAGCCGCTCCCTCTGCGGTGACGGGGTCACAGGCAAAGGGGACTTGGAGGGAGAGGGCAGCGTCTGAGATTCCGGATTGGATGACCCAGGGGTGTCCAGCTGCTGGTCCTCCTCCCTTCAGGTGTCCGGGGGCCCCAGCCTGACTCCTTGAGGGGAAGGAGCACCTGGAGGGATATTGAGGTGCCCCATTTCCTTCTTATGTTGCCACTGCAGGAACTCACCCATGTCTCCCACGATGGAGTGCAGGACTGCACACAAATCCACATTCTGCTGGACCAGGGTCTCCATGGCATCTGCCATCCTCCCCATGGAGACCTCCATACGTGCACATGTGGGCAGCACTTCATCAGAGAGCAGGCAGACGCACTCCTCTGGCTTGTGAGCCACTCTGTTGAGGGCTTCCAACAGCTCTGCATGATGTTCCCACACCTTCTGCTGACACTCCAGGATGAGTTGGAAGGCCAAATCTAGAGGTTCATCATCTGACTCGGATCTCACAGATGTCTCTTCCCGAGCAGCCCTCCGAGTACTGGAGAGCCTGGCTGAACCTGCCTCCACCTGCTGCAGACACCTGTCTGTGCAGTGACCACTAGATTGTGAACACGAGCCTTCTCTAGGTCTAGGTCCCACCAAGGAATGTGTCTCTGCACTGGTGCAGGGTGTGGGTAAACACTATGATGGGTCTTCCAGGCTGCTTATTTTCAGCTCTTCAATGGAGAAGGTATCCTCTTGGCTGGAGGTGAGGACGTGGATGGAGCTGAGGGATTGGCTGGCTGAGGTGTTGGTCGCTTGGCAGAGCTCCCTGTGAACCAAAGTAGAGATGACTAATGCATGGCAGAAGAGTCAAAAACAGGAGAGAGAGCATTTACATTTGTGTTGAGAGAGGAATGATGTGATGCAGGGTCCTCAAGTGGGTGTTTGCTGCCGACCTCACTGTCACCTCAGGCAGGGTCCACGTCCTCACCAGTCAGTGCAATGGCACGTTACTCAAATGAGGGGCCTAATGTGGTCCACTCCACCCACCGGTCTGGGACCTCTTCCTGCAGTGTGAGCAGGAAGACGTCCCAGACCCAGGGGTGGAGAGGACCACATTAGGCCCCTCACTGCATGGAAACAGATAGAGAGAGTGTGAGCAGAACACATGGCACCACGTGGAATGTTTGTGTGGTGAGCGGAGCCATGGACAGGATGAGGACATGACCTCCAGAAGATATGAAGCTGATGGAGATGTGAGGGTGTGTGTATGAGAGTTAATGGTGCTGTCTCTTGAGGTGTGAGATCCCTGTGGATGTGTGATGGGTTTGTGAGTGTGTGAGTTGAGAGTGATGAGAAGAGTGAGTTATCTTGGTGGAACGGATGAGACCATTCATCCTATAGTGGCACTGGGTGGCTGTCCTCTTTTGCAGGGCATTGGCTCTGACCACTCTGCCACATCTTCCCATGCTGGATTGGTGATGCAGCTGCCCATCCTGTGGCCAGAGCGGGGGTAGATGACATCACGGCGTGCCTCCACAGTGTTCAAAAGGCACTCGAGGGACCCGTCACTAAACTTGGGGGCTGCAGTTTTCTTGCCTTTCTGAGCCATGTCTTCTATGCAGCAGTCGTGGACTGGAAGCCGAGACTTGTGCGTGTGGCTGGACTTTAAATATGGCGTTTGGGATGCTGAAGCGGCAAGGTGATAGTGTGATGGGTGAATGAGAGCCCGCTCGCTATCAAAACAGCGTGTTTCCCAGGAATGAATAATTAATGCGGCAGGTTTACGATGATACGGCGTGAAAAGCTGCCATTGCGGCTGACGGGTGAATGGACGTTTTACTCACACACCACCACGCTTAGTGCAAATCTGGGACGATTGCGCCCAATTTCTGTACTTAGAGAAATCGACACTCTAAACTCTATGAAATGATTCGATGCACATATGTTTTGTTGTTTATGATTGTTTAATTTAAAGTAAAGTCCTTCAGTTTTACAAGAGGGAATGGATGTTGTTTCCAATTGTTTGGTGTTTGTGTATATCTGTTGACTGTTCCCTGTTTTCTGTGTTGCTAGTCAAACCTGGGTGTGGTGACTAAGAAAGAGAAACTAAACCGAAAGCAGGCAGCTGGAATTTTGTGACGGCAGATATTTTATAAGCATTGTAAATAAATAAACACATAGAAACTGGTGTGTCATCCCTGCATATCTCCGAGGCATAAAACACAACAGTCAAAACATCATCATTCCCTGAAGTGGAGAAACCCATGTTAAAACCACATCCTTCCCCCGGGCTATTTTCAATCTCAGGGAAATTCCAGCGTTGAGGGAAAGACAGGGGAGGGATATTAGAGGGAGAGCTCTAATATCATTGAAAGCTCATTGATTCATGGCTTCTTCCAACCAACTCCCGAGACACTGACAGGGCTCTAGGGGTAGCTCATGGAAGAGACACGACCTGGGAGAAAATGGGATGGAAAAGTAAAAGAACTTTCTAACAATAAATAGCATTTATGTAACATGATTTTATATGAAGAAGAGGAAACTGAATAGAACCGCTGGCAGAAATGTTTTGAGCAAGTTAAATCAATAATCCTGGCAATTGCATCTCATTTCATTTCAGATAGTTGAGATCATAAGTGATTTTCTGGGACTCAGGTGGTGTTTGTTATTTTGATTCCTGAGTAAAGATCTTGTAGTCTGTCTGACTGATTATTCACAGAAGTGTGTCAGAAAACTGCCAGACTGTGAATTGATTTGTGAAACCTGACAAAGAACCCAAGAAAATTGAACTAATTATTCTCTGCTTCTTACAGAGCTGCAGAGCCTCCTTTTATTCTGGACATTCAGAAATGAAAACCATTTTTAGTCTAGATCCACTGAGTTTTTAAACAAGTATGAACATGCATCACTTCACACAAGAGCAGATGTGAAATGCTAGTGTGCATTAAAATTCAGATCAATGGGGAATTATTGTCCATCTCTCAGTTTTTCTTTTCCTCTAATAATTGAGGTCTCTGTCAACTGAACTCTATTATAATTCAGCTTCAGTTTTAACGACACCATGAAGGATGTGAATTAAACAATTGCATATCAGTTTGCAACCAACATTTATTTCCAATTTCCTTAACAGGAAAGTGTTTACCACTGAGTTATCCAAAATTCTAAGCAGAGACATTGCTGCATCTTTCAATTGCCCTGTGATTCAATGCCTTCTGTTAAAAGCTGGGGTTTGTCAGAAGTGTTTGCTCTCCATCACCTACACAGTGGCATAATGATGCTGCTCAAAGCTAATCATGCTCATTCATGATGCCACTAGATGTCACATTATGAACACTACATATTACATATACCTGCTGAGTCACAGAGGATAGCAGGCAGCACCTCTTTAACATTTTCTTGTCATTGTTAGCTCTGGAATACTTACGTATTGATGAAAATTCCTCTTTTACAGGATCACTCTTCTACCTGCAGGAAAACAGCAAACATGGCTGAGTATTTACACTGTTGTTTGTCCTACTAGCTCCCAAATAGCTCTTGACATTCTACATGGCAAGCAGAACTACATGAAACTACCTGGAATTTTACAGAGTAGAAACACGCCGTTCTGCCCAACTGGCCTGTGCCGGTGTTTACATGGGCCTCCTTCAACTTTATCTAACCCTATTGGATGTCCATTCATTCCTTTCTTCCTCATGTACTTATCTAGCTTCTGTTTAAATAAATTTATGCTATTTGGCTCAATTACTTCATATGGTAGCAAGTTGCACATTCCAATCACTCTGGGTGAAGAAGTTTCTCCTAAACTCTCTATTGGATTTATTCATGATCTCTAGCATTGGATTCCACCACAAATGGAAACGTTTTCTTTCCATCTCCCTATCAAACCTCTTCATGACTTTAAAGACCTCTATTTGGTCGCTCACCTCTCAGATTATGCAACAGTTAAAATAAATATTATATCCTTTAGACTAATGATTGTGGCCACCAATTTCTTTGTAGAATTTGAAATTTCCCTGGCCCTTTTAACTTACCTGATTTATAACAGCAAGTACTGTAAAATAGTGGGCATGGCCTCCCTGAATATGCCAGGGCTACACTTTGCTGGGGCCTGCGAGAAATCTTTCAATACAGGCCTCAAGCAGCTCCGGCAAATGGAAGGGTCGGCGTGATTTTCAAGACGAGGTAAGTGTGCATTTACTACTTCTAATTCCTGCGGGCCAGCACATTGGGACACTAGTTGTAAGTTACAGCCCATAATGTTTGTCAGTGTCTTATTAATTATATTGTTAAAGTTTAATGGCAATTACATTGTTAAACAGATGATGGGTATTTGTACACCTATAACTTGGCATAGCTGGGACACTGGGGGATTGGAGTAGTGTTGACTATGAACTAATGCAATAAACCCCAGCAAAGAAAGCAGCTGTGTCTTAGTTTTAACTTCACCAACTGACATGAAACGTATTAACATTGGTAGCAGAGAATGGTTAGCCTAAAGGTGCAGATTGGAAACTAGGATACTTTTTCAGACAGAAGGTTATTATTGGAGTTACTTTTGAGAAGAATGTTGAAACCAAATGTAAAATATCAGGGTATGTTTTTCCAGAATTTGGAGTATACACTGAAATACTAGACAGGGGACAGTCAGCCTTATCACACAGGTGGATATGCACAGAAAAGGTGCTTCCTGATGGCATGTTTAAGGCTAAAGCTAGATTGGTAGCTCGGACTTCCAGAGAAAGTCTTCGTAATCAAGATGCCAGAACGGACCGCCCTACTGCAAGAAAAGTGAGCTTGAAGATCTTCTTGGCTCTTTTAACAACATATACCTGGAAATATAAATCGAATGATATAAAAGCTGCATCTTTGCAGGGTTAGGAATTTCAAAGAGAATTTTTTTCAACCACCTAAAGGAGCTGGTGATATAGAAGGGAAATTGTAGAAATTGAAGTGTGTTTATGGGTTGAATGATGTATCAAGGGTGCGGTTTTTCTCAGTTAGGTCTATCCTGTTGAAAATGGGATGTATTCAGCTAAAGGCTGACCTAACAATGTTCTATTGGTATCTCAAAGCAAAACTAGCAGGCATCTTTATAATACATGTCGATGATTTTCTGTGGGGAGGGGCTGCAGAATTTGAGCAATAGATAGACAAAATAAATAAGGAATTTAAGGTTGGAAGACAGGCTTTGGGGGCCTTTGAATATATAGGGTTAGACATTAAGCAGAATAAGTCGTGAGTGACCTTGAATCAACCGTCTTATTTAACAAACATCAATCCCAGCCCAATAAATTGGGCCAGGTCCTCACAGAAAGAGGATCCTGTATTCAAGGAAGAAATAGACCAGTTGAAGAGTTTGATTGGAGGATTGAACTGGTTGTGCACTCAGACTAGACCTGAAGGTAGTTATGACATATTGGAATTGAGTACTATGATGAAACATGCTACAGTTGAGGAAGTTCTCGGACCAAATAAAACATTAAAGAAATTAAATTCAGAGAAATGCACACTCAAATTTCCAGCCTTGGGTGATCCAGAAGATATGAGGTTAGTCATTTTTAGTGATGCTTTACATGCCAATCTTCCAGATGGATATTCTAGCACAGCAGGATTTACATACTCTTGATGGGAAAGAATAATAAATGTTGTCCATTGGTCTGAGAAGTGAAGAAAATAAAATAGGTATTTAAAAACATCTTAGCTGCTGAAACACTGGCAGTTGTAGAAGCAATAGATGTGGGTGTTTACTTATCTAGAATACTATACAACAGACAAAAGGAGAAAAGTTTGTCCATAGAATGCTGTGTGGATAATTGTTCTCTTTGGGATAATGTTCATTCGACAAAGGATGTCACTGGAAAAATGTTGAGAATTGACCTTGCTAGGATAAAGGAAATGTTGGAAAGAAGAGAGATTTCCAAAATAAAATGGTTGGATGCAAGTTACTAATTTTCAAACTGTTTTGAAAAGAGGGGTGCTTGCTCCAAGAAATGATTGGATGTACTGGATTAGAATGAGGATATAGAAAACTGATATTTTCTTTGATGGTTTTATAATTATTTATATGTGGTAAAGAAGAAAAAAATGTCTAAAGGGGGAATGTGGGATCTGCTAATGGTTAGTTATAATATAGTGAGACATTGACGATGGAAAAATACATATAATTTTGTTTCTTTTTGATTAGTTTGTCACAAAACTATCATATTTTTCCCAATATTACTGTAAGCTTATGGGTGGGAGTGTGGGTGGTTCAGTGTGTGCGACTGTTTTAACTGAATTAGAGTCAGATAGACAGCAAGGTAGGAATTATCAAAAGGGTATTTGAAATGCTAATGAGTGAGCTACAGTATAAGGATTAGTAGATAAGGTGTGAAGGAAATTTGCAGTTTTACATAAGTGAAGGGTATGTTTGCTTTTCAAAGGGATGGTAGAATGTTTATGACAAACAAGATAAATAGGGCAAGGTTATGATGTTTATTATGTTCCAAAAGGAAAAAGGCTAAATGACAACATGAAAGATTTTTACATTATGGGAAAAGTAAATTTCTGAATACATGTGGAACAATTGGATTTTTACACATTAAAAGAGAGAAAAACATGTATAAAGAAGGATGGAAGGCTATGAGGGGGTGTTGTTGTGTAAAATCTTGAAAGATGTGGCACGGATTTGGAGGAATTCCTTGTCATTCTGAAGAAGTGCTGCTCCAGTAACTAAAATTGTGTTAAAAACCTTTGGGACTCCACTGTCGAGTTGATGCTGTGGTAACCTTGCTGGATTGCCTATTTAAGTTTAAAGTCTATTTTGCCTCAAATTGGGTGGGGGTGTAATTAAGAATTTTGGGACCTGTTAAGACCAAATAAGTGTAACTGTGATCTTGTGCATGTTTATTGTTTTTTTTCTTAATAAATGTTTTCGCTTAATTTTTAAAATCACTAAAGGTGTTGATGGACTCATTACTTCTGAATTCAGTGCACAAATCTTCTCATAATAAATACAAATTGAAAAACCCGTTGTAATAGCGTGGCCAAGTTTCCCTTGTGGATTTGGTCCATCTGGCACACATCACCTGCCACATCATAACAGTTTGCAAGATTGTTCTTGAGCTATCAAGAAGTTTTAATTTAAAAGAAATATGGGTAATCTGTAAATGTCTTATTAATTACATTGTTAAGCTTTAATTGCAGTTACATTGACAATTACATTGCTTAGGTTTAATGGCAATTACATTATTAAATAGGTGATGGCTATTTGTACACCTACAAATGGGGATAGTTGGGACACTGGGAGGTTGGAATAGTATTGACTGTGAGCTAAGTCAATAAAGTCCAGCAAATAAATTAGCTATATCTTAGTTTTAACTTCACCAACCTGCATGGATCCGATTAACAATGTTCTCCACATAATGATATCCAAATTGTGTCCATCAAGTGTGTTCTCCTATCTTCTGCCAACGTTGCTATAAGCTTAATCTTGGAAGAAATGTGACTCTTCTTCGAGTTCTGCAACCAGCCATCCTTTCTTAAAAGGTATCTACCCCAATGATAGCCAGAGCTCAGTGGAATAGTAGGCAGGGGAAGAATTCAAACCCATGTGCTGCAGTAGGATCACATTGTCACTTAACTTACGCAAAAAGTGCTTGGGAGTAAGTTATGATTAAAATACTGTGTTTGAAATAAAGTGAATATTTACAGGGAAAAAACATACAAACATACAAATTAGAGCAGGAGTTGGCCATTCGGCCCTGCAAACCTGCCCTGCCATTCAATAACATCATGGTGGATCTGATTGTAGCCTCAACTCCACGTTCTACTTATCCCTGATATACTTTGACTTCCTTGTTAGTCAAGAATCCATCTAACTCTGCCTTAAAAATATTCAGTGACCCTGCCTCCTGTATGTTCATGTGTATACGATTTCTGCAGGCAATAGCACAAATGAGACTATTTGTTAATGAGCCAGGCATGGAGGATGTGGACTGAAGCCATACAATCTAGTTTGTGGAATGCTATGACTCACAGTCTACTTCAAACTGAGACAAAGAGAATCAATTGGCTTATTCCAGGCTCATTAACCAAAATGCTACCTATTTATTTTGAGAATAGTAAGCGGAGAAGGCTGCAAAATTCGGTTGCATAGCACCCTTTTTTTTGGTGTTATTTTGACTCCAAAATGATTTTTGCAGCATGCACATGCACTTCTGGTGCAGGTTGAGTCAGATGCCATCTTGGTTAGGGCATTAGCATGGGTGCAAGCAGGAAGCATGCACTGGATCTATGCAGAGTGTAGGCAAATTGTGACATCAATCATCATGCAATACTGATGTCAACATAGAGCCATTTATCAGCACTCCATCTAAACATGTTTCTTAACTTCATATAGCTGAGTGTGCATTAGCAGCAGGAAGCATCCCCAGCACTATGTTAAGGGATCGTCAACTGTTGTTGAGTTTGTCAAAATGTTTGGTGTTTGTACTGCTTTTTAAAGTTGTTGACGTCTACAGGGAGTGGTGAGCCAGATGCCGACGGCTTTGTTCCTGACTTCAAGGGCTCTGCACAAAACACTTAATCCCAGGCATGGGTGCAATGGTTTGCACTCCCTTGGACTATAGCATGACAGGGGGAAGAATTTTACACCTCGTGGGCAGGCATACGCCTGACCCAAACAGACGTGAAATAGTGCGAGAGTGAAATAGGCGAGTGTCCCAACATTACTCCTGTACAGGAGCAATCTTCAGGTCAGCGGGCGCACACGTGTGTCGGAGCCGTGCCCGCCAACAATTAAAAGGCCACTTAAGGCCAGTAAAAATCCAATTGTACTCGATTTTACATTGTCACGTGATTCCGTGCTAATCGCACGGGCAAAACAGGCAGTTGGGAAACCTCTTTCAAGCGCAGGATAAAAAGGGTCAGCAGCATTGCCATTGTGAGTGGTGAGGAGTTTAGGAGATAGTTTGCTGCTTGTTGCTTAAATGAACTTGACAGCTTCATCTCTGTTCTGAGCTTCAGTCTTAGCATTTTTCCACAGCTTCCAACCTGATGGTTGCCCAACTTGGATGGCCCGCTTCTACCTCCTACGCAAAATCCACAAACCGAACTGTCCCGGCAGACCAATCATGTCAGCTTGTTCCTGCCCCACGGAACTCATTTCTCGTTATCTTGACTCCCTTCTCTCTCCCCTTATCCAGGCCCTTCCCAACTACATCCGTGATTCCTCTGATACCGTACGTCACATCAACAATTTCCAGTTCCCTTGTCCCAACCGCCTCCTCTTCACCATGGACATCCAATCCCTCTACACCTCCACCCCCCACCAGGATGGTCTGAGGGCTCTCAGCTTCTTCCTCGAACAGAGGCCCGAACAATCTCCATCCACCACTACTCTCCTCTATCTGGCTGAACTTGTTCTCACACTGAACAATTTCTCCTTTAACTCCTCTCACTTCCTCCCAATAAAAGGTGTGGCTATGGGTACCCGCATGGGCCCCAGCTATGCCTGTCTCTTTATGGGGTATGTGGAACATTCCTTGTTCCAGTCCTACTCCGGCCCCTTCCCACAACTCTTTCTCCAGTACATCGATGATTACTTCGGTGCTGCTTCATGCTCTCGACGGGACCTGGAAAAATTTATTAATTTTGCTTCCAATCTCCACCCCTCCATTATTTTCACATGGTTCTACTCTGACACTTCCCTTCCCTTCCTTGACCTCTCTGTCTCAATTTCTGGTGATAGACTGTCCACCAACATCCATTACAAGCCTACCGACTCCCACAGCTACCTCGACTACAGCTCCTCCCATCCTGCTTCCTGTAAGGACTCCATCCCATTCTCTCAGTTCCTTCACCTCCGTTGCATCAGTTCTGATGATGTTACTTTCAAAAACAGTTCCTATGGCATGTCATCCTTCTTCCTTAACCGAGGTTTTCCACCCACGGTAGTTGACAGGGCCCTCAACCGTGTCCGGCCCATCTCCCGCGCATCCAACCTCACGCCTTCTCCTCCCTCCCAGAAACATGATAGGGTCCCCCTTGTCCTCATTTATCACCACACCAGCCTCTGCATTCAAAGGATCATCCTCCGTCATTTCCGCCAACTCCAGCTTGATGCCACCACCAAACACATCTTCCCTGCACCGGCCCCCGCCCCCCCCCCCAGTGGCATTCCGAAGGGATCGTTCCCTCCGTGACACCCTGGTCCACTCCTGTATCACCCCCTACTCCTCAACCCCCAGCTATGGCACCTCCCCATGCAAACGCAAAATACGCAACACCTGCCCCTTCACTTCCTCTCTCCTCACCGTCCATGGGCCCAAACACTCCTTTCAAGTGAAGCAGCATTTCACTTGCATTTCCCCCAACTTAGTCTACTGCATTCGTTGCTCCCAATGCGGTTTCCTCTACATTGGAGAGACCAAACGCAGACTGGGTGACTGCTTTGCAGAACACCTTCGGTCTGTCCGCAAGCATTACCCAGACCTCCCTGTTGCTTGCCATTTTAACACTCCACCCTGCTCTCTTGCCCACATGTCTGTCCTTGGCTTGCTGCATTGTTCCAGTGAAGCTCAACGCAAACTGTAGGAACAGCACCTCATCTTCTGACTAGGCACTTTACAGCCTTCCGGACTGAATATTGTGTTCAACAACTTTAGATCTTGAACTCACTCCTCCATCCCCACCCCCTTTCCGTTTCTTCCCCTCCCATTTGTTTTTTCCAATAATTTATATAGATTTTTCTTTTCCCACCTATTTCCATTATTTTTAAATGCATTCCGCCCATTGTTTATTTCACCCCATCCCCACTAGAGCTACCTTGCTTGTCCTGCTCTCCACTCTTAATTAGCACATTCTTTTAGATAATATCACCACCTTCAACACCCCTTTGTTCTTTTGTCTGTGACATCTTTTGGTTATCTCCTCCTATCACTGCTTGCTTGTCCCAACAACCACTCCCCACCCCCTTCTTCCCCCCCCACCCCTTAAACCAGCTTATATTTCACCCCTTTCCTGTTTCTACTTAGATCTGTTGAAGGGTCATGAGGACTCGAATCGTCAACTGTGTTCTTCTCCGCTGATGCTGCCAGACCCGCTGAGTTTTTCCAGGTATTTCTGTTTTTGTTTTGGATTTCCAGCATCTGCAGTTTTTTGTTTTTATCTTAGCATTTTTAGTTTTCATTTCAAGACTCATTGGCATATCCAAGGCCCCTGGAGAATTTTGATCTTGTGGACCATTCCAGAAAGCCTTCTGTTACTCTGGTAATGTGGATTGTGCTCTCCACTGGTAGCACCTCCTCCTCGGAGGAAGAGAGGGGCAGAAGGGAGAGGAGACCAGGTTGCCCAATGCAGCTTCCAGGGCAGCGACTTGTGGGAGGAGAGGCACAGGCACGAGGGGGGCAGGGCCAGCAGGTAGTCTAAGGCAGCAGGAGCCACAGATGATGCTACTATCCTGCTGCCAGGGTTTACAGGCAGCGATGCAGCTACCTCAATATGTTCGAGATGCAATGCCTAAGGAGGCTCTGCCTCTCAATGGAGACAGCAACCTCCATTTATCAGATGATTGGGCCTGAAATCAGCTCCAACTGTGTGGGTGGACACCCCATGCCAATGGCTCTGAAGGTCACAGTGACCCTCTACTTCTATGCCTCTGGCTCTTTCCGGGGTCAGTGGGGGATCTGTGTGGAGTGTCACAATCAGATGTCCACAGTTGCATCAAGCTGGTGATAGAAGCCCTGTTCAGATGGGTAATGACATTTATTCATTTCCGAATGGACGAGGCCAGCCAGACAGAGCAAACCACAGGTTTTGCAGCGATTGTTGAGTTCCCCATCCAGAGTGTGATTGACTGCACACGTGTGGCCATCAAGGCACCAGTGTGTTAGCCGGGTCCCTTCGTCAACAGGAAGGGATTCCACTCAATGAACGCCCAATAGTTTGTGACCACAAGACACAGATTCTGCAAGTCTGTGCAAGGTACCCTGGCAGCTCCCATGACGTTTATATACTCAGACACTCCCAGGTGTCAAGACTGTTCACAGCTCCAGCTCGACTGGATGGACAGCTGCTGGGTAACAAGGGCTATCCATTGATAAGATGCCTTATGACACCTCTCCGCCATCCAAGAACAGAGGCAGAGCAGCGTCATAATAGGTGTAATGCCTCCACAAGGGTGGTGATAGAGAGGACCATAGGACTTCTGAAGATGCACATCCAATGCCTGGACCGTTCAGTGGCGCACTGCAATACCCCCCCCCACAGTATGTGTCACTGATGGTGGTTGTATGCTGCAGTCTCCACAATCTGGCACTGGCAAGGGAGGATCCACTGGAGGAAGAGGATTTTGAGGCAGTTACACAGGGCATAGAGGATGAATCCAGTGATGTGTCAGAAGAGGAACATGGTTAGGAGAACGCTGAGGGCGTGGAGACAGGGAGATGGTGTATCCTTCAGGGAGGCTGGAACACTAGGGATGCCTTGATCCAACTCTCCATCAGCTAGGCTGCCTATTAAGCACTACCACCTCTTGCCAGGGCTGCCACCTCCACCTCTGATGTCTGAAATGACCCTTCCCTTTGAACCCAAAGTCCACTCAGTGCCTGTGCAATAAAGTTTAGAGCCACTCACACCCAGCATTGGATACTGGCGTGCCCTGCACCTATGAAACAAGTGAAGCATACTCAGGCCATACTCCCGCCTGATGTTTCCTGCAGCTGGTGAGGCCATTGTTCCAGTCTCTGGACCAGGTCTACAGATTCTCCCCTAGCAGCGTCCAGGGAGCTGCCTTTGCTGTTCTTAAAGCTCCCGTCATGTCACCATCGGAACCAGCGCCCGACAGTCCCCTGCCCCCGCCTGGCCTTTCCTGACAATTCAGGAGACGTGTTTCATGCTGGGCGGACCTTAATTGGCCATCCAGTGTGAAACTGAGTTTGCAATGCAACCATGTCCAGGAGCGGATTCCACTTCTGCTTCCATTCCCGCAGACTTGGCACGCATGCCAAGCATGAAATTCAGGTCAAGGAGAACGAGTCAACCTAGAACAGGAAAAATGCTAGAAGTGGGAGGATGAGCGGTAGAACGTCTCTCAGTAGGAGACCATATCCATGATATTCGGGGAGAAATTCTCCTGCATCAACCTCATGTCCTTGTCTCACTGAGGAGGTGCTCACTGAAATCTGTCACCTGCTGCAGCCACAAGTGTAACCTCAGAGCAGAATGAGGTTGACAATGTTAGTGGCTGTGATGTTGACCATGGTCATGAATGTCCATGTGTCTGGCTCCTTCCAGGCTGGAGCTGGTGATAATTGCAAATTTCCCCATTTCACCATTTGCTGTCGAATAAGGGAAGTTGCTGAGGCTCTCTATACAAAGAGAGCTGGATACATTTCATTCTCTCTTGTTCAGACAAAAGCAGGTCTCATGAGACCTGCCCACGATGCAGGGCACTGTTCATTGTATTCATGCCAATTTATAGGTGCCACATGTCAACTCTGACATTTACAACTCCCTCAACACCCAGCTGGTGTATCATGCAGGTCAATGGCCGGTATCCTGGCAGCAGTCAAGAAATCTTTTTCTGTGGCAGTCTGCTGTACCATCAGCATTTGCGCCACCAAGACAAACCAAAGGGTGGCCACTGGGCAACAAGGGCTATCCACTAACCACATGGCTCATGACTCCAGTGTGCAACCCACACACACATCTGCAGCTTGCAAGTAATTAAAACCGTTCTGCCATGTGAAATATGATTGAGAAGATCCCCATTGGGTATATAAATAACATTATTGCTGCCTGTGCCGCTCTGGAAAAGCCCTTGGCAGAGCAGGTGTCAAGATTCAATGATGAAAGCAAAATACTGCGGATGCTGGAAATCTGAAATAAAAACAAAAAGTGCTGGAAAAACCCAGCAGGTCTGACAGCATCTGTGGAGAGAGAAACAGAGTTAACATTTCGAGTCCGTATGACCCTTCTTCAGGTGTCAAGATTCATTGTGGTAAACTGCATCAAGCTCATGGAGTGCCAGCAATGGGAGGATGAATACTGTCATCCTGACGGAGGGCAAGGACATGCTCCAGAGAGTATCTGCTATTGCCCAGGGCAGCCCCTCAGCAATCCTAACAAAGTGTTGGAGGACAGATTGCTGGACTGCTTTGACATCCTGCAAGTCTCTTTGCACACTGGTGTCTGCAGCTGAGATGGCAGCACTCTAAGCTTGTTTGACTTCAGTCTGATCTTTTCTATTACAGCAACCAAACATTGGCTAGTTCCTGCATCTGCTGCAATTGAAGCTGAGATCTCAGCTGTCAGATGCTGTATCGTAGAATGGTCCATAACTGTTCTCATGAAGCTGGCTACCACTTCCAGACAGAAGACAATGGGCTCCAAGATCTGCACAAAACCATCTGCCAAGCTGGCACTCCTTGATATTGACCACAGGCTTTCTAGCAGCCCTACCAAAGCACCAAGCATTTCTGTGTGCTTATCTGCCAGTTTTCATCTGGTTGAAGTCCTCATCTGAGTCCTCTGCAGCAGGACGCATGTGCAGCCTTGTCCTCTGGCAAGCTGGCAGCTGCCACAACCCTTGTTCCCTATCCTGGTTATAGGCCCCTTGTGCCTGGTGCCTCACCACATGCAGAGCCCATCTCTAAGCTATCCTTTAAATTATGCATAGTGTCAGTCTCTTAGCTGGCGGCTGTGAGTGTGGAATGACAGACAGTTTCTTCGTCATCACACATATTCCTGCTCTTGCACCTCTTTCTTTTCCACTACTGCCTGGCCAGGTTGCAGCTCTTGGATATCTGAAAGGAGAAGGACACAAAGGTAAGGCTGTCAGAGGAAGGGAAGGAAAGTAAGAGGTGCATGCTTACACTATCTGAAGCTTTGAAATCAGAGAAGATTGTGGGATGAGAGGGAAGTGAATGTAAGAAGGAGAATTAGGTAGGAACATACTGTCATCTTCAATGGTTTCATCCCTGCTGCTGGCAGCGGCCTCAGTCATGGGCACTTCAATAGTGACAAACACCATTTTCTCCAGAGGAGTTAGGACTCATAGCCATGCCTATCCTCACCTAGTTGGGTGCTGCTGCCTCCAATTATCCATCACCTTGTCCTGCAAGAGAAAAAGAAATGTGTTAGTGAGTGGTGTAATGTGATTTGGTGATGTTGCTATCATGGTTGAATACCTGGCAGTCTGTGTAAGCTGTGAGATGTGAGGTCGGATTTTCATATTGGACGCAGGAAGTGGGGAACGGGACTGATCCCATCATTGTGATCCCATCTCTGTCGTTAGGCTGCCGCGAAACTGGATTTTTCCAATGGAAGATCCCACTTTGTTCCTGAGGTGTGTCTGCCAGCTCAATCAGCAGACACAAGGCAGGAACTGAGGTGGGGCGGCCCCAGAGCAGCACCTGCTGAAGGGCCAGCCTCAGCTGCCAATTTTTCTTTAGAGTCCCAATGATCCCTCAAAAGTGCCAGAAAAAGGTTTCACCTTCAAGTTGTCAGTTTGGACATGAGTCTCCTGAATGCTCTGAGAGAGTGCCCATCAGAATTGATGCCTGCCCAAAATTTGGCCCTTCTATGGAGTCGACCCCTGCCTCTACCCCCTCCTACTGACCTTCCTCAATGTTAACTTGCCTCTAATGCCACCAAAAGCCACTAAAAGTCCTCTAACTTACTTTCAAGCAGTTTCCTAGCTTCCTGTCTCATCTCCATGGCCATTCTAGTCTTTTCTCACTCGGTGGGGTTGCACAGGGCTTCTGAAGCCCCGCCCTAGTGAAAATCCTGAAAGGCCTGACCTTGGGCTTTTCAATTGAGCCAGGCAGGTTTCCTGTTCTGCACCCTATTCCACCATCCGCAAAATGGCCCTGGAGGGAATGGAGGCTGGGCCGCTTGGCAACTATTATTTTGGCTGTCCAGCCTTTGTTTAGTCATGTTTTAGGGCACAAAATCCGATGCACGGGTATGAGACTTTCAACTTACAGAAGAGCTTGCAAAGGGTGAGTGATGGGGTGTGAGGAATTGAGCAGTCTCTGAAGCTACTGGTTCAGTTGATGTGATAAAGCATTTAAGATGCATTCACTGACCTTGACTACTCATGTGAGGTCATTGAACTTCTGGTGACAATGCCTCTAGGTCCTCGGGGCTAGACCTCTGGCATTAAGCACAATGGCTATTCTTGTCCCATGACTGAGAATCTTGCACCTTCTCTCCCATTATGCCATTAGTCACTCATTGTGCAGATCAGACTCTCTTCCTTAGCCACTTTTAGCACTTGCCCCAACTAAAATCTCCCCTTTAAGCAGTGCAGGCTGGGTTTATGTAGTGCAAATGAGATTTAAAATGTTAACATCACAGGGACTTGGGTGCAACGCTGAGGCATGCAGCCATTCAATAGTGCATTTAGCACTGGATTGCATGCTGGAATCATTTAAATGAGTAGGTAGCACAAAGTTCACCATGATCTCTTCATTTTTGAGGGCTATTGAATTTTACCCATAATTTCATTAAACCCACCTCCCAAAGTTGTGGAGAGGGAATCAGTTTATTGACAAGCCTACTGGTGAATCACAGAATGGAGAAGTCTGCAGGATAGCCTCCCACTTGCTGGGAATGCATGCCGTGTGGGATGTGTAGTGGATTGGGATAAGGAGAGGACAAAAAGACACAGGGGGTGGTCAGTGAAGTTTTAAACAAGAGATTGTGAGGTGCAGGCCTGGATTTGGAGCTGGGAAGTAAGATGCAAGAGAACAGCTTTGCAATTAGAACTTATCTGGAAAGTAAGTCATGACATGAACAAGTAGTCAGCCCACAAATAGGACAGGGAATGCATTTCATTATTTTTTTCATTTACTTTTGCAGTCACAGGGGTTATTGAATGAAGGAAATGAGATTTTTTTTTTCACTTTTACTCCTAATTTCACTTGATGCCTGTAACCTAAGGCAGCTGAATGATTTTTACCATGCCAACACACTGAAGTGTTTTTGAGTTCACCTCCAAAAAGACTGGGGTGAGGCAAAGCAAAAATTGACGAATCCCTAAAAATGGGCGCAGAGATTGCAATATGAAATTATCCTGCACCCTGTTCATCACATTGCAGGTGGCACAGTGAATTTACATGATGACTGTGTGCAACCAGTGCTACCGTGCTGTTCATTGACTGTTCAGATTATCAGGGTACCTGATACTACAAGTGCCAACTTAAAGGCAGCCTGCACCTCTTAAAGGGGGGCACGTTGTTACAGCAAGAAGGCCTGGGAGTCATTTGAAAGTTGAGCCTGCGCATCTGAAGGCAATGGCCAAGCACTGTAGTACTAAGCATAACCATGGACCAACACATGGAAGTCAATGGTCACCGAGACCCTCTTAAGGCATGGTACCTGAAGAAAGAGTGTGATTTAGATAAGACAAGCATAAGGGGACAAGGAGGGACAGAGTTTAATGGTAATAATTCATCAGCAATAAGATCCATGCATAGAATAGTGGGTACAAAAGTAAAGTTAAAGGCTCTTTATCTGAATGCATGAAGCATTCATAACAAGTTGGACGAACTAGCAGCACAAAAATAGATAAATGAGTTTATTACAATCACCTTTACAGATCATGTCTGTAAGGTGACCAAGGCTAGGAAATAAATACTCCAGGGTGTGCAGCCTTTTGAAAAGACAGATAGAATGGACAAAGAGGTGGAGTCACGCTGATAATAAAGGATGATCTAAGGACAGTAGTAGGAAAGCATCTCGGCTCAGAAGATCAGAAAGTATCACCAATAAGGGTTGAAATTGGAATGGAAAGGGGTCAGAAAATGTTGGTGGGAGTAGTCTATATGCCCCCTAACTGTAGTTATACTATTTAACAGGGCAAAAATATTGGATTACACTAACTATACAGCTCAGAAACAGGCCATTCAGCTCAAATCATGCGGTGCTTATGTTCCACTCGAGTCTCCTTCCATCTTTCCTCATCTAAATCAACCAACATAATCCTCTATTCCTGTCTCCTTTTTCTTTCTCTTCAAGAAGCAAGAAATTAAGCAATTTAATTGAGCAATAATTGGAGCATTTTAGAATGACAATGAAATAGCTGTGGGGAATTTTAATCTTCATATAGAAGATTATAAGTATAAATCAAATTGGCAAAAGTAGTCTGGCAGACGGGCTTGGAAAATGCTTTCACGACAGCTTCCTTGAACAAAACATTGTGGAACCAACTAGGGATAACGCTTCTTTAGCTCTAGTAGTCTATAAAGAGGCAGGATTAATTAGGAATCTCATAGTGAAAGATCCTCTGGGAAAAAGTAATCTGTTAAGTTTGGGAGGGAATTAATCAAGTCCATACAAGAATCTTAAACTTAAATAAAGCCAAATACATAGGTAAGAGGGGAGAGCTGGCTAATGTTGATTAGGTAAATTGACTAAAATGTATGACAGTAAATAACTATTTGAATACACTTAAATAAATGATTCAATATGTTCAACAAAAATACATTTGACCTAAAAACAAAAGCTCCTCGAGACAGATTCATTTACAGTTTACTAGGGAAGTTAAGTATAGTATTTGATTGAAAGAAGAGCCTTATAACATTCCAGTATTGCTGTGGTAGTAAACCTGAGGATGGGAGAATTTTAGATACCAGCAAAGGGCAACCAGAAAGTTGATAAAAATGGAAAAAATAGAATATGAGAGAAAAGTAGCCAGGAATACAAAAGTAAATTGTAAAGCTCTTACAAGTATATAAAAAGGAGGGGAGTAGCTAACGTAAATTTTGGTCCCTTACAGGAAGAGATAGGAGACGTAATTATGGGAATGAGGAAATGGCAAAGACATTGAAGAAATTTGTGTCTGTCTTCACAGTAAATAACAGAAGGTAACCCAGGAGCTAATAAGATTGAGGAACTTAAGGTAATTAATAGCAGTAGAGAATAAGTATTAAAGAAATTTAAGGAACTAAAATTTGACAAATCTCCAGGAGCTGATGGCCTACATTCTTGGGTTCTAAAACAGATAGCTGCAGAGATAGTGGCTATGGTGGTTATGATTTTCCACAATTCCTTAGATTCTAGAACGTTACAAGCAATCGTAATGCCACTATTTAGGAAAGGAGGGCAAGAGAAAACAGGAAACAGCATTCCAGTCAGTTTGACATCAGTCATCAGCAAATTTCTGGAATCTATTATGAAGAAAGGCTTTACAATGCACCTAGAAAATCATGGTATGTTCAGGCAGAGTCAACATGGTTTTACAAAAGGGAAATTGCATTTGACAAATTTATTAGCGTTTTTTGAGGATGTAATGAGTTAAGTGGGAACGAGTGAATGTGGCATTCATGGATAGAGGACTGTTTATTGTCAGGAAGTAGAGAGTAAGGATAAACAGGGCATGTTCAAGTTGGCAAGCTGTAGTGGAATGCTTCAAAGATCAGCTCTGGGACCTCAGCTAGTTACAATCTATATTAAAGACTTAGGCAGAACAAACCAAGAGTAATGAATCCAAATTTGCTGATGATGCAAAGCTAGGTGGGAACATGAGCTGTGAGGAGAACTCAAAGAGATATGGGCTGGAAGTTTCCATTCCTACTGGCATCGGGCGTGTTTGGTGGCGTGAGCGGACAATATGGCGAGAAGGCTAAAAATCAGGTTTACGTTGTCGTGAAACCAGTTTGCAATTGTCACTCCACCTGTCAGTGATGGGTGGTGTTTCCTGCTGTCCAACATCAGGAACTTAATTTTATTGCATTTGCACCTCATCATTGTGCCTACACACCGGAATCAACACCCCCCCCACGTCAAATTTACCTCCCACATCAGCATGTCTTTAGAACGGCATGCACCCAGTGAGCTAAATATCAAGGGGAACATAGAGGTGAGTGCACACAACCTTGCGCAGTATTTGTGAGGATCACCCATAGGACATCAAGGAAGAGGCGTCGCACATTCTGTGGGGGACGGGTGGGGGTGGGAGGAGGGGCACAGGCAAATCACTTCTTTCTAGCTGGCTTTCAGTGTGGTGCCGCGGCAGGTGGGGCCGGGCATGGAAAACACAGCACAGACTATTGGAAGTACACAAACACATGCCGAGGTGAGGGGAGCAGTGCGAGGTGGGGGATGGAGAAGTGGTGGGGGAGAGCAGGGGTGGAGTATGAAGGAAGCAGGCACACACTTTGAAAAGCTGTTCAAAAGTGAGACCGTTCAGCTGCAGTTCCACTGACATGCTTGGACTCAGGCCTCTGAAACTTTTCTGCCCACTCAAGCAACCCAAAAGCATGAAAGTGCTGTCAAATGCTCCAGAACTTCTCACCTCTTGGGTGCAGACTGCAAATTAATGTGTGTTTTAGGGAGTAGCAGAACAATTGGACAGCTGGGAAAAGTCTAGAATCCACTTGTGAAAGTTGGCCATGGCACAGTGAGTAGTGGCACTCACAGCCCCTTGCAATATCTTTATTCAGCTTTGGACCAGTATCCCTCGTGGTTCAAGTTAACAGTGCAGCCTTACAGTGCAGGTTAGGAGAATGCCTGCACCTGAGCTGAGAGCACAACATGCAGTCCAATGGGCAAAGCTGCCGCCAATCGGTCAGGTGGAGTGGGGTGGAGGTGGGTGGGGTTTCAGACAGCCATGCAGTGCACTAAACACTGGCCATCCAAGTGGTGACTGGCACTCTTCACGCATGAAGCGGCCTTGAGATGCAGCTGGAGCCAGAAACTTAATCAAGAGAGGTCTTTAGGAGACATATGCTAACCCACACATCTTTTTCTTTGATCCTGAAAGAGGGTAAAATCAGGATCATGGAGTCTGGTGATCTAATGGTATGCCTCTTGGTTTACAGGGAGCAGAGAAGAAGGAGAAGAGTGTGACAGAGGTGCCTGGCTCACCAAAGGAAGGATCACCACCCTCAAGATGAAGGTGCAACAGGATCTCCTGCACATGCAGCTGAAGATCCACTGCGAGCCCTTGCTTGTAGGTACTTTGCTAAATTCGGACTCTATATACAGCGCTTATCATTCCTGCAGATGACCGACGACCAGTGTCGCCGAAGGCTGCACATGCCTAGGGAACTGGTTGGTCATATACGTCACCTGCTGCAGGATTTGGTGCCATGGGGACTTGGAGGGCATCCACTGCCAGTAGCCATGAAAGTGACCACGACTCAATTTTTACACCAGTGGCTCCTTCCAGGGCTCCACAGGTTGTTATTCACTGAGCAAGCCATCTTCCAGAAGGAATCTTGTCTTACTGTTTTTTGTATCTTGAAAACAGGGGAAAGAGCTACCAATCCCAGAAGCATAGAATCCCAGTAACACTTTTAGGATTTTAACATTAAAAGATTTATTAACAAGAAGAAAAAATACTTAAACACAAGATTAAAATGACAGAGTTAAAATAGTTTTAGGAAACATCCCAAAAAATCCCACTTAGTCAGAACACGCAAGTAAACCAATTGGCGACAGCTCCCTTATAGATTTTTTAACCATAAAAATCCAGTAATATTACCCAAAGCAAAAACTGCTGTCAGTTTTGTAAAGGTATGCCACACGACTTCTCACTCTCTTCCACTCTGCTGTGGATATCCAAAAGAAATGTTCAGAATGTAGGAGGGTTGATCAGTAAGTTCACAGATGATATGAAAACTGGTGGGGTGATAAATAGTGAGGAGGATAACAGGAGGACATAGATGGGCTGGTCAGATGGGCTGATCAGTGGCAAATGGAATTTAATCCGTATAAGTGTGAGGTGATGCACTTTGGCAGGGCAGACAAGGCACAGGAATACACAATGAACGGTAGGACCCTGGGAAGTACCAAGGATCAGAGGGGCCTTGGTGTACATGTCCACCGGCCCCTTAAGATAGCGGGACAGGTAGATAAGGTGGTTAAGAAACCATGTGTGATACTTGCCTTTATTAGCGGAGGCATAGAATACAAGAGCAGGGAGGTTATGCTGGAACTGTATAAAATGCTGGTTAGGCTACAGCTGGAGTATTGTGTGCAGTTCTGGAATCCGCATTATAGGAAGGATGTGATTGCACTAGAGAGAGAGCAGAGGAGATTTACCAGGATGTTGCCTGGGCTGGAGAGTTTTAGTTATGAGAAGAGATTGGATAGACTGGGGTTATTTTCCTTGGACCAGAGGAGATTGAGGTGTATAAAATTATGAGGGGCATAGATAGGGTAGACAGAAAGGAACTTTTTCCCCTGGTGGAGGGACCAATAACCAGGGGGGATAGATTTAAGGTAAGGGGCAGGAGGTTTAGAGGGGATGTGAGGGAGAATTTTTTCACCCAGAGGGTGGTGGGAATCTGGAACTCTCTACCTGAAAGGGTGGTAGAGGCAGATAGCCTCATAACATTTAAGAAGTATTTGGATGTGCGCTTGCAATGCCATGGCATACAAGGCTATGGGCCTAGTGCTGGAAAATGAGATTAGATTAGTTAGGTACTTGTTTGGACGGCGCAGACTCGATAGGCCGAAGGGCCTTTTTCTGTGCTGTGGACCTCTATGACTCTATGACTCTATAAACAGACTGTTTTCTGAAACAAAGACTACTCTGGCTTGTAAACTGGATGGCTGCTTCAAATTCACAACTTTCACACCTTCTTCCAACACTGATCTGGTCTCTGGACATCTCTCCCACACAGCCACATAACTCAGCTCAACATCTTTCCCTCAATATCCTTTTCCCCTTTCACCTTGATTCCATTATCTTCAGTACCTCTGGGAGGCAATGACATAGTGGTATTGTCACTAAACTAGTATCCCAAAAGGCCCTGGACAATTCTCTGGGAAACCTGGTTCAAATCATACCATGGCAGATGGTGAAATTTGAATTCAATAAAAATATGGAATTAAAAATCTCCATTGCTGATTGTCATAAAAACCCATCTGGTTCATTAATATCCTTTAGGAAAGGAAATCTGTTGTCCTTGCCTGGTCTGGCCTACATGTGACTCCAGATCATAGCAACATGGTTGACTCTTAAATGCCATCTGAACAAGGGCAGTTAGGGATAAGCAATAAATGCTGGCCTAGCTGGTGATAACCACATCTCAGGAACAAATAAAAAAAACTCAACATTTTCCAAAATATAAAAATCTTTCATGTTTTCCTCTTGACTTTCAGATCAAATGAAATTTAATAACCTTCCCTTGTTTACTTATTAAACCTTTGCAAGTTGTAAAAGTCCCTTACTCCCCTTCCAAATTTAACAGCTGAAAAGCTAAGTCTCTATCTATTTCTTAATGTAAATTTCTAAACCTAACCTATTTACTTGTAAATCCACTTTATCAAAGCTTCTCATTATAAATGCATGCATTTAACCCTTTTACCCCCTTTATCTCTCAACTCTTTCAGACAAGTTGTTTCTATTAACCTTTCTCCAGCTTAATCATACACACACACACACACACACACAGATAGAACTTTGGTGGAGCAAACAATTGGCATTTTCTGGTGCCTCAACAGATCTGATGGAGCATTGAATACAATCCCCAGAGGCTGTTGCGCATCATCATGGCTTGCGGCGCCATAAACAACCTGGCACTGCATTGCGAGGAGGACCAGGCTGAGGAGGAGATGGTAAAGTGCCACATCTACCCTGATGAGGAGGACGTTGAAGGGGATGACAATGATGAGGTCCTTGAAGGCGCTAATGGCGACAATGAGGCCATTGTACTGGCCAGATGTGACAGGCGCACTCGTGAGGCCCTAATAGCCACAAGCTTCATGGAGGATGATGACGAGAAGCAGTAAGGACAGTCCTAATATCCTCGCCTTTGACTCCTGTGTGGCTAATGACAACACACTTACCCTCATTTCTCAGGCTCATGTCATGGAGATGTAGCGGAGGCCATCTGCAAGATTCCAGGAGAATGGTGACGACATGCAGTGAGAACCCTCCATAGTTCTTCACATTGCCTCTGTGAACCTCTGACTCCTGTGTGGCTGATAACAGCTCTCTTGTTGTCTGTGATCAGGGTCATACCATGGAGACTCAACCTTAAAACTTTAAGTGCAGCTGATCCTTTGGCAGCCTTCATCGCCTGTCCTCTTCAGGAGCACACTGTCACCAGACACAGATTCTGGCGCTGAGAAAGGGATGATCTGCTGCAGGATTCTCATGTGGATGCTTGCCGCTGACCTCACCATCACTGCAGGGATGGTCCATGTCCTCTCCGGCCAGCTCCAAGGCGCGACTCTCGAACGGAGTGAGGACCTTGATGTCCAGCACTCCACCCCTGGCCTAGGACCTCTCCCATTGATTGTGCACAATCTTGTCCTGCATAAGGATAGATGGAGAGATGAAAAGAGTGTGAGCAAGGCGCATGAGAAGGATGCCCAGCGTGTGTGTGTGTGTGTGTGTGTGTGCGCATGTGTGTGTGCGTGTGTGTGTGTGTGTGCTGAGTGGAACCATGGACGAGATGAGGAGGCAGTCTCCAGGGGAGATGAGGCCAGATAGAGATGTTAGGGTGTGTGTTAGAGTGTGAATGGTGATGTCCCTTGAGCTAGCAGCAAGCAGGGTGCCAGTGAATGAGTGATGGGCTAGTGAATGGGTGAGTTGAGAGTGATGAGATGGTTGACTTACCCTGGCAGCATGGATGAGATCATTCATCCGTTTTCTGCACTGGATGACTGACCTCTTGTGTGCAGCATTGGCACTCCTGCCACCACCTCCAAAGCCGGAGTGGTGAGACTGATGGGCTCCTGCAGCCAGAGTGGGGGTGAAGGGCATTGCAGCGGGCCTCCATGGCATCCAGAAAGCATCCCAGGGATGCATCACTGAATCAGGGTGCTGCACTGTTCTTGACGTTTGTGGCCATGTCTTCACTGGAGCAGTCCTGGGCTGCAAGCATTGAGAAGTATGCGCAGAGCTGCAGTTTAAATATGGCACCCAGAGTGAGGAAGCGGCAAGGTAACGGTGTGGCGGGCAAATTGGAGGCTGCCTACCAGAGATACGGGGCGTTTCTCATTACTGCATCATTTATAAGGTGGGAAGGGAACAATACAGTGCAAAAACCTCCATTGAAGCCAGCAGGTAAAACATCACAAAAACATCGGCGGAGAAGAAAAGAGTTGACGTTTCGAGTCCTCATGACCCTTCGACAGAACTTGAGTTCGAGTCCAAGAAAGAGGGACCGGAGGGACCGATCCCTACGGAATGCCGATAGGGGGGGTGAAGGGAAGATGTGTTTGGTGGTGGCATCATGCTGGAGTTGGCAGAAATGGCGGAGGATGATCCTTTGAATGCGGAGGCTGATGGGTTAAAGAGTTGAAATATAAGCTGGTTTAAGGTGTGTGTGTGGGGGGCGGAGAGAGAGAGAGAGAGAGAAGTGGAGTGGGGGTGTGGTTGTAGGGACAAACAAGCAGTGATAGAAGCAGATCATCAAAAGATGTCAACAACAATAGTACAAAAGAACACATAGGTGTTAAAGTTAAAGTTGGTGATATTATCTAAACGAATGTGCTAATTAAGAATGGATGGTAGGGCACTCAAGGTATAGCTCTAGTGGGGGTGGGGAGAGCATAAAAGATTTTTCAAAAAATTTAAAAAAAAAAAATTTTTAAATAATGGAAATAGGTGGGAAAAGGAAAATCTTTATAATTTATTGGAAAAAAAAGGAAGGGGGAGACAGAAAGGGGGTGGGGATGGGGGAGGGAGCTCACGACCTAAAGTTGTTGAATTCAATATTCAGTCCGGAAGGCTGTAAAGTGCCTAGTCGGAAGATGAGGTGTTGTTCCTCCAGTTTGCGTAGGGCTTCACTGGAACAATGCAGCAAGCCAAGGACAGACATGTGGGCAAAGAGCAGGGTGGAGTGTTAAAATGGCAAGCGACAGGGAGGTTTGGGTCATTCTTGTGGACAGACCGCAGGTGTTCTGCAAAGCGGTCGCCCAGTTTACGTTTGGTCTCTCCAATGTAGAGGAGACCACATTGGGAGCAACGAATGCAGTAGACTAAGTTGGGGGAAATGCAAGTGAAATGCTGCTTCACTTGAAAGGAGTGTTTGGGTCCTTGGACGGTGAGGAGAGAGGAAGTGAAGGGGCAGGTGTTGCATCTTTTGCATGGGCATGGGGTGGTGCCATAGGAGGGGGTTGAGGAGCAGGGGGTGATGGAGGAGTGGACCAGGGTGTCCCGGAGGGAGCGATCCCTACGGAATGCCGATAGGGGGGGTGAAGGGAAGATGTGTTTGGTGGTGGCATCATGCTGGAGTTGGCGGAATTGGCGGAAGATGATCCTTTGAATGCGGAGGCTAGTGGGGTGATAAGTGAGGACAAGGGGGACCCTATCATGTTTCTGGGAGGGAGGAGAAGGCGTGAGGGCGGATGCGCGGGAGATGGGCTGGACACAGTTGAGGGCCCTGTCAACGACCGTGGGTGGAAAACCTCGGTTAAGGAAGAAGGAGGACATGTCAGAGGAACTGTTTTTGAAGGTAGCATCATCGGAACAGATGCGACGGAGGCAAAGGAACTGAGAGAATGGGAGTCCTTACAGGAAGCGGGGTGTGAGGAGCTGTAGTCGAGATAGCTGTGGGAGTCGGTGGGTTTGTAATGGATATTGGTGGACAGTCTATCACCAGCGATTGAGACAGAGAGGTCAAGGAAGGGAAGGGAAGTGTCAGAGATGGACCACGTGAAAATGATGGAGGGGTGGAGATTGGAAGCAAAATTAATAAATTTTTCCAAGTCCTGACGAGAGCATGAAGCAGCATCAAAGTAATCATCGATGTACCGGAGAAAGAGTTGTGGGAGGGGGCCGGAGTAGGACTGGAACAAGGAATGTTCCACATACCCCATAAAGAGACAGGCATAGCTGGGGCCCATGCGGGTACCAATAGCCACACCTTTTATTTGGAGGAAGTGAGAGGAGTTGAAGGAGAAATTGTTCAGTGTGAGAACAAGTTCAGCCAGACGGAGGAGAGTAGTGGTGGATGGGGATTGTTCGGGCCTCTGTTCGAGGAAGAAGCTAAGGGCCCTCAGACCATCCTGGTGGGGGATGGAGGTGTAGAGGGATTGGGCGTCCATGGTGAAGAGGAAGCGGTTGGGGCCAGGGAACTGGAAATTGTTGATGTGACGTAAGGTGTCAGAGGGATCACGGATGTAGGTGGGAAGGGACTGGACAAGGGGAGAGAGAAGGGAGTCAAGATAACGAGAAATGAGTTCTGTGGGGCAGGAGCAAGCTGAGATGATCGGTCTACCGGGGCAGTTCTGTTTGTGGATTTTGGGTAGGAGATAGAAGCGGGCCGTCCGAGGTTGGGCGACTATCAGGTTGGAAGCTGTGGGAGGGAGATCCCCAGAGGAGATGAGGTCAGTGACAGTCCTGGAAACAATGGCTTGATGTTCAGTGGTGGGGTCATGGTCCAGGGAGAGGTAGGAGGAAGTGTCTGCGAGTTGACGCTCAGCCTCCATGAGGTAGAGTTCAGTGCGCCAGACAACAACAGCACCACCCTTGTCAGTGGGTTTGATGACAATGTCAGGGTTGAACCTGAGAGAATGGAGTGCAGTAAGTTCAAAGAGAGACAGGTTAGAATGGGTGAGAGGAGCAGAGAAATTGAGACGACTAATGTCGCACCGACAGTTCTCAATGAAAAGATCAAGAGATGGTAAGAATCCAGAGGGAGGGGTCCAGGTGGAGGGAGAATATTGGAGATGGGTAAAAGGATCCGTTGAACTGGGAGAGGACTCCTGCCCAAAGAAGTGAGCCCGGAGACAAAGACGGCGGAAGAAGAGTTCAGCATCATGCCGAGCCCGAAATTCATTGAGGTGAGGGCGTAAGGGTATGAAACTAAGTCCTTTGCTGAGCACTGAACGTTCAGCATCGGAAAGGGGAAGGTCAGGGGGTATAGTGAATACACGGCTGGGGTTGGGATTGGAAGAGGGGGTAAAACATCATGCGATTCTGGGACAATTCCACCCATAGACAAGTTAAGTGAGTGGGCAGTAAAGTGGCAGATGGAGTACAATGTGGGAAAGTGTGCAGCTTTTCACTTTGGGAAGAAGAACAGAAAAGAAGAATATTTTTTAACAATGTGAAATTTTTAAATGTTGATGTTGAGAGAGACTTGTGCTCAAACGAGAAGCACAGAAGGTTAGCATACAGGTACAGAAAGCAATTAAGAAGGCAAAAGGCATGTTGACCTTTATTGCAAAGGGATTTTTTTTTTAATTGGTTAACAGGATGTGGGCATCACTGGCTAGACCAGCAGTTATTGCCCATCCCAGTTGCCCTTGAGAAGGTGGTGGTGAGCTGCCTTCTTGAACCATTGCAGTCCGTATGCTGTCCATGTGGTGTAGGTACACCCACAGTGCTGTTAGGAAGGGAGTTCTTGGATTTCGACTCAGTGACAGCGAAAGAACGTCGATACAGTTCCAAGCCAGGATAGTGTGTGACTTGGAGGGGAACTTGCAGATGGTGGGGTTCCTATGCATCTGCTGCCCTTGTCCTTCTATGTGGTAGAGGTCATGGGTTTGGAAGGTGCTGTTGAAATAGCTGAGAATACAAAAATAAAGAAATCTTAGTACAATTGTATAGGACTTTGAGGAAATTATGCCTGAAATACTGTGCAGTTTTGCTCTCCATATTTAAAGCGAGGATATGCCTGCCTTAGAGGCAATACAACAGAGGTTCACTAGATTGGGTACTGGACTCAGAGGGTTATCCTATGATGAGAAACTGAATAAATTGGGGCTTTATTCTCTGGAGTTTAGAAGAAAGAGAGGTTATCTTATCGCAACATAAGAGATTTTGAAGTGGCACTGAGAGGTTGTTTCATTAGGTAAGATGAGGAGAAATTCCTTCATTCAGAGGGTTGTTAATTTTTGGAATTCTCTACTTCAGAGGAGTGGATGCTCCATCCTTGAGTATATTAAAGGCTGGGAAAAATAGATTTTCAATCTCTCATGGGATCAAGGGAAATGGGATGTGGGTGGGAAAGTAGAGTTCAGGCAGAAGATAAGCCACGATCATATTGAATGGTGGAGCAGGCTTTAGGGGCCATATGATCTACTCCTGCTTCTATTTCTTGTGTTCATACGTTGATGGTGTACCCTATAATGTTCCTTGTGGCAACATGGCTCTCATTTGATGCCTGCATTGCACTTGTGCACAGGTTCTGGACCGGATGCATGAGCCATATCATGAGTAAATATCCCTTGTCAGCCAATAGCCAGCCTTTGATACACTGCAATGGGTCAAATACTACTGGTATAGAGGATTGCCACAGGATGAAGAATTATAACTACTGCCAGGATTACAGGCATTCACTTACAGGAAGCCTGTGGTTGCACACCAACTGCAATTTGAAAGAGTGAAATCACTATTAGTTAATGAAAATGGCAGAGTCGACATGAGGAGCACACAAGGCAATTTGCACCCAGCCAATAGCATCCTATAAAAGGGGGGAGCCTTTGCAATCAATGCAAATTTTCCTGCTACTCTGCCTGATTGTCTTTGGCAAGGGGGAATGAAGTTAAACAATTTCTCTTTAAGCTTTAGTATTTTTAAAATTTATTCATGGGATGTGGGCATCTCTGGCTAAGCCAGCATTTATTGCCCATCTCTAATTGTCCTTGAGAAGGTTCTTGAACCGCTGCAGTCCATGTGGTGTAGGTACACCCACAGTGCTGTTAGGAAGGGAGTTCCAGGGTTTTGACCCAGCAACAGTGAAGGAATGGCGATATATTTCCAAGTCAGAATGGTGAGTGACTTAGAGGGGAATTTCCAGGTGGTGGTGTTCCCATCTATCTGCTGCCCTTGTCCTTCTAGATGGTAGTGGTTGTAGGTTTGGAAGGTGCTGTCGAAGGAGCCTTGCTGAATTCCTGCAGTGCCTCTTGTAGATGATACACACTGCTGCTACTATGCGTCGGTGGTGGAGGGAGTGAATGTTTGTGGATGTGGTGCCAATCAAATGGGCTGCTTTGTCCTGGATAGTGTTAATCTTCTTGAGTGTTGTGGGAGCTGCACTCATCAGGCAAGTGGAGAGTATTCCATCACACTCCTGACTTGTGCCTTGTAGATGGAGGACAGGTTTTGGGGAGACAGAAGGTGGGTTACTCATTGCATGATCCCTAGCCTCTGACCTCCTCTTGTAGCCACAGTATTTATATGGCTGGCCCAGTTCAGTTTCTGGTCAATGGTAACCCCCAGGATGTTGATAGTGGGAGATTCAGTGATGGTGATGCCATTGAACATCAAGGGGCAATGGTTGGATTCTCTGTGGTTGGAGATGGTCATTGCCTGGCACTTTTGTGGCGCAAATGTTACTTGCCCACTTGTCAGCCCAAGCCTGGATGTTGTGCAAGTCTTGCTGCATTTGGACATGGACTGCTTCAGTGTCTGAGGAGTCGCGAATGGTGCTGAACATCGTGCAACCATCAGCAAATATCCACACTTCTGACCTTATGATGGACGATTGATGAAGCAGCTGATGATTGTTGAGCCGAAGACACTACCCTGAGGAACTCCTACGGTGATGTCCTGAAGCTGAGATGACTGACCTCCAACAACCACAACCATTTTGTGCAAGGTATGACTCCAACCAGTGGAGAATTTTCCCCCGATTCCCATTGACACCAGTTTTGCTCGAGCTCCTCGATGCCACACTCAGTCAAATGCGGCCTTAATGTCAAGGGCAGTCACTCTCACCTCACCTCGGGAGTTCAGTTCTTTTGTCCATGTTTGAACCAAGGCTGTAATGAGGTCAGGCACTGAGTGGCCCTGGTGGAACCCATAATAATATCAGGAGATTCTACAGTAGCAAATATTTTTCATCAGAATTTTTTTAATATGCCTCTCATGCACTGATCTTACAAAGTGAAATCAGAAGAATTCTACACATGAACAATGAGTGAAAGTTAACATCCATGATACTTGGTCCGGCATGGTTCAATATTTTAAACTACTGCATATTTATACTAAAATCTTGATTAGTTCCATACTCATTATGATTGACAACAAGATAATTATGTCAATGATGGAGTATATTTGCCAGATATGTCAAATCTGTTCCATGGTATTTATTTCCTGTACAAATTGTTTTCAGTTCTTGTTTGATGCACAGCTGGTGAATCTGTTCTATGTGTTTCAGTTCTCCAACAGTACTGCCTCTTGTGTTAATTTGTACTGTACTGAACATCACACTACAAAAACAGATTTACCTGGAAAAACTCAGCAGGTCTGGCAGCATCAGCGGAGAAGAAAAGAGTTGACGTTTCGAGTCCTCATGACCATTCAACAGAACTGATTGAATATTAGAAGAGGGGTGAAATATAAGTTGGTTTAAGGTGGTGGGGGGGAGAGAAGTTGGGGGGGTTATGGTTGTAGGGACAAGCAAGCAGTGATAGGAGCAGATAATCAAAAGATGTCACGGACAAAGGAACAAAGAAGTGTTGAAGGTGGTGATATTATCTAAACGAATGTGCTAATTAAGAATGGATGGCAGGGCACTCAAGGTACAGCTCTAGTGGGGGTGGGGTGGAAGGACTAGCAGGGCATACAAGATTTAAAAAACATGGAAATAGGTGGGAAAAGAAAAATCTATATAAATTATTGGAAAAAACAAAAGGAAGGGGGAAGAAACAGAAAGGGGGTGGGGATGGAGGAGGGAGTTCAAGATCTAAAGTTGTTGAATTCAATATTCAGTCCGGAAGGCTGTAAAGTCCCTAATCGGAAGATGAGGTGTTGTTCCTCCAGTTTGCGTTGGGCTTCACTGGAACAATGCAGCAAGCCAAGGACAGACATGTGGGCAAGAGAGCAGGGTGGAGTGTTAAAATGGCAAGCGACAGGGAGGTTTGGGTCATTCTTGCGGACAGACCGCAAGTGTTCTGCAAAGCGGTCGCCCAGTTTCCACTTGGTCTCTCCAATCTAGAGGAGACCGCATTGGGAGCAACGAATACAGTAGACTAAGTTGGGGAAACGCAAGTGAAATGCTGCTTCACTTGAAAGGAGTGTTTGGGTCCTTGGACGGTGAGGAGAGAGGAAGTGAAGGGGCAGGTGTTGCATCTTATGCGTGAGCATGGGGAGGTTCCATATGTAGGGGTTGAGGAGTAGGGGGTGATGGAGGAGTGGACCAGGGTGTCCCAGAGGGAACGATCCCTATGGAATGCCGCCAGGGGGGATGAAGGGAAGATGTGTTTGGTGGTGGCATCATGCTGGAGTTGGCGGAAATGGCGGAGGATGATCCTTTGAATGCGGAGGCTGGTAGGGTGATAAGTGAGGACAAGGGGGACCCCATCATGTTTCTGGGAGGGAGGAGAAGGCGTGAGGGCGGACACACGGGAGATGGGCCGGACACGGTTGAGGGCCCTGTCAACGACCATGGGTGGAAAACCTTGGTTAAGGAAGAAGGAGGACATGTCAGAGGAACTGTTTTTGAAGGTAGCATCATCAGAACAGATGCGACGGAGGCGAAGGAACTGAGAGAATCGGATGGAATCCTTACAGGAAGTGGGATGTGAGGAGCTGTAGTCGAGGTAGCTGTGGGAGTCGGTAGGCTTGTAATGGATATTGGTGGACAGTCTATCACCAGAAATTGAGACAGCGAGGTCAAGGAAGGGAAGGGAAGTGTCAGAGATGGACCATGTGAAAATGATGGGGGGGTGGAGATTGGAAGCAAAATTAATAAATTTTTCCAAGTCCTGACGAGAGCATGAAGCAGCACCGAAGTAATCATCGATGTACCAGAGAAAGAGTTGAAGGAATGGAACAAGGAATGTTCCACATACCCCATAAAGAGACAGGCATAGCTGGGGCCCATGTGGGTACCGATAGCCACACCTTTTATTTGGAGGAAGTGAGAGGAGTTAAAGGAGAAATTGTTCAGTTTGAGAACAAGTTCAACCAGACGGAGGAGGGTGGTGGTGGATGGGAATTTTTCCAGCCTCTGTTCGAGGAAGAAGCTAAGGGCCCTCAGACCATTCTAGTGCGGGATGAAAGTGTAGAGGGATTGGATGTCCATGGTGAAGAAGGAGCTGTTGGGGCCAGGGAACTGGAAATTGTTGATGTGACGTAAGGTGTCAGAGGAATCACGGATGTAGGTGGGAAGGGACTGGACAAGGGAAGAGAGAAGGGAGTCAAGATAACGAGAAATGAGTTCCGTGGGGCAGGAACAGGCTGACACGATCGGTCTACCGGGGCAGTTCTGTTTGTGGATTTTGGGTAGGAGGTAGAAGCGGGCCATCCGAGGTTGGGCGACTATCAGGTTGGAAGCTGTGGGAGGAAGATCTCCAGAGGAGATGAGGTCAGTGACAGTCCTGGAAACAATGGCTTGATGTTCAGTAGTGAGTTCATGGTCCAGGGAGAGGTAGGAGGAAGTGTCTGCGAATTGACGCTCAGCCTCCAGGAGATAGAGGTCAGTGCGCCAGACAACACCAGCACCACCCTTGTCAGCGGGTTTGATGACAATTTGGGGTTGGACCTGAAAGAACGGAGTGCAGTAAGTTCAGAGAGAGACAGATTAGAATGGGTGAGAGGAGCAGAGAAATTGAGACAACTAATGTCATGCCGACTGTTCTCAATGAAAAGATCAAGAGAAGGTAAGAATCCAGAGGGAGGGGTCCAGGTGGAGGGAGAATATTGGACATGGGTAAAAGGATCCTTTGAACGGGGAGAGGACTCCTGCCCAAAGAAGTGAGCACGGAGACGAAGACGGCGGAAGAAGAGTTCAGCATAGTGCCGAGCCCAATATTCATTGAGATGAGGGTGTAAGGGTATGAAGCTAAGTCCTTTGCTGAGCACTGAATGTTCAGCATCGGAGAGGGGAAGACCAGGGGGGTATAGTGAATACACGGCCGGGCCGGTATTGGAAGATGGGGTGGGGACGGAGGGACAGGCAGGGGTGGAGGGTCCTAAATGGGCGTTGGTGTCGATGAGTTGTTGGAGCTTGCATTCCTTAGCACTTGAGAGAAAGAGAAAAAGTTTCTTGTTGAGGCATTGGACGCCTCAACGCAAACTGGAGGTACAACACCTCATCTTCTGACTAGGCACTTTACAGCCTTCCGGACTGAATATTGAATTCAACAACTTTAGATCTTGAACTCTCTTCTCCATCCCCACCCCCTTTCCATTTCTTCCCCCTTCCTTTTGTTTTTCCCAATAATTTATGTAGATTTTTCTTTTCCCACCTATTTCCATTATTTTTAAATCTTGTATGCCGGGCTAGTCTTTCCACCCCACCCCCACTAGAGCTGTACCTTGAGTGCCCTGCCATCCATTCTTAATTAGCACATTCATTTAGATAATATCACCACCTTCAACACTTCTTTGTTCCTTTGTCTGTGACATCTTTTGATTATCTGCTCCTATCACTGCTTGCTTGTCCCTACAACCACACACTCCCCAACTTCTCTCCCCACTCCCCACCTTAAACCAGCTTACATTTCATCCCTCTTTTAATATTCAATCAGTTCTGCTGAAGGGTCATGAGGACTCAAAACGTCAACTCTTTTCTTCTCTGCCAATGCTGCCAGACCTGCTGAGTTTTTCCAGCTAATTCTGTTTTTGTTTTGGATTTCCAGCATCTGCAGTTTTTTGTTTTTATCTTTGAACATCACACTAATGCTTCATCACATTTATTGCAGGTAAAGAATAAAGTAATCAACATGAAAACACAGCTTTTAGTGATGATAGATTTACATATTAAATTTTGTAAAAGGATGTGTATTCCAAATCTAAATTTCAGGCTAAACATAAATTACCTTGCAAACATTGTATTTGTTCACAATTCAATGCAACCTTAAAAATTGAACTCATTCCATTGAGATTTCAACCTCAGATCTTTATTAATTTGTCAATGGAAAATCTTCTAATCCGATTCAATGAACTCAAACTGCTATAAACTCAACTAACTTGAGATACTCAAGCTACCTGAGTGAAAGCAATTGCAGGACCAGGCAAACTCAGATGCTGCTTTGTATGTGTATACAAACAAAAGGTAAGGTGCACAAACAGAGAAATAATGTAATATAGCACAAGCTAGCTCCAATAATGTCTATAAGATAAGAGGCAGTTGTGTGAAATGACAGCTTTGCTGTGGGAATAGCTTTCCTGTTACATGTTTTACTCTCAGTTATGTTAAAGAGTAATAGCAGGGTGCTCATGATTAATGAACTGACCATTTTAGGCCACAGTACAGATGATACCTACTGACACGCTCTTTGATGGGAAATAGGGAAAGAAAGTTTGCAGAGAATTTTCCAAAGTTGTTGAGAGTCCAGTAGAAATAGAGTAGAAACAAGTTGTAGCATAACATATTGTTTAATATAATCCTGTTGGTTTAAAATAATCACTTGAGCCCCAGCGTTTATTTGGGGCCAGGAAGAAAGTGGCAGGAGACGATTTTAGGAGGGGAAAACTAGAAGCATGGGTTTGTTGCAGTCCTCCAGAAATTAATCATAGGACATCTTTCACATTTTTAATAGGCTTTGCACAGGCTAGCCAACCAAATTAACAAGCTGGCTGCCTGTGGACAGTGAAAGTAGCTGGGGAGCAGATATCAGGTAAGTCTGACATTGCTGTGGTTGGGTTGGTGAATCGGGCGTATAGGAGTTAGGGATCGGGCAATCACAAGGGTTCCATTGTGTGAAGGTATGCATGTTGGGCTTGGGCCGGGGGGAAGCACTCCTATTCCTCCTGGCTCACAAGAAGTGCAATAAAAGTACTTACTTCATTGAACCAACCCTTGTGCTTCCCTTTACCTGACAGGATACCTGAGGCCCAAGAATCCCGACCTCCTTGACTCAAAAGTAGATAGGCTATTAAAATAGAGACTTGGCTCCTTAAAAGATTTCATTGAGAGCTGGATGGTCACCTGAACCCATCTCTACAAAAACAGATGTGGGCAAATTGGGGCAGATTTGAGATTTATAAAATCTTTACCTTCTCACCCACCTTTGGGGGAGGGTTAAAATTCCTTCCCTCCATACTCTGTAATCAAGAGGACACAGAAACAAGAGGCAGATGAAGACAGAGTTTTGATGTAATTGCTTCACAGAAAAGTTAATGAATATGTGGACAGACTGTCTTTTCTAGTCTCTCAAATTCCTGTATTGTTCATGATAAATTTGATAAAATGCTCATTCTAAACAGATGGTTTCTGTGTGATTTACTTTGCATATGACTTATGAACACAGGAGACCACTGAAGGAAAACTGGAAGAAAAAGTATGAGAGAGACCGCATGTACTTCGTAGTGGAAAATTTATAATCCCAGGATGATATTCTGCTGAAGCCATTTACAGTTCCACTGGCCCAATCTTTTGTTTCTTTAATTGTCCCATTACCACATCTTATGTCTTGTACTGTCATCCCTTTGGTAATTTAATCATTCCTGCCCACCACCCTATTATAGACCTTCACCTTTATTATTTCTTCCCTTCCCCCACCCACCAAACCCAACTCTCATACACTTTCCTTACCTGGATCTGTATATGTTTAAGAACTTTAATATGTTCCAGTTCTATAATGAAAGGTCATCAACTTGAAATGTTGACTGGAATTTATAGGGCACTGGTGGCCTCGCCCACCAACTAAAAAGTCTCCCTCTGCTGGCAATGGGAACCATGGCCAGATTTTATGGTCCTCAGACAATTCATTGGTTGTAATCATGCCTTCCAGTCCTCCAAAGGAGTATGTCCTACTTCCAGAAGCTGCAAGCCAATAGAGGGCTGGCAGCTAGGAGCCACCAGGAGCGATGGCCACTGCTGGGGTTGCAGCAGGCCCTGTGGGGACAACCATTGAGAAGGCCTAGAGTGAAGGTAAGTCAGGTCAGGTAAGTCAGGGCCAATAACGTGGAGGGGGTATCGGGTTGGGAGCCAATCAAAGGGCAGGGGATGTCTTACCGAGAGGGTAGCCCTTCTCACTTGAGGGCCTTCCACAGGCCAATGGTGCCTGATCAGAATCATCCCACCCCATTTAAATATTCAGGAAGGCGGGGGCACAGCGAGATCAGCTGCACACCCGCCAAACTGTCAATGGCCAAATGAGGCCATGCTGTATGCAATTAAAGGCCCTGCCCATCCAACCTTAAGGCTGGTGTGCAGGCCAGGAGCCCCAGTGGGCTTCTGAAAAAACATGAAACCTCATCCACTGGTGGGATGAGGTTTATTGTCTGTTTTTAAAAAGTTTAATAAAGTTTTTGTGATAGTTATTAACATGTCCCATCTCGTGTGACATTGTCACATGAGGGGAACATGTTAATAATTTTTTTATTTTTCTATTTTTAAAGTTTCAAACACTGTCAGCACTCTCCCTGAGGCAGCACTTAGTCTCAGGGAGATGTGCGCTCTTTCGCTTGTTTGTGTGAAAGAGCGCACTCTGACAGTTGGGGAACCCCTCCCCCCGCCCCCGCACAGGGAGCGCTTGGCGCTTCTCATCGGGCGGCCCACTGGGCAGGCCATAATTGGCCCGCCCACTAAACGGGCAGGGCCTGTTTCTGCAGTGGCGACCGGCTGCCCGCCCGCCGCTGAGCTGGTGGGGCCGCCCGCCCATCAAGGGCAAAATTCTGCCCATTGTATTGTGACACATTTCCGTGCATAATGTATGTTCTTATTAGGTTCCAGCTTGACTCAGCTGTTAGTATCCTTACCAGTGAGTAATAGCAGCGTGTTCAAGCACTCAACTCTGAAACTTGAGGCTGACATTTCAGCATAATACTGAGGGATTACTGTATTGTTGGAGGTACCATCCTGTTAAACTGAAACCTCATCCAATTGTTCAGATGGAGATCAAAGATCCCAAGGCACATTTGACTAAGGACAGGGAAGTATCCCAATATCTGAACTATATCCATTATATTTTATTTGCCTTGTGTAGAACATTACAGTGTGCTGCACGTTTGCTTGCAGTGTCCATATTTCCAAATCAATTAATCAACTCTGAAGGATATGTTAGGCACTATGTAATTACAAGTTATTTCTTGTTCGAGAGATAGGGGCACTCCCATTCCTGTGCTAATAGGTGCGCAGAATGACACTCAGGAAGTTTTGAACTAAGCAGACAATACACCCAATGAAGAGTAGCTGGTGTAGGAAAATATAAATCTTCTGCACTTAAGATGATGCTTTTTTGAGGTTGGGGTTGAGTGGACAATGTGAAACTTTGGGGATATGGTAAATGAAGCTTCACTTTTCATCAAACCATCCCTTGAATTGACTTGGTAGTCCCGAATGGTGACACTGAGTGCAAAAAGTGAAGAAATATTGTATTCATTGGCATTGACATCCATCACCTGAATGATCATAAGAGGACACTGACAGTGACTAGGGAGTAGTCAAACTCTCCTGGGTAAAACTGTAAAGTCACAGGGAAGCAAGAGAAAAACAGAATGAAAATATATGACAAAAGAAAAAAAATTTAGAAACCATGCTTTTCCCTCCAAATCAATAGTAATCTTTGGGAGGCACAAACATAATTTTAATGAAAATGCCAGCCAAAAAATAGAGCGGGTGAGGGAGGGGGGGTGACGAGCATCCAGAGAGGACTGGTTGCTGCCTGATTACAGTTTTATCCGTCATTAGGCAAATCAGTAAGTGGATTATGTTCCTCTCAAGTGAATAAAATTTGAATTGCAAAACAGATTAATAAAAGGGCAAGTGGCAAACCCACAGCCCTCTCAAAGGTTATTCACATTAGCAAGAGAGGAATTAATAAGGCAGCTGCATTCAAAATAAGGAAATTAAAATAATGTGTTTAACTCTGCATAGTCTGAGTGCTAGGGTTGAAAGGCTTGAGAGGTGATTTCACGGTTGTCATTTTTCTCTTGTTCAGTTTCCCTCCCCTTTTGAGGAAAACACCGACAGAAGCCAGGTTATATTTTCGTCATGTGACTGACATGAAGCTCATCAGCCATGGGAAGGAAGATTAAACCATAAAGACCTGGCACAGTGAGTCCTTATGTTCTTCAATGGATTTTCAATTTTAAAAGTTACTACTTTAAAACACAGAACAACATAATGATTACATTTTCCTGCAATGTAGTTTGTTGTACTATGATAGTCAAAGGGTTTATTTTTGAGCTATGTTTATTGTGTGAAAAATCATTTGTTAACATATATATGTGCTCTTCCTGAGTATATAACTTACTGAGCATTTTACATATGAGTTTCTGTACTGACAGGTTCCAAACATACCTTCATCTGACCAGATGACCACACATAAAGACCAGGTTTTTTTTAAAGTTGCTGTCTTTTTATTTGAAGGGATATTGCCAATTTGTATTGATCTTTAGATGGTTTTGTGTTGGGTGTTTACACATAATAAAAATGAAGTTCAAACTACTCAAGCTCATCACTGTTAAGTTCCCAACATTCAACAGACAGAGGAACATTCAACAGAGAGAGGAGGCTTTCATCTCATCAGTCTGGGAAGGATTCAAAGCCAGATCCAAATAGAGTGCAGAAAGATTCAAAATCCTTGGATCAATAGTAAGAACATTTCATCATAAGTAAAACTGACAAGTTGAGTAACTGAAAATATTTTTTATAAACCAACATTTTAAATTTAGTTAAACAACACAAAATGTTTTACACTTGTCACCCCATAAGCAATTCTTGATTTGGCTTTCAACCTTGCTTTGATTTAGTGTGTGATATGAGTCACTGAAATTAATTCCACTTTCTATTTTCTCAAGAGTATTGAAATGTTGATCCAGTGTCAATTACTAAATGCATATTATTTGCACTTCCTTGCCTCAGAACATTCAAGGTCAGATAGCAATGGCACGCTACATCCCAATTCTCCATTAGAATTCAATGGATGACCTAATGTCAGTCACTGCTTCTCTGTTTCACAATTGAATTCAGTGGGTGACCCAGTGTCAAATGCTACAGGCATATAGCTTTGGAGGTTGATTTTCAGAGTGTCTTGCAGTAATGGCCTTTACTGATGTGTGTCCAATCCTGCTCAGTTATGTAATGGCACTAAACCTGCATTTCAGCATTGGCAATTAAATTCTGCTGCACTCAACTGTCAAAACTTTAATCAAAGTTTCTACCTAATTTGTGGCGGCCAAACTGAAAATATATATTAACTAGCTGCTTAATAACCTTGTCACAGGGTGTCACTAACTGGTATTAGCACTAGCATGAATAAAGTAAATTCATCCTCTCCCCTTCTCTATTAGTCATGCGCATTGCCTTTGGAGATAGGGAAGGAGAATAGCCATTGTTGTAGGATGTCAAAACACACTAAGCGCTTCCATTTCAAGTTTGATGATATTGCATTTTAAGATCAAGGCCAGAATTTTCTCGTCGGAAAGCAGGGTGGCCCCCACATGCCAATATGTAAAATGATGCACAGTGAGGTCAGGCGAGCATCCCGAAGTCACTGCGCATGCACCATCGCAATATTTCGGTGGGCGGATGCTCGATGATCTTCGATGCGCACCCGCCATTAATGAATGGGCCACTTAAGGCCTTTGAGTCAGTAATTGGCGCCGATTTTTCGGGGCCTGTGCAATCTTTAGGACGCAATCGCAGGGGCACGACGGGCAGGCAAGCAGGCCACATTTATATAAACCTCATCCACGGGCAGGATGAGAGCTATGAGTGGGGCCGCGAGTGTTATTTTTCAGACATTTAATGGTTAAACTTACAGCTGCTTGCCTGTGTGAGCAGGAATATTTCAAAACTCTTCACAGCTGCTTGGTCAGGAATAATAGGCTTCAGATCAGACTCAGATCAGACAGACTCTGAGTAAACATAATTTCTGGGGCCTTGCTGGTTTCAGGGAGCTTTTCCCTTACCCTGGGAATGGGAGTTGTTCTCTCCACTGGAGGCACCTACTCTAAGGAGGAAGGGAGAGCCAGAAGTGGGAAGGAGCCAGGAGTCCACATTCAGCCTCCAGGGGAGCCATCTTTGGGATGAGAGGCTCAGGTACAAGGGGCACAGGGCCAACAGAAAGTCTCCAAGGTGGAAGGGGTCACAGAAGACACCACTAACCTGCTGCCAGGGTATACAGGCGTTGAAGCAGCGACCTCAATATGTCTGAGGTGCAGTGCCAAAGGAGGCTCCATCTCTCAAGGGAGACAGTGACCCCCATATGTCAGATGATAGACCCTGAGATCTGCACCAACTGTGTAGGCGGACACCCCATGCCAGTGGCATTGAAGGTCACAGTTGCCCTCAACTTCTATGCCTCTGGTTCTTTCCAGGGGTCAGTGGGTGATCTTTGCGGAGTCGCCCAATCAGCTGTCCACACTTGTGTCAAGCAGGTGACTGATGCTCTAATTCAGGCGTGCATTGACTTTCATCCACTACCACTGGGATGAGGCCAGCCAGGCAGAGCAAGCCAGAGGCTTCGCAGCGATTGCTGGGTTGCCCGGTGTCCAGGGTGCAATAGACTGTACACATGTGGCCATCAAGGTACTAGCAGGTGAATCTGGTGCCTTTGTCAACAGGAAGGGCTTTCACTCCATGAACGTGCAGATTCTACAAGTCTGTGCAAGGTACCCAGGCAGCTCCCACGACGCCTACATATTCAGACACTCCCAGGTGCCGGGGCTCTTCAGTGCTCCAGACCGGCTGGATGGATGGCTGCTGGGTACCAAGGGCTATCCCCTCAAAAGGTGGTTCATGACGCCTTTCCACCATCCAAGACCAGAGGCTGAGCAGCGGTACAAAAGGAGCCACACCTCCACAAGGGCTGTGGTGGAGAGAACCATCGGTCTACTCAAGATGTGCTTCTGATGCCTGGACCATTCGGGGGGGCACTCCAATACCCCCCAGGTCTTGTGTCACTGATAGTGGTTGCATGCTGCGCTCTCCAAAATCTGCCACTGGAAAGGGGGGACGCAGTGGAGGAAGAAGATGTAGATGCAGATTCTCCAGCTGCACTCAATTAGTCCAGAAGTGAGCACGCACAGGGAAATGCTACGGAGATAAACGCTGATCTGAGCATCCTTAAGGGAGGCAGGCCCAGCCGGGAGGCTTTAATCCAATGATCCATCAGCTAGTCCACCACAGATGGACCTCCAAAACACGCCAGGGCTGCAGGCTCCATACTCAATACCTGGGAGCAACATCTGCCTGGTTAGGAACATTAACTATGTGCCTTGTCAATAACACTCATTGACAAACAAGTCATTTATAACATCATGGGTTTCTGTCCACCTGCAGAAGTAAGGAGTCACCCTGAGCCATTCTCATATACCAAAATTTAATGAATTAACGAAATGAAGCACAAAAAATAATTACAAAGGTGTTATGCGTCTCACCGAGTGATCATGAACTAATAACAAGGCAACATAAAACCACCAGTGAGAAACCCGTGGTGTGCCTAAGGTGCCTTAAGTTTATGTTTCCGGGTGCTAAGTCTAGGTGCTCCCCCCTCGCTGGCACTGGCATCTGAGACAGCCTGCTCACTCTGCAGTCTTGTTGGCCTCAATGACCTTGACGGGCGTCCTCTGGCCCATAGAGCCTTTGATGGCCCCGCCTGGGAGAGAGCAGCCAGTGCCACAGCTGGCATCTCCCCAGTCACCGCAGCCTCATCGGATCCCACTGACACTGGCAGAGAGGTGGAGGAGCTGCTGCCCTCATCTGGAGTGCCCTGAGAGGAGCCCGCAGAGACAACGGGCAGTTCCTGTGCCAACGTGAGGTCACTTCAGACCTCCCTGCTCACCATTGATGGATGGGCACCGAGCTGGGATCCTTGTTGCCCAAACCATCTCCCACACTGGCAATGACCAGCTGAGGTCAATGCCGCTGTGAGGGCTTGCAGGTCCGAGCGCAACCCCGGGAGGCCCCGATTGTTCTCCTGGAGGAACCTCTTCCCGAGAGTCACCACTCTCTCCATGGAGGAAGAACGGCGCTCGGCCATGAGGGTCAATGCATTGCTGATGCTCTGCATGGACTCCTCCAGCACAGGCACCATGGCATGCATTGCCTCATGTATCTCCACCAGAACCTCCCGCACACCTGCTGCACTTCCAGCATCTGCTGCCTCAGGGACGACTCCAGAGGCTCATCATCAGCCACTGACCGAGCATGTGCCTGGTCTCCAGCACTTCTCCAACAGCCAGCACCATGGACACTCTCTGTCCCTGCCCACACCTCAAGTGAGTGTGAAATGCCCTCAGCGCTGTGCCCCCGGACAATAGCCGATGATCTAATTCCCACTGAGGTGCTAGTAACTGTGCTGGTGCCTGCCTGGCAGAGATAGTGTGATGTTGGTGAGTTCAATTTTTCATGGGCCTCAGGTGTGAGAGGTGGCCCCTCTGCCTCCTCCTCCCGGCCCTGCTCCGGTGATGCTGAAGGGAAGAACAAGGACATTTGATTAGTTAAAGTGGAGACAATGACAATGTGCATGCCTGTCCCCCAGATCAGTATGCGCTCATCCTTCCATAATCAATGGTCAACCCGTGTTGCAAATGTCAATCACTCAGTATTCAGCAACGCCATGGCTGCTGGGACATGGTGATCTTAATGCTCGGCAATCTTACCTCCCCCAGACACCCCAGCCTCACCTCCGCCGGTGGACCTGGGCACATGGCGCCTCTCCAGCTCCATCGCCTCCTGCTCGTATGTGGTGACGATGGCCAACTGGGCCTGGCCTCCTGCAGTCCGCATCCACTTGGCTTCTCCTGAAAAGGAGAGAGGAGCATTGATTAGTCCACTCGGCACCTGGATTCTCATTGCATCCCTGCCACCCCAGCCAGAGTGGGACATTGCAGGGCTCCAGTGCTTCATCATCCCGGAGCTGCCACACACTCACACAAAGAAGCCAGGGCTGACCCCACCTTGCCCACATGCTGCCTCCACCACATTTGGCAGCACAAGGTCTAACCTTGCAAAGCAAGAATGCACAAGCACATGGAACGCCAAGAGCTGCAGATGGATTGGTGCCCTGCCACCTGGAAGCTCCCTCCCAGAATGTGAGCACCCTGACTTTGACGTGCGTCGCAGTTCCAGTACTATGCCCAGGTGCAGGTCCTTGAGGTTGCCCCCAAAGCAGTCCTCTGGGTGTCAGTTTCACACATACTGCAGGTGCAGAACCCATCTCAGCACAACCCTCGCAGTGTGAACTAGGCATGGGCAACATCTACTGGCCCACCCAGCGAGGGAAACATGCCGTGAATGATTCAATGCTGTAACTGCACTCAGAGTTGGGGGGGTGGGAGCCTTGGGGGGAAAGCCTACCTGCTGGGTTAAGTGACCTCTGCCAACATGGTGCTCACCCTTCCAAACGCGAGAGGTCATTGAATCGCTTGTGGCACTGGACCCATCACACCAGGTCATGGGAGTTGACTATGTCCGCCACCTCCTCCCAGGCACGTTTGGTCAGGTGGGGTGGGGGGGCCTCTGCCTCCTATCCCTAGGAACATGGACCTCCTGTCATGCTGCCACCTCCTCCAGGAGGGCAGCTAGTCACTCATCAGAAAACCGAGGGGCATACTGCCCCGCTGCCCTACCCTCCTGCCTGGCCTGCTCACCAGCAGTCCTCTGGGGATCCCTTCTGTTGGCCATGATTCACAGCCTTTGCAAGGCTGCCAGCGCTATATTTGAACAGGCCATTAGGTTGCCATTGGACCCGGCAGTCATCACACTCCTGCCACCGCCCACCCACTCCCGCTATCCTCAGGAGCCGCACTTCATGCTGGGCCGGCCTTAATTGGCCTCCCCATGTAAAATGGTGGCACGGAGCCACTCATGGGCAGCGATCAGCTCCACACCCATTCCCAAATGGCCCACCCAATGGAGAGAACATTCTCCCCCATCTTATTGCCATTGAGCAAGGATAGACAAAGGTTTGAGTCCAGCTCCAGTAGTTTCCTAACTTATTTCCATGTTCCATGGAGTTTATCCATGAGGGACTATCATTTTCACCAAAAAGGAAGGGGGAACTACGGTTAAAATCGCTACTCACCAATCGCTGATGCCTTCTGGCCAGCCACAGGAGTTCTGATCAATGGTTGAGATGCTGTGCCCACCCTCTTGGTTCCAGGCATCAGTCAAAATGGCAAAGATGGTAAAAAAAATACAAAAAGAGAGGAAATATACCCAAAATCCCCCATAAAAATAAACTTTAAAATTAATCTCTTTGGATTTGGAGAAATAGAGTGTGTCAGGTTTAATATCACAAAGTATCCCAATCCCACAGAGGGAGAATTATAATAATTTCTGTTGTTTCAGGTTTAATGACAATATAATATGCTTCAGTGATCAAGAAGTTTAAAACATTGACAATTATCCAACAGAATGTGTTGCAGCACATTGCCAGGAGTAATCTAATACTGCTATTGATATTCCAACACTGGGGGTTCAGCGGCAGTACTGTTAGACAAAACAGAAAATGCTGGAATACTCAGTTGGCCTGGTGGCACCAGTGGAGAGGGAAAGGGTTAATGTTTCAAGGAGTTGAACTTTCATCAGAATTATGTATTTCCTGCACATGTAACAAAGTGGTATTGCTAACCCAGCAGCAATATCAGACTGGTGTTGCCAATGTGCCAGAAACAACAGTTCTGAAGTGGCATTGGTGGCATGTTATGGCACAGCCGATGTTTAATGCTGAGTTGTTCAAATCCCAAAGGGAAACTTGAAACAACTGCCACAACTGTTTTGCAACTTGTATAAATTTTGAGATGCGTGCCCTGAATTCAGTAGTAATAAGAATACCACGTCTTACAGATTTTTACTAAACTAGATTAAACATTTATTAATTGAAGAAATGACTTATATACATAGAAATACATAGATCTACAAATTACTACTATGATAATTTCTAAATCCCCTAATCAATCTAACTCCCAGTTACACTTTCATTGAGGCAACAGAGAGACACATCAGGCTGAATTTTTCCGTCGGTGAAAAGGGGGCAGGGCCCACTCACCGATGTGAAAATGATGCAGGATGACACTGGGAGGAATCCCCGACATCACCCACCCCATTTAAATCTTCAGGAAGGTGAGGACACAGCGAAATCAATGGTCCACCCACCGACCTGCCAATGGCCAATTGAGGCCATTGACAGGATAACTAAAACAATTAAAGGACCTGCCCGTCCAATCTTAAGGTTGGCAGGTAGGCCAGGAGTCCCGGTGGCAAATGGAGAAAACATGAAACCTCATCCAGCAGCGGGATGAGGTTTCATGTCGGTTTTAAAAAAGTTTATTAAAGTTTTTGTGCAATTTATTAACATGTCCCATCTTGTGTGACATTGTCACATGAGGGGGGCATGTTAATTATTTTTTTATTTTTCTATTTTAAAGTTTGAAAACCTTTCAGCGATCTCCCTGAGGCAGCACTTAGCCTCAGGGAGATGTGTGCTATTTCGTACGTATGCTCAAAAGAGCGTACTCTTGCTTTTGGGGAATCCCCGCCATCCCCCCCCACACAGGAAGTGCATAGCACTTCCCGGCAGACGTCACGCTGAGCGGGCCTTAATTGGCCTGCCCACTTAAAATGGCGGCGGGGCCCACTTCTCCAGCAGGGCTCGGCTCCCCACTCACCGGAGGTTGGGTCAGGCCCACCCACCTGCCAGGCAGAAAATTCTGCCCACAGATTTTAAAAGACTCAGGCAAAGAAACATGATACCCTGAACAAGTCAACTTCCAAGTAAGTTTTCTTAACTTCAGTCCTTTGAGGACAGCAGTTTAGGGTATTGATGCTTAAAAATGCCTTCCCTGACACAAAGACCTTGCTCCTTATTTATACATATCTCTCTCTTTGACTGCAAATACTCATTGTTTCACTATGTCTTTGGATTTTATCTCCCTGATAGCACTAAGTTTTACCAGTAATCTTCGGGAAAAATAAACACCACTTCTAAACTTCACCTGGCCAGGTGACACATTTCACTTCTCTTTAAAAACAATACAGTCTGGCTTATTTCAAAATGCAAATGCTCTCTTGATTCCGATGTTTCTAAACTTCCCCATGTTTATCTAATTAACATTTCAAGCCTAACCTCTCTTCTCAGATCAAAGCATCCAGACTAGCTGCCTCTAATTCAATTAAATCTCACACACAAATACGGACACATAGATACAGCCCACTATTACTCTATTTTACAATAAATTCCAGTAACATTATGAGAATTATTATATCTTCTTGACAGGCATGACCATTTGGGAATGTCAAAAGAAGCCAGCATACAGCGTGCAAAAATAACCAGCCCACAGAAAGATGGACGTGTTAATGGACCTAAATTTGTAGATGGACTTAAAATCTCAAAATGTGCATTGCTAATTCAAAATGATATGATCTTAAATTTCATGGGTATCTCAGTCCAATCTTTAAAACACCCTCCCAAGCAAAAGGTTAATCATGATAGTGAGCAAATGCAACCTGTTCCTTTTGATTGATACAAGTAACTGCCTCAGTAGATGCATCTGTTGAAAGGAGGAACTGCATTATCTTTGAGCTGCAACTGATAAAGATAAGAGCAGACTCAAGGGGCTGAGTGGTCTGCCCCTGCTCCTGCTCCTAACTTGTATGTTCATACATAAGAACATCATAACATGGATAACGTGCCCATCCTGAGAGCTGGTCAAACCTGCTCCTTTCACAGGCCAGTACTTACTTACACAAAGGCCTTCTCTTGATGACAATGTTCCTGTCTGACATTTGAAAGTTGATGGTAACAGCCATTGCACATTTTTTCTTCCCAAAAAAACTCTACAATAATGTTAACACTTTAATGTTGAAAGGATGGAATGGGTTACTGAATTACAATGGTACAGTTAGCAGATAGCTTCCAGCTCTAAATTTCAAGTGTCGGGGAAGATAGTACCACATATGAACTGGATGCAATTTCATATCAGGAATTTTTTTTTAAATGTGCCCATTTCTACTCAGGTATGTTTAATGTCTGCCCCATGATGTGGGAGAGGGCTACATATCCAATTATTCCTCATCACCTTTTAAAACATTTTTAGAGCAATTGTGGCTGTTATGTTATTATATTATTCCAATATAACAATAGGAACTTTATTGTTCATACAAATGTATATATGTATAGTCAGAATGCCACGTCACTGATTACAGCACTACAATCTATACACTAATGCCAAATTGAATCTGTTATGTATTCAACAGTTTGTTGTATATCAAATTTTTTAAGAGCAATGCAGGGATGACACTAGTTCCAAATCTGGAACAGGTATATTTATAATACTTTAAAATATCTCAGGACTCACAGGATTTTGTACACAAATAACTTCAACTCAAAGCCTGGTGTTTTCTGGAACTCACTCAGTTTTCTTCAGCTATCTAGCTCTATCTGCAGGTTTAAGTAATCAAGTGCAATTATATAGATCAGAGAACAAGCCAATACAATTAAACATAGATCAATCAAATCATTGATCACTGCAGTATCATTCCATAGCACATGAAGAACTGGAAAATACACTTAATTTAAGCTCCAATATTTGTGTCTAAAAGCACTTATTTTGAACTTCTGGGACCCACAAAGTATAACATGGTGACAGCAGGAGTAAAACCCAAACATTATAAAGAAAATAAATATCGAATTAGATTGAGAAAAATGAACATGAATTAGTGCCAGGCAAAGAGAAAAAACTGAGTGAATCTTGCAAAAATGAAATGGTTGCCACCACAGTAATGAATGCGCAGCTCCAGCTCAGGATAAATTGGGAGGCTGATGATGTTGTAGAAGCATTTGAGAAGTTTAAACAAAAGGGCAGATTGGTATTCAGTAACTTTCTAAAAAGGCATGAGCGAAGAGGAAAGGGTCAACTACATTCTTTTGGGGACAGCAGAGGAAGGTTTAGATCTTTTCAGTAGTTGAGAAAGCAGTGAGGACGCCATTAAAAACGCAGACAAAATTTTTGAGAAATTCAGCACACTTCCCCAGCCAAAGTCAAACCATCAGATCTACCAATATGAATTTCAAAGTCTGAGCAAGGAACCAGCTGAGCCGGCTGAAAAATACTTAATGAGATTGAGAAGTGTAGCCAGAAAATGTAAATTCGAGGAAGCGGATGAAAGGCTGGTGGATCAGCTCATTTGCGGCTCTGCACGCACTGATGTACAAAAAGCTATGATTGGAAAAGACAAGCTCACAAGGTCACAGGCGGTTGACACTGCCAGGCGTATGAAGCCAAGGGTAGACAGATAAAAGACACTGAAACCCCAAATGGTTAGCCTTCAGTTCAGTCAAGGGAAAGGTAACAGATTTGATGCAGTGAAACAGCAACAAAAGAATGCACACCAGACAGAGAGAAAGATGTGCAAGAATCGTTGGTCACCACATAAGTTCATAGACAGAAGGAAATGTCCCACATATGGATCTAACTGCAGAGCTTGTGGAAAGCTCGATCACATGGAAAGGATGTGCAGAACAAAGAAAGAAGGTGGTAGAGGAGTTACCAGAGGCAGAGCAACAGGGCAAATGAGAAGGAAATGAATCCAAAACATCCTACCCTAGAAGATGACAATGAGTTTGAGAACACAATAGACATGGGAATATACATCTACAAGAAATGTCTGCGTGTAACAGTTCCCAGAGGTAAGAAATTCACACAACCATTTAGATTAGGTAAAAGGTGAGAAATAAGAACATAAGAAATAGGAACAGGAGTAGACCATTCGGTCCCTCAACCCTGCTCCGCCATTCAATAAGACCATAGCTGCTCTTCTTGTGTTTCAATTTCCACATTCCCATCTAACCTCAATAACCTTTGATTCTCTTGCCTAACAAGAATCTATCTACCTTAAAAATATTCAATGACCCCGCCTCCACGACCTTCTGAGGCAGAGAATTCCAAAGCCGCACAACCTCTGAGAGAAAGAAATTCTCCTCATCTCTGTCTTAAAAGGGCGACCCCTAATTTTAAAACAGTGCCCCTTAGTTCTGGACTCAGCGATAAGAGGAAACATCCATTCGATGCCCACCTTGTCAAGGCCATTCAGGATCTTGTATACTTCAATCGAATCATCCCTCACTCTCCTAAACTCCAGTGGAAACAAACCCAGTTGGTCCAACCGTTCCTCATAAGACAACCCACTCATACCAGGTATCAATTCCAGGTAAACCTCCTTTGAACCGCCTCCAATGCATTTACATCCTTAATAAGCCCACAATCATAAATCTGAAATTGAAACTTGATACCGGAGCATTGAATAACATCATCCAGCTCAGACTATACTAGAAGATCTTTCTTGAAAACTTGAAAGAAAATGGGTACACAAAGAAAGATACTCTGAAGCCGAGCAATGTCATGTTGACAGCATATGCTGGAACTGAGGTTCAACAGCTATGAACAACTAAAACCAGAAGGACGCCCAAAGGAAAAGATATCATCTACATGCTCTGCATCACCCAAAAAAATGATCCTGCTATCCTGGGGTTAAATAATTGTGAAGAGCTGCAACTGATCTCAGTAAACCATGAGACGAAGGAGGCATCATTGAGGGTTGAAGGTAGTACACCCATTGAAAAGCACCTTGTAATCAGAAGCAGGACAAATCTGGTCCAAATTTATCCAGAATGTTTTCATGAGATCTTCAGATGTTTTGAAGATTTTAGGTATCCCATCACCATTAATCCAGAGAAGAAACCAGTGATTTAGAACCCCTTCCCTCACAACTCCACATTAGGCCCTAATAGAACTGAAAGGAAATCTTGAGAGCTCCACAAGAAAGAAGAAAAGGAAGTGATTGCCAGTCAAAAACCCTACAGGTTGGGTGAGTTCCATCATCATAAGAGAGAAGCCAAATGGACGGCTGTGAATTTGTCTGGATCCCAAAGATCTTCATTAGGTAATTAAGATGAATCACTACTCTACTCCAACACTGGAAAAGTCATGCCAGAAATGGCTGCTGGAACATGAAATTTGGCAAAGAATCTTCGCTGTTGACATCGTTCAACACACCTAGTGGAAAGTACAGGTTCCTGCGTCTACCTTTTGGCCTTGAAGTGAGCCAGTAGGCGAGACCTATAAGGGATACAATGAAGCAGGTGACATAGCTGAGAATATCCAGATCTATGGTATCGATGAAAACAATCATGAGCACCATCTACATGAAGCCATGGAGAGAACCAGGAAAGCTGGGATCAAGCCAAATGCAAACAAATGCTTTGTGAAGGTGACAGAATTCCAGTTCCTGACCAACTCAAGCTGAATCCTGAAAAAATCACAGCTATCTCTGAGACAGTAGATGCAAATGACAAGAAAGAGCTGAGAAGTTTCCATGGCTTGATCCAGTATACGAGTTCTTTCATACCTGTCAGAAGACACATCAAACCTACGAGAGTTGATGAGAGATGATGCTGAGTACTCGTGGTCATATTCACATGGGAGGATTTTCAGCAAACACAAAGAGGGAGTATGCAAGGATACAAAACTGTCATACTACAACAAAAAGAAACATTTCATTCTGCAAGAAGATACTTCTACAAAAGGAAATCTACTAGATGGAGATACAACATTTTACCACCTAAGCGATACTGTGAAAGATATTTTGAGAAAAAAGTTTTAAGTGCAGAATTACAAGTTTAATTATAAAAATTGGCTGTCAATTTTCTTTTGTATAGACATATAAAAAAGTTAACAATTGAAAGATTTTGTTGATATGAAAAGGCATTTTATTAAAGAAATAGAGATGTTATATTATATTATTCCAAAATGAATATGGAGCTATATTATTCATGTATCTACACATACACATACACACGCACACACACATACGTATATATATATATATATACACACACACACACACACATGTATAGTCAGAATGCTACATCACTCACTATGCACTACAGGCTGTACACTAATACAACATTGTATCATTCTGCCGCATTTGGAGATCTGGAAAAGTATCTGTCGAAAATAGTGTGATTACTTTGAACTTCTGGGAGCCAAACAGGGATTATTGTAGAAAGGAACTTCACCTTCTACAGTCAACCATCTTCCTACTCTTATCTTCACTATAAGCTAATGATTTTATTTCTGGTACAAACACTGATAAAAGCTTCCAAGCAATCACTTTAAAATGGCAATCGGATGCAAAGTACAAGAAATGGAGGATGTACTACTCAAACTAATTGGTTAACAAGAGTGAAAAACATTGAGTTCAAACAACTGCAACTCTTTAAAGGCATGGAATGTGTGTTACTTAATGCACTTAACAATGTGCACTCCCACCCTAACAGCACTGTGGGTGTATCTACACCACATGAACTCCAGCAGTTCAAGAAGGCAGCTCACCACCAGTTCCTCAAGGGCAATTACAGGCGGGCAAATAAATGCTGGTGTAGCCAATGATGACTTCATCCCATGAATGATTTTTTTTTAAATGTCTGTGATGAGACCTGTTTAATAACAAAATCCCATGGTACATCATAGCCAATTTTATGGTCAAAGTCCCAGTTCCCCATACCATCAGCAAAAGCTAACCCTTCCGCTCTGAAGAAGGGTCATATGGACTCTAAACGTCAAATCTGTTTCTCTCTCCACAGATGCTGTCAGACTTGCTGGGTTTTTCCAGCACTTTTTGTTTTTATTTCAGATTTCCAGCATCCGCAGTATTTTGCTTTCATCATTGAATCTTGACACCTGCTCTGCCAAGTATTGCAGGGCTTTTCCAGAGTGGCATAGGCAGCACAAATGTTATTTATATACCCAATGGGGATCTTCTCAATCATATTTCACATGGCAGAATGGTTTTAATTACTTGCAAGCTGCAGAAGTGTGTGTGGGTTGCACACTGGAGTCATGAGCCATGTGGTTAGTGGATAGCCCTTGTTGCCCAGTGGCCACCCTCTGGTTTGTCTTGGTGGCGCAAATGCTGATGGTACAGCAGACTGCCACAGAAAAAGATCTCTTGACTGCTGCCAGGATACCGGCCATTGACCTGCATGATACACAAGCTGGGTGTTGAGGGAGTTGTAAATCTCAGTGTTGACATGTGGCACCTATAAATTGGCATGAATACAATGAACAGTGCCCTGCATTGTGGGCAGGTCTCATGAAACCTGCTTTTGTCTGAACAAGAGAGAATGAAACGTATCCAGCTCTCTTTGTATAGAGAGCCTCAGCAACTTCCCTTATTCGACGGCAAATGGTGAAATGGAGAAATTTGCAATTATCACCAGCTCCAGCCTGGAAGGAGCCAGACACATGGACATTCATGACCATGGTCAACATCACAGCCACTGACATTGTCATCCTCATTCTGCTCTGAGGTTACACTTGTGGCTGCAGCAGGTGACAGATTTCAGTGAGCACCTCCTCAGTGAGACAAGGACATGAGGTTGATGCAGGAGAATTTCTCCCCGAATATCATGGATATGGTCTCCTACTGAGAGACGTTCTACCGCTCATCCTCCCACTTCTAGCATTTTTCCTGTTCTAGGTTGACTCATTCTCCTTGACCTGAATTTCATGCTTGGCATGAGTGCCAAGTCTGCGGGAAGGAAGCAGAAGTGGAATCCGCTCCTGGACATGGTTGCATTGCAAACTCAGTTTCACACTGGATGGCCAATTAAGGTCCGCCCAGCATGAAACACGTCTCCTGAATTGTCAGGAAAGGCCAGGCGGGGGCAGGGGACTGTCGGGCGCTGGTTCCAATGGTGACCCGACGGGAGCTTTAAGAACAGCAAAGGCAGCTCCCTGGAGGCTGCTAGGGGAGAATCTGTAGACCCAGCCCAGAGACTGGAACAATGGCCTCACCAGCTGCAGGAAACATCAGGCGGTAGGGCAGGTCGTGTGGGCACTCGGCCCCCCTGTTTCACGGAGTGTGCCTCGCAGTGCTTGTGGAGGAGGTCGGTGTAAGGCAGGACACTCGTACCCAGGGCTGACAGGAGGAGGCCACCGCACCAGATCAAAAAAGCATGGGAGGAGGCTGCAGCCAAGGTCAGCAGTCATGGTGCTGTGCGGCGCACATGGGTGCAGTGCCACAAACGTTTCAACAGCTGCACTCAGCAAGGGTGAGCATTTTCCAACATTTTCTGTTTTTGTTTCAGATTACCAGCATTCACAGTATTTTGCTTTTACCTTCTAATAACTTGTTGTATTACTACATACTTTTATTATGGTCATGCCAGCAATAAGGCTATGCATTAACGGGAACAAGAATACAATATGTTTATTTATTGTCCATCCCTTGATGCCCTGCGTCAACTAAACAGTGTGGAATTGCAGTTACCGATAGGCAGATTCCTTTCTTAGAAAGACATTATTCAACTGGTTGAGTTTCTAACAACAGCACAGTAGTTTTGTGCTCATTTGCTGGTGCTAGCCTGCAAATAAAATAACAGATTGGGGAGTAAGGCACACATGCTATGTGCTCGAGGTTCACCTGAATCTCATGATCTGTGCTTGGATTGAATGTACACTTTGAAATCCAGAGAAAACTTGAAGTTTGTGAGCAAAGTGTTATTGTTTCATGTCGTTTCTTCACCTAGTGTTGATGTTGTGCTTGCAAAATAAAAGTATCTATGATTTTGTGGCGATTAACATTGTTCCCCCTCGTCTGAGGCTCTTCAAATTCTTCATTGTTTCTGTACTCAGAATGATTGAAATGATTTGCAAATACAATGTTTCTATTATTTGAATCATTTCTGGTTATATAAATTGTTTAATATATTTTTTAAAATAGTGGGTATCCTAATTAAATTTAGTACCACATAAATGTTGATGTTCATAAGAATCAATCACATTGACGTGATCCAGCACTTAGCCTATAAAAATCAGCTACATCTTTTCTTCTGTTTTCAGACTATGCTTTAAGGCTGAGAGATTTAACAAATCTTTCAGGTCTAAGAGTAATGCCAGGCTGTGTCTGTGCAGTGTGTCTGTCACTTTCATCTTGTTAATAAATAATAACAATGATCCCTGTCTTGTTGAACTATTCATACAGAACATTTCAGAGACTGCAGAGTGAAACTTGGAGAGGGGGAAATGTAGGAACAAATTCAGACTCCGTGTAAGTCCAGTTTTATATCGAATTCCATAAGAGGCAAGTTTAACCTAACCTGCCCATTGGGAAATTGATAGGATCTGATAGATTTACACACCACCAATTTTACTCTACATTGAAGTCAAAAGGGAATAATATTGAGCAGAATATATGAGCAATGTTCCACTTTTGCCTAGCATATTAGGCTAAAATTGCTGCCATAGAATCTATCATACAGCACAACTGGTCTGGTCATTGTTAATATTCCACACAAAATTCCTTCCACTCTAATAATCTCTTCTCACTCTGCCCTTGTATCCCTTTATATTAAGTTCCAATAGTTGTTTAGAAATGAAAACTGAAACCAAGACAGAGTTTTATTGCTTATCATAAAACTCTTCACAGACAGAACTAGTCTCAGCTGTTATCCCTTTTATACAACTAAATGGCTATTTAGTTAAACAACCCAATAATTAGCAATTCTTCGTTAACTGTTTCCTTCCCTAGCACTCTATTCCCAGCACCCTTCTGTAGGCATTGAACCACCACTTTATTTGTTCATCTTGCAAATTTGACAATTCCAGGCCTTTTACCAGGACATATCTACCTTTGAGAAGCAAAGATTTTTCACCAACATCTGATCCACTCTTGTTGAAGAGGCTGGAAATTGGGGAGCTGCAGGCAGCTTATTAAAGGGAAGGAGAGGGAAAATAAACTTCCTTCATTCCAGGCATTATGTTCCATTTGTATAATACAATTCTTTTCCACATTGCAGCAAAACTACTGAAGGCTCAAGGAACTGAAATCGGAAAGACAGGTAAAAATAAAGCTATGGCCCCTTCAACGCCAATGGCTAAAACCAGCGGGATTGTGAATTGGGCAAGAATTTCTGAGTCCAAGTTTAGCAACACTTCAAAACATGCCAAACTAAACGACTAGATACAGATGTACATATAATGAAGGAAACCTCAACATGAAACACAAAAGTCAGTAAGCTTTCGCCTGAAATATACTGAGATTTTAAGAAGCTATAACCAGCAATTTTGAAATTGATATTAATACAAATGGATAATGATTCCCATTTTTTGACCAAAATATGTGATTGCCCGTTTTAAACATAGGCATTTTAAGTGGTTAACCATCAGTTTAAGGAACTCAGATACTCCACCAACCACCACCACACTGACCATACCTCACCCATTATAACTATCAATGACACAACCCTGAAGGCTATAGATAACATCATCTATCTTGGAAGCACATTCTCCAGAAATGTCTGCATTAACATTGAGGTAGCTCAGGGTTTCTCTGTTTACACAAGACACTGTGGAGGAAACTAGGTATCAAATTTATAATAAAACTTGCTGTGTACAAAGCTGTGGTAATACCCACCCTCCTATATATCTGTGAGACATGTACTACTTACTCCAGCAGTTGGACAGATTCCACATGAGGTGCATTCAGAACATCATGGGCACCAAATGAGAGGACAAAGTTCCCAACTCTGAGGTACTTCAAAGAGCAGGAATGTCTGGAATTGAAGCACTCATCATCAGAGCTCAGCTCAGTTGGAGTGGACATGTCCCTATGACTGATGATAAAATCCCTAAGGCTATCATGTATTCAAAAATAAAACCTGGACACCATCAGTGAGATAAACTGAGATTAATGTTCAAGGACTCCTTGAAGATGAACCTCAGGAAATATGACATGTTCACCAAAGAAAAATGCACAAAAAAAAAACTGCCTGGAGAGCGATCTCAAATAGTGATGTTGCTTCCTTCAAACATCAAAGAATAAAGGCAGCAAAGGACAAAAGGCAAGCTGGAAAGACCAGGTGGTCCCAACAAAATCAAACAATTCATCCTTGTTCGTACTGTCGAAAGCCATGTGGGTCTGCAATCAGGCTCCACAGCCATATTAGAATGCACAACAGATGACTCTACGCATATGATAATATGGAGAAACCGACGAGAGATGGGATGAACCAAGCTTCTGGATGAGGAGACACATAGTCCACTAAAGCATCATTTTTGTCAAGTCAGGTCAGACAGCCATATGATAAGCATTTTGAATAATCCCATGTCTGAGCACTAGCTGACTCTGTATAAATTTTTACATGTCATTTCAGGAGCTTTCTAACCTCAATTATCTGCACAAAGTTCTATATTTGTCTAAGTGCAACTGCTTTGGGGTCTTGTTTTCCTTTAGTGAAATAAAAAAATAAGTAGTCAGATTTTCAGATTCACTCTTGAAAAGATTGTTGCATTCTATTTTATCTTACAGAGTTTGAAATGCCAGTAAACTGGCAGCAGCTGAATCAAACTGCATTTGAAGTTTCTTTGAAACATATCTCCAAAGTAGCTTTCAATGCAGGACCAGAATCAGATTGAATTATAATAAAAATGTACCCTTTGACTTGGAGAAGTTCCTTCTGTTATGGTACATTAAGTTTATAGAACTCCCATGAAAGTTAATATTTAATACCTGGACTCCTTCCACTGTGTGATCCAGTATATTACATGATACAGTCCTAATATAATTCAAGGTCGCTCCGTAGACTTGCTGTTCCAAGCATTTCCAATGAGATCCACTTAAAAATGGGGTGTTGGAGCATCTGGGATTTATTCCATCTCCTTCTTTTACTGCCCTGGGCTTTCAGAAGTGGAGTATCCTGACATCAATAGCACACACCAAATGGTTCCTTGTCTGTGATGTGATCGTAAACCAGAAGCACACTGTATAAGAAAGCATGATCACAGACTGACCTACCAGCCAACATCATGCTTTGGAGGAAAGAGGAGGCCCCAATCCTGTTATTATTTGGATTGTGAACTCAAAAAGAGATAGTGAATAATATTGATGCACTTTCCTGAATTTGGCTACCACAAGAAAACTAGTAATGTTGTGTCAGTTATATTTGCTGCAAATTCTTATCTGATGTCAGCCTTCTCTGTGACATACTCTCAAAAGAATCACTCAAGACTGTGAAACCTGTGATTGCAGGATATCATTATTTGTGGCTTAGAGACTTGGCTGATCAGCATAAAAGATACATTGCTATGTTAGTATGTCAACATAATGTGTCGCTGAGCTATCATGTTTTTTAATGTTTCCTTTATCTCAGAAATTTGATCCTTCCAAGCTCCTACATGATTTGATCTGAATTGCTTAATCTGTGCTGATACTGCCATTCTATGTTAAATGTGCTGGTTTGTTTTTAACAGTTGATATCTTAATATAGTGATAGGCACCAAAATATCATTGGGAGCATTAAATGTCAAGGTTCACATATACTTCCTATTACTCTATATATACAAATATATATACTTAGAATTCTAATTTTATAATCTTATATTTCTAACCAGATAGTAGCCTGAATCTTGTATTCCAAGGTGCGATGCGCGCCTGACCCAAACGCATGTAAGAGTGTGCAAAAAGACATCAGGCATTTGTCCCAACGTCGCACATGCAATATGGAGGTCGGTGGGTACGGGTGGGAGTTGGAGCAGCGCCCGCTGACAATTAAAGGGCCAATTAAGGTCGTTAAAAAGCCGTTGTCTGTCCGGTTTTTAGCTCATCGCATGGGCAAAACAGGTGGGCGAAATTCACATTTTAATAATTTCCTCATCCAAGGACAGGATGAAATCTCCATTAGGATATAAAATAAAAAGAAATATCTGGGGACAGCATTTTTATGAGATATGCTTCCAGGTGCTTGATGTATTTTTTGCAGCTTTTTTGTGCTTTCTTTTATTCTGTGGAGTTCTGCAGCTCCCTGGGGCAACTGTCTGCCTTCAGGGAGCTCACTGGAAGTGCTCACCAGCACCCAAGGTGATGTCGGCGCTCACCCTCTTCCCGCTTCCACCGGCAGCACTGAGCCTTTCTCAGGGCGCATTTCACGCTGGCTGGCTGCCAATTGGCCAGCCAGCATGAAATCGCAGTCAGTGACCAATTACGGTTGGGGGTGTGTTTCCCATTCGCTCTCAGGCCCGCCAATCACGCATGCCTGATGAGCGCAAAACTATTGTGAATTAGTAGAGCCTTGTTGCGTAGTACGTAGATATGTTACCCTGGGAACACATGAGCATAGATTTTGATTTTCTATTGACTTCATAGTTGTTGATTTCCCATTGTACACCATTAAACCAAGTCAAAATCTATTACATGCTGTTGTTTTCTTGGCTCCCTCTGAAATTTGGCACACCACAGTACAAAGACAAAAAGGCTGATAATCTTTTAAATGAAAACAATTAAACCAAATCAACAAAACTGGGATAAATCAGGCACAGCCCCTAATTCAGGTCAGCTGTAAAACCAAGGACAAAAATTTAAAGGAACCTTACAAACTTTAAATCAAAATGTGATTAAAGGGGTCAACAAAACACCCCAGTCCCCGCGGTGCCCACTGAGCACGGAGGGCCTCGAGCGTGTCAGCAGACACCGCGTGCTCCCTCTCCAGGGACATCCGGCAGCGAACGTAGCCGCGGAAGAGGGACAAACAATCGGGCAGGACTCCCCTGTCGATCGCCCGCTGCCTGGACCTGTTAATGCCCAAATTGGCCAGGCCCAGGAGCAGGTTCACGAGGAGGTCCTCCTCCTTCCCGACCCCCTTCCGCACCGGGTGCCCATAGATCAGGAGCGTGGGGCTGAAGTGCAAACAAAACATCAATAAAAGGTTTTTCAAGTAACTAAAAAGGGAGTGCAGCCTACAACACCCTATATATACATGGTCCACAGACTCCACAAGACCGCAAAAAGGGCACGTGTCCTGAGAGTCCGTGAACCTATGCATCCTCTTATTATAGGGGACTGCTGCATGCAACACCCTCCAACCCAGGTCCCCGATAGAAAGGGGGAGGACACCTCCGTAGAGGGCCTCCCATCGGGGGCCTCCGCCGCCGGACGGCAACGAGGCACGCCAGGGCTTGTCCGGGCGGCGGACAAGGGCGAGAAAATGGAAGGTATGCAGCAGCAGTCCATACAAAAAGCCCCTCTTTGCTGTGCCAAAAGGCACAGAGGGCATGTCCCCAAGGCGGCTCATGTTGCGGGGCACCAGCACCCGAGGGAGGGTTCGGGGCTTGGGGCCAATGTGGAATTCTGTCCGAACAGGGGAACGTTCAGACGGAAGACCACCGCGCACCTGGGCCACCTCAAGACCTAAAATTACATCGGGTCCGAGCACGACCGTCCTTAGGTCTTGGATGGCATCGGCTGCGACCTGGGCACTCACAGACGCGCGACACGCCAACTCCTGTGGGAGCATCCAGCCCAGTCCTCCACCTCCTAGCACATCCCCGATCCTGGTCACCCCTGCGGCCACAGCCCTTCTCTCCGCTAAACACTGAAAAGGACGGAGGGGCGGATTCCTGAGCAGCGGCTCTCTGACGATAGCCGCTACTCCTGATGGGGGAGAGCTGTGTCTTGAGGCGACCACTTTCCAGACTTTGATCAGGTCCTGGTAAAAGACGGGCAACGCCTGCAAGGAGCCACCGAGGCCCAGCTGTTCTATAAACAGGAGCTGTACGTCATAATTCAGGCCGTGCACCTGACGGAAGAAATACGTCATCAGGGCACACCATCTAGGAGGAGGCTCGACGTAGAGGTATCGCTGCAGGGTCTAAAGGCGGAAAGTCGCCACCTGTGTGCATAGGCACACTAGCGCCTGACCACCCTCCCTAAGCGGGAGACTCAGAACCTCGGCAGCGACCCAGTGCAATCTTTTGTCCCAGAAGAAGTCAACTAACAATCTCTGGATTCTTGTGACAAAGTCCGGGGGAGGGGTCAAAGTGACCAGCCGATACCACAACATGGCGGCGATCAGCTGGTTTATGACCAGAACTCGACCCCGGTAAGATAGCACTCGGAGCAGTCCTGTCCAGCGCCGCAGGCGAGCGGTGACTTTCGTCTCCAGTTCCTGCCAGTTCACCGGCCAGGATTCCTCAGCAGGGCAGAGATGGACCCCCGTGTAGAGGAGGCTGGTCCTGCTCCAGGTGAAAGGCCTGATCTCCTCGGGTAGGGGATCCATCTGCCACTGACCGACCAGGAGTCCAGAACATTTACCCCAGTTGATCCTGGCAGAAGAAGCGGCAGAGTAGACCTCCTGGCACTCGCACATCCTCCGCAGGTCAGCCGGGTCACTAAACATAAGGAGCATGTCATCGGCGTAAGCCGAAAGGACCACCCCGATGCCCAGCCCGCGCAGAACCAATCCCGACAACCTCCTCCGCAAGAGGCGCAGGAAAGGCTCCACGCAAATAGAATACAACTGGGCGGACAGGGGGCAGCCCTGACGTACCCCTCTCCCAAAGCGAAGGGGCGCCATCAGGGACCCGTTAACCTGTACTAGACACTCCGCGGCGGTGTACAGAAGTCGGATCCGGGCGACAAAATGCGTCCCGAACCCAAACGCTCGCAGAGTTCCGAGTAAGTATCCGTGATCCACCCTGTCGAACGCCTTCTCCTGATCGAGAGACAGGAAGGCGCTCGACAGACCAGCCCTCTGGGAATGGTGGATGATGTCCCGGACCAGATGGATGTTATCATAAATGGTTCGGTCCGGGATGGTGTAGGACTGGTCAGGGTGGATCATGTGGTCCAGCACGGTGCCGAGCCGAGAAGACATGGCTCGGGCGAAGATTTTGTAGTCCATGCTGAGGAGGGAGACCGGGCACCAGTTTTTAAGAAGGCGGAGATCCCCCTTCTTCGGCAGCAGGACAATCACGGCCCTGCGCCACGAAAGGGGCCTCTCCCCGGTAGCAATGCTCTCCCCCAGGACCCCCGCGAAGTCGCTCCCCAAGACGTCCCAGAACGCCCTGAAGAACTCCACGGTCAGCCCGTCTAATTCCGGGGATTTGCCCCTAGAAAGACCGTCGAGTGCGCCGGTCAGCTCCCCCAGACTTATAGGGGAGTCAAGCTTTCCGGCGCACTCCGGGCCGACCTGCGGCAGGTCCTCCCACAAAACTCTGCAAGCGTCTTCGCTGGACGGATCTGGAAAGAACAGGGCAGTGTAGTAATCTCGGGCCCTGATGCCCTCCGGATCCGAGACAAGGGATCCGTCGTCGGCCAGCAGCGTAAAGAGCTGCTGACGGACCCCGTGCCTTTTTTCCAGCGAGTAGAAGAAGTGGGAGCCACGGTCCATCTCCGTGAGGAACCGGATCCACGACCTCACGAACGCGCCCCGAGACCCGACCAGTTGCAGGTCCCGCAGCGCGCCCTTCTTCTCATCGTACACCAACCGCAGGGCCGGGTCCGCATCAGGCTGACGGAGACGTGCCTCCAGGTCGAGCACCTCCTTCTCCAACTCCTCGACCTTGGATTTGCGTCTCTTTGTCGACCCCTTCGCGTACTCTTGACAGAAAACTCGGACGTGAGTCTTGCCCACGTCCCACCATAGCCTCAAGGAGGGGAAGCCTCCCCGCTTCCTTCTCCAGCCAGCCCAGAAGCGACGGAACGAGTCCAGGAACCGTTGGTCTTCAAACAACAGGTTATTAAAATGCCAGTACGCGGACCCCGTCTGAGTGCAGAACGAAGTGAGCTCCGCCCACACCAGCCGGTGGTCCGTGCACGGAACCTGCTGTATAGAAGCAGCCGGAACGCAGGACACGTACGCCTTTGAAACGTAAAGGCGGTCGAGTCTGGACGCTCCGACTCCAGACGACACAAAGGTGAACACGCTGGAGTCAGGATGGAGATTTCGCCAGACGTCCACAGTGGAAGTTATTTGTCTTCTGGAAGGCAGAATGAGGGAATGGATATCCATCATTGTTCAACTAACCCATATTATCTGACTAAATGTAAGATGATAGTTCAAATCATATTAAAAAATAGGAAAATGAGATACATAACTCCAATAAATTATTCAAAATTATTAACAGACATAACAAGGGTTCATAAACAACCAATTTAGTTTGTAGGATCCATATATGTTTAATTATAATTAAATGGGGATGTTGTAGTTTGTGATTTATCCTGGGAGTGGGGATAGAAACCTGGCTTTGTGTTTTGATGCACAATGGATTACAATAATCTCCTGTTTATCCAAGACTTCAGTGACAGAGTCAAAGCATCTGAAATTGTGACCAGAGAAGTGCTCCAGAGATTTGCCCCAAATAATAAAAATGAAAATAATTTTATTTTTAAAAAGAAAGTCTAGGATTTCTATAGTGTCTTTCAAGAACTCAGAATGTCACAAAACGATGTGCGTTTTGAAGTATAATAACTTTTGTAATGTAAGAAACGCTGCAGCCAATTTGTGCCCACAAACAACCATGTGGTAGTGACCAGATAATCTGTTAAATGATGCCAATTTGGGGTAAAATATTGGCCAGGAGAGCATCTGTCCTCCTCCCATGAGATCTTACAGGTCCCTTTGAGAAAGCAGACCAGATCTCGATTTAATGTCTTATTCAAAAGACAAAACGCCTGACAGTACAACAATCCCTCAGTACCTCACTGGAGTCTCAGCCTCAGTTTTTTGCTCAAGTCTCAGAAGTGTGACTTGAACATACAACCTTCTGACTCAGAAGCAAGCCACAGCTGATGCCAAGATGTTTATGTGTACACACAAAGGCCAAGACATTCGTCAGCACCTGTTTTTTGGGTGCACCCATGAGTGCCCTTATGCCACAGATGCCCTTTTGGGGTTCTAAGCACACACTTATGAAGCGAATAACACTGGGTGTCATTCTGGTGCAGGCTTTAGCGCATGGGCAGAGAATATCTGGCAGAAGTACAGAGCAGGCAGATAACACCAATCGATATTGATTGATGCTTCATGCTCAAACCAACAACCTCACTTATCCATGTGCAACTGAACACATGCTCAGCAGTAGGAAGGATACCCCATCAGTGCTATTTAAAAGGATTATTAACTATTGCTAGAAAAAAAGACATGTCAAAGCTTTTCGTCTTGCACTCATCAGGACACTTCGCAAGAATACCAGTATAAGAGGAAAACAGCAATTTATACTGTATGAGAAAAGAGTGCTGATTGATTGGCAAGTGGACTCTGATTGGTAGAGGCGTTGTCATGAAGATTGCATCAGTGATGGTGACTGACAGTTAGCCACCAACCATTATTTGAAATTTAAACCAGGCAGCTTGACCCTGATTGAGGAATGATTGGGTGAATGGCTGTCACTTATTTTGTTTAGCTGAAACAAGTGCAATATGTATACATGTTTAGAGAGAATAATCTCGTGGTGGCAAAGGACATAACTGAGGTACTGAGCGAATACTTTGCATTGGTCTTCACAAAAGATAATGAAGTTAAGGTCACGGTTGAGGAAGAGGGAGATATTAAGTAGGTTGCCATCACTCAAAGCTAACATTTCACTTAGTTCAGTTAGAGTACATCTTCGGTTGCTAAGGTGGACATACCAGAAGCCATGTTCACAATCTTCCAATTCTCTTTGGATGCGAGTATGCTACCAGATGGTGCCTGGATTGTCAATGTTACATCCCTCATCCTGCTGTCTATCTACTTTGGAGTTGCTGGCTGTGTGCTTCAAGTCGCTGCTCAGAATGATACTGGCCACGGTGTCAGACCTGGCATGCTAGTGCATCTTATTTGAGGGCAAGAGGCCCGTATCACTGGCTGACTTAAGTGGCAGCAGCTGCTTTTGCCCTCAGCTCATTGGAGTGGATGAACTTGCACAGCTTGGTGCTCGAGAGTGCTGGGTGGAAATAAGCATGTCTGAGGAGTAGGCACCTAGCAGCCAGCACACTGCAGGGAGAAGCTGATGTCCTGGTGGCAGCGGTGGACGACATAGAATTTGATGGTATTGCCCAACATGCATACAATGAGAGCTGTGTTGTCAAAAGAAATGTGATGGAACATACCACTGGCATGCCGAATCAAAGCTTCCAATACCTGGACGACACTGGAAAAGTCCTGCAATACTCGGCAGAGCAAATGTGATGGTCTGTTGTGTACTCGTCATCATGAAATAACAGTCCTTGCCACAGTAAGAAAATAAGGAGCAGAAGCATGAGGAAAAGGAGGAGGAGGAAAAAGTGGAAGGGCAGAGTCAACCTATACATGCCCTTTTTTTCTGGACTATTCAGGGAGCACTAATCTGAGTGTGAAAGCAGTAATCATGAACTCCAAGGTATGTGCTTGGAGTATCTTAAACAGGTTGACTAAACTTTCTTAACATTCATCCCATTTCCTTTGCCTGCAGCTCCTATCATTAGTACCCGGGAGTGTTGCATACTATATTCTAGTTATCCCTCTGCTCTCTTCATAAAGCCCATCAGTTTTACTGAGGTAACTTGATTCCCCTTTTCCAATCACTGAAGCTGTACACCAGAACCTCTAATTCCCTTAATTTCACATAACCTATTGTGGCTTGTATTCAACTGAGAAGATTTGTCTACATTTTAGTAGCTGATAGGGTTTGTCATGTACTCAAGATGTTGCAGTGTTTTTGAACAATACACAGAGAAGACAGCAATTGAATTGAGAGTTCCAAGGAATTGAAGCTTATACTGGGAATTGAAAGCTCAGACCATGGCTTAGATGGGATCCTGTTTTATCTCTTATTGTCTGACTGGAACCATGAGAAAACCAAGAACCCTGCCCAACTTGGAAATGGGGCAGGCAAGTGATTGAAATAGTGGTAGGCTACTTACCGTTGCATTCTGCTCAGGATTTTAATATCACTAGGCCTTAGACAGGCGAGGTCCAAACAGTTTCCAGGTGTTAAAATCAAGGCTGCCACAAGTCTGCATCGGTGATATTTATTGCTGCTTTATGTTTGTTTGCATATGTGATTTCAGATAGTGTTTCCCCAGTATTCTCCTGAAAGTATTGACTCCTTGTTAGAGTATGGCTTCACAGGCACCTTCTGATATCCTTTAGGCCATCACTTGGGCTTCTTACTGTCAGGTTTTGGGGTCAGCTTAATCTAATGTAATGTAATGGTAGTGCCTTCCTCCGCAATACTGATCCAAAAACGTTGCAACAAGATTCTTCTGCTGAAATCCTGTCAGTCTACAGCACCCCACTTCCTGGAGACTGGCCTGCCACATATAAATCGCAGCAGCTGAGTGTGTCTAATGCTTCATGCACCATTTTATTGAAGAGAACTTTGTCACCATCAAAGTGGTGATCAGTACAGCATGAGCAATCTCCTGAAGCTACTTTATATTTTGAGAGTGAGCCTGGCAGAAACATGAGCTGGCATTTTACAGGATCTAGCAGGAAAGGGGAGGTGTAATCTGTTACACCCACACAGTTATACTCATGAATTTATGGAAAATGGACACTACTTTTAAAACAAAATGGAGAATGTATACTCTGAAACAAAACGGAGTCACGAGGTCAGGTGACCTTTTCTTTACTGCCAGTATACACGAACATACACAAGCCTGGAAGATAGCCTGTTTGTCTGCACAGAACATTAAAATACAAATTAAATTTCGGGATATTTCATTGAGAAGGCATAAAATGCAACAAACCTTTCCTATGCATTAATGGTTGCCATTGTCTAAATAACTGCAGAAGCTCATGCATAATTGACTTGCAGATTTCTTGTCTTCAGGATGGAATTCCACAGCATGCATGTGAGCAGAAGCCCAATCTATTGCAAGGAGATGAAAATGGGTGAAACTCAAACACTATTGTGTGTCAAAGCCCAAGTTGTCCAAGTCAATTTATGTTGACAAGGGAAAACAGATACTATGGTCACCTGATAGAAATCAGGTTTTTATACTGAACATTTTAAGAGCAGCCACAGTCTGGGAGATAGAGACAAAGCGAGAGAGCGAGAAAGCGAGAGAGAGAGAAAGAGAGAGAGAACAAATCCAGACCAGCAAAGGAAAGATCCTGCCTAAGATCCATCAGTAGGCAGAGAATTGGAGCTAGCCTTTACCCAACAATTTGAAGAACCAAACCAGATTTTCACCACAGGGGTTCAACTGCACCTCGACTTGAGTGAAGCCAGAAACCTGCTACTGCAAGTGGTAAGCCACTGTGAATCCCTCATCAAAAACTTTTGACTCCCATTTCTTCACTGAGCCAAAAGGAAATCACAGGCCTGCAACATTTCAAATCTGCATCTTGAGAGAATCAAGTGTTACACTGAAATTTTGGATTCTTAAAACCTAAATGCATGCTATATCTTTTGCAACACCTTTCCGTGTGTGTGTGTGTGTGTGTGTGTGTGTGTGTGTGCTGTTGCAAATACATTTGGGTGTTGAGAAATAAACATTTATCCTTTCTCAAAATGTACAAGAAAACTTGTCTTTTGCCTGCTCATGAGACTTACAGCAATCAAAGGGTTAAATCATTTTTTTCTCTTTAAAACACATCTGTTTTTGGACAGTTGAGCAGTGGAAAAGGGGCAACCTTCCTACCGTCTCTCCCCTGTCTGAAACAAACCGGAAGCTGCTGGTGACGGCCCCACTATTCTCACACCTGCCAGCCAATTAACGGCCAGAAGTCAGGGTGGACGACCAGTCAGCAGCTGGAGGGGGGCTGCATCATCACTTAACATGGAAGAAAATGCTGATGCCATGTTTAAAAGACTGCCAGCAGCCAAACCCTGATACAAATGCTCATCCCTTTAGCAATCATCCTAGCAACCATCCTCTGAAAATTCACCCCTGCAAGCATCCAGTTATCAGTGAGCCCTTCCAGTGACCTCCAGCAACCTTATACCAGTGACCCTCCCAATTATCCAGCTACCCACTGACCCCTCTAGCATCCAGCTTTCAATGACATCCACCCCTTCACCCCCCAGATCCAGTCACCAGTGACCCCTCCAGCATCCTTGGCAGTAAGATACATGAGGAAAGCCTATGGTGGTGTGGCAGAAGCAAGATCCCAGGCAACCCCATGGATCAGTGACAACTCCTTGCATGTTCTCCCCCAGGCTGTTTGAACAAGGCTGGAGGTCCTCCTCCCCAGGGATAGAAGGAGGAGACCTTGCTGCATAACCAAGGAGGCCGCAGAGGAGCTGAGCAGCCATGGGGTTGTCCAGAGAACCTGGCTGCAGTGTTGCAACAACATTCTCTGCTCTGGAAGGGTGAAGACCACACCTTGATTCTCTTTGTTGGGGGCAGCCAGTGAGTAAGTGTGAGGGTGGGGATGCTGGGGAGGGAAAGCCCACCATGTCAGTGACATTGGGTGAAGGCTACAGCATTCCCTTGGAAAGGAATGGCTGCAGCCCTGTCTCTATCAAGGGGTGTGAGCCTGGCATTTCTGACCTATGCAAGGTGGCTCCAGAGAGACCCAATGCCACATCATGACATTGGGCACGGACACAGCAGCAAGCGTGTAAAACGATTAGGCGTGTGTTTGCTCTGCTACAGCCACTAACATCACCTTTCCATGTCTCCGTAGGAGAAAAGAGCCCAGAGCATTAGAGGGTGAGCCCGGACTGATGACGGAATCCTAATCATCGCCATCCTGATTCCCATAGAAGAGGCAACTCTGGAGCTGGCAGTGTATCATGTTGGCCACTCTGTTGTGGACAGTGAGGTTAAAGTGTAGTGACAGTGGAGTGAATCACCTCATCACCATGCATGAGGGAAGCCTCAGGCAAGCCCAAGTGTTCATGTGTCCCCCACTGTGCAGACATCAATGTGAGATGCAGCCAATTCTGTGTGTTCCTGGGCGAGAAATGCTGATCAATCTGTCCTCTCATAGGTTAATCACAGGAACAGGGAGTTACTGGGCAGAATTTTACATTTGTTGGTCGGGCGGCTGGCCGATTGCTGCTGAAGAAACGGGCCACGCCACCGTTTTCCACAGGCAGGCCCGTGGGTAAGCGACTCCCGTGGTCGTGGCGGCCGTGCTCAGACCGCTGGCTCCAATGGGGAACCAGCAGTCTGCATAAAGAGTGGCCAGGCAGCCTGCTTGAGGCAGTGCACCATGGCCACTCGGGGAGAGAGGGAGGGAGGTCCGAGTGGACAGCAGCATGAGCAGGAGGAGGGGGGCAGGCCGCAGGAGAGGCCAGCGGGGAGCCACTGTGTCCCCAGATTTTCAGATGCATGCCTTGCTGTCCTCCTGCAAGAGGTAGGCATCCGTCGGCACCTTCTATATCCTGAGGATGGGAGGAGGAGGGCTCCCCTATGTCACCAGCCAGATGTGGGAGGAGGTGGGTAACGTGTCAGCGCATTGGCACCCTGTGCAGGAAACAATTCAATGATTTGCTGTGTTCTAGAAGGTTGAGTACCAAGTCTGTCTTGGCCATCTGACCCAGAAGTCAGCCTTAGCCTTTGACCCCACGCCCCCCAACTTTTCTTGCTGTCGTTACTGCATTGGGAATTTGGCACACGCTGGGTGGGCAAACGGGTACTGACCATGCTTACATCAGCCTAAGTGGTTGAGGAGAAGATGGGTTCTCCCCGCAGCATATGTTGGTCTCTGTGGCATTTGAGTGGTCTGCGGGCAACCTGCAGGGGAGGCCGCTAGACATATACTCAGACCTCCAACACGTCATATTGATGGTAATGAGATGGTGCAAGGGGTGCCTCAAGGTATTCTGGGCAAGTGCCATCTGCTGGCATCAGTGCCACACCTAGTTGCGCCATCTTGCCATAGACGCTAAGAGCCGTGTGATATACAAACGTGTGGGTGATACAGAAGGGACGCTCGTCCCCTTGAGGAATCGCATCTCCATCACCTTCCAAAGTCACCTTGCCCATTTGTGACCACTATCCCCATGGCCTAACATGCCATTGGATCGCTGCTGCACAGCCAAAGACTTATTTCATCTTAGGGGTTTGGGACCTCCAGCACCCTTTCAGCCAGTGAGCCCCACATTACTCTGTCCAAAAGGTCCTCAGCACCTCACCTGTGATCCTCATGGCGCTCAACTTAAATAAATGTCACCACGTTACTTATCCCTGCGGCAAGGGGAAATGTTGCCTTCTGCCCACCCAGTCTATGCCCCTCCTAATGGTATGAAGGGCAATAATGTGACCTCTCAATCTCCTGTGCTCCACGGCAAATGTCGCTCCTGTTTGTGATGTTTCCTCAGCCCTGCAACTATCCAGGCCACAATGCATCCAGGTCAGGTACCTCTGCGCTCTCCCCACTCCTATGGTACATTACATGCCATGTGGCATTCCTGAGGCCATCTGACCAGCCTGTCTGCCTGTGCGTTTAATGTTTGGGGCCCGTCTTGACTCTTTTTCACCTCACCAATATTCTTCTCCTTAGGGTCTTGAAGGGTGAGCGACTTATGAGGCTGGGATGCAAGATTGAACTGACTGTACGCTAACTGATGCACTGTCCTCGTTAATGTCGGCATTACCACCAGAGCGACCCGCACATCGACCCCGCAGCCCCCCCTCCACACCTGACCGGCAAGAAGTGCAACTTGCGGCACATCATTTCAGCCAGCCAGGCACCAGGGCAGACACATACACCTTGGTGGGGACTTTACCGTTGGCTGGTGTCCTGGGTCACAGTGGAGAGGGCACATCACGATCGCTGGAGGAGATGGCAGGGACTGAGAGTCCTGATGGCTCCAGCAGCCGGAGGGCTGCAGGGGACGAGGCACTTGCTGAGTCCGGCATTGATGATGTGCCTCTGGAGTTGTCACCAATGCAGCAGCTGCAGGACAGGTGGCAGGAAGTGCGTTTGCATCTGGCAGGGTTGCATGAGGCAATGGTTCAGTTGCTCTCTGCGACGGAGGAGTCTAGATAGAGTGCATGTGAAGAATCTGCCCTCAGGGCAGAGCATCAGGATTCCCTCAATGAGAGATTGGCGACTCTCATAGAGAGGGGCTTCAATCGAATGGAACATTTTATGACTGGGATACACTCTGACCTGCAAGCCCTCACAGGTACTGGCCACGGGTGGCCTTTCCTAATGTGGGAGATGTTGTGGACACCAAGTGTCGGTACTTGACGTCCATGCATCTGCGGTGAGCAGGGAGGTCCATTGGGACCTCACGTCAGCACAGCAGCTGCCTGTCATCGCTGTGAGCTCCTCTCAGGATGCTTCGGATGAGGGCAGCAGCTCCATCGCCCCTCTGCCAGTCAATGTTTCTTCCATTGAGGCTGCGACAACTGGGGAGGTGCCAGCTCTGGAACTGGCCACTCCCTCCCAGGCGGAGCCATCACAGGCTCCACGGGCCAGAGGACGCCCGCCAAGGTCATCGAGGCCAACAGGACAGCAGAGTCAGCAGGCTGTCTCTCAAGCCACTCCGAGCGATGGGGCGGCACATAGACGTAGCACCCGCAAACGTAGGCATAAGGCATCTTAAGCACTCCACGGGTATGTCACTGGTGATTTTGTGTTGGCCTTAGAATAGGGACCCATATTTTTGTGATCGCTAACAAGTGGTGTGTGTTTTTGTTTTGGACAAACCTTTGTAACCATGAATGAGGGTCTTTTGTTTGTGGTGCATTTTTCTTTTTCACATATTTATCATGAGTGTTTGAGTGGACATTGATGTTTCTGTGCTAAGCCCTTATTTGCAGCTGAACAGGTGGAAGATGTGGTACCTAAGTGCCACATGGGAAGTTCCAGACAATGCTGTTCCTGCTGATCCATGTGTGTGGAGCTTGCTGAAGGTTCTTTGGATTAAATGGTCAAGGGTGTCCCTGCCTTCCTGGTGTAAATGCAGGTCATCATTCTGCCCCTCATCATCGCCCTGTGCTTCCTCATCCTCTGAGGCATTGCTGGATTCATTGTGTGCAGCCTCATCTAGGGCATCAAGGTCTTCATCGTGAACTGCATTCCCTCTTTCCAGCGCAAGATTGTGCAGGGCGCAGCATGCTACCACTATCACAGAGACGCGATCTCGGGGTACTGGAGTGCACCCCCTGAGCGGTCCAGGCAATGGAAGCGCATCTTGAGCAGACCAATGGCTCTCTCCACCGCAGCCCTTGTGGAGACATGGCTCCTATTGTACCGCTGCTCAGCTTCTGTTCTTGGATGGTGGAGAGATGTCATGAGCAACCTTCTGAGGGGATAGCCCTTGTCACCCAGCAGCCATCCATCAAGCCGAGCTGGAGCACTGAAGAGCCCCGGCACCTGGGAGTGTCTGAGGATGTAGGCATCATGGGAGCTGCCTGGGTACCTTGCACACACTTGCAGAATCTGCATCTTGTGATCACACACTATCTGCACGTTCATGGAGTGGAAGCCCTTGCTGTTGATAGAGGCACCGGGCTCACCTGCTGGCGCCTTGATGGCCACATGTGTACAGTCTATAGCACCCTGGACATGGGGGAAGCCAGCAATGGCCGTGAAGCCTCTGGTTTACTGTGTCTGACTTGCCTGGTCACAGCGGAAGTGAATGAAGGTCAATGCACACCTGAACAGAGCGTCTGTGCCCTGCTTGACACAAGTGTGGACAGCTGATTGGGAGACACCACAAAGATCACCCACTAAGCCCTAGAAGGAGCCAGAGGCATAGAAGTGGAGGGCAATTGTGAGCTTCAGAGCCGCTGGCATGGGGTGTCCACCCACACAGTTAGGGGAGATCTCAGGGCCAATCACCTGACAGATATATTTGATTGTCTCCCTTAAGAGTCGGAGCCTCCTTTGGCACTGCACCTCAGTCATATTGAAGTAGCTGCTTCTCTGCTTGTATACGCTGGCAGCAGGATAATGGCATCTTCTGCGACCCCTTGCACCTTGGACAACCTCTTGGCCCTGCGCCCCTTGTGCCTGTGCCTGGCCTCCCAAAGCTGGCTCCCCTAGAGGCTGATTGTCCACTCCTGGCCTCCTCCTTAATCTAGCCCTCCCTTCCTCCTCAGAGGAGCTGCCTCGAGTGGAGATGTCAGCACCAATATCCAGGCCAAATGGAGGCCTCTGGAAAGCTGCAGGCCCGAAAAAGATTACTGTCTGCAGACAGGTTTCAAAGAACACAAAAAGCTCTTGGAAATCGATGTGAACTGCTAACAATCGCATAGGCAAGTTTTAAACACTTTCATCAATTATAACTTCATGTAATACATGAACAACCCCTCTGAGTCCACATATTCGACATTGCAAAAGTTTTCTTAAATAATCTCCCACCCGCCTGCCCGTTGGGCCCGTGCGCCGACCTGAAGTTCACACGGGCCCCTCAAAATCCTGGACAATTGGCAAGTTAAGTGGCTTAACGAGCCCTTCAATTAATGGCGGGCGAACTAAGTGCACCTGCCCACCAAAATATCGTGATGCCGTGCACTGATGTTGGGACGCTCGCGCAACGTCAGCACACGACATTTTACGCGATGACATGTGGGCTACGCTATCTGCACATCAGCCGGAAAATTCTGGCCACTGTCTCTGGGGCACATTCATCTACCCCTGAAGAAGAGGAGGGGACTTCAAAGGGTCCAGTGTCAAATTATTCCCCTGCGCCTTCCAATGAGCACATACTTTCACCTTGGTGTGTAATCGTTCATAATTAGATTTAGATAACTACCTGGTGTGAGCACAACACACCTGCTTGACCAGCTGTCAGAGGCTTTGACTTGTTGAGGCCACTGACACTCAGTGATATGATGGAGGCCAGGCCCCTGCTGAGCCCCAGGCTGATGATGTGCCTCTGCAGTTACTTGTAAGGTGGCAGATGCTAGACATATAAGATGATGTGCATGAAGATCTGGCAGAGTTTCCAGAGGGTATCCTTTCCCCAGCTCATGGATTAGAGGAGTTCATCCACACGTACTGTAATCTCCCTCTTGTCTGCATGCATGGTGGCTTCCTTCATCAAGAGATTGACAACTCCATGGAGACACAGATCTAGTAGATCAGTCAGCAGATGCAGGAGATGCGTGCAGACCTGCTTGCCATTGCTTTGATCATGAACTCAGGAGAACAATGACAAGTGAGAGGGGAATGAGGCACGTAGAGTCTTCATCATGTCCTTGCACTTCTCAGGTCAGCAGGGAGGTGCTTGTGCCTTATAAGGGAGGAGGAGCGACTGCCTTCTAGGGGTTCCTCTCAGGGTACCCCTCTGTGGACAGAAGCTCCTCAGCCCCTCTGCCAGTGACACCAGCACTTCAGATTGCCAGGACAAACGGTCCTTCAGCATGCTGGACCCTCAAGATGACAGCTTCCATGATCATTCTCAGCCTGTGTGTTATGATAAGTGTAATAAATGTCTGATTTCTTTTCTGATAGTTTCCACCTATTGTTAATGGCCCTTTGGCAATGCAAATGTGACATGTATCAGCCCAAGGGCTGGCTGGGGCAACCATGGTGTGTGTGTTCATCCTTTGCACATTGCAGAACTATCAGGTGCAAGCAGCAAGGGGATCTAGGTTTTCACCAGATGTGAGTGGCATTAGTGTGGATAGAGTGTGGATCTTTACTTCGCTAGATGGCTGAAGTGGTAAGGGTCAGCCAAAAATCATGATTGTAAGCGCCTTGTGCCTTCATCTTGTCACCCTCCAAGAAACCCCTTTTGCCTATCAGGATGCTGCAGCTCATCATCAGCTTTCTCACCTTCCTCCTTGTCTGCGGATGCCTCACACTCCACCATGCCTTCAGCAGCTAGGGCCTCCCTGCCCTGCAATGCCAAGTTGTGTAGAGTGTGGCAGATCACCACTCTCCAGGAGAGCGTTATGCAATCGGTCCAGGTACCTGAATATTATTTGCAGGAGACCAATAATCCATTTGCTGTGATCGCAGCATAGCTCACGATATAAAATTCCTCTTCTTCAGTCCTTGGGTTCCTCATTGGTAACAGCAGCCTTCAGCGGATGTCCCTTATTGGTGCAGGTTCGCACCGGGGGTGAAGAGCACTGGCACCTGTGAATACCAGAGAATGTAAGCACTTAACTGCTTCTAGGAGCATACACCTGCAGGATCTGCTGGTGGTGGTCACAGACCAGATGGGCATTGAGTGGGTGAAATCCCTACTGGTCAATGAAGGCTGCTGGATGGTTTTGCGAGAGCTTTGATGACCACATGTGTGCAGTCTGTGAGTCCTTGCCACGGCGCTGAAGTCTCTGGCTATTTCAGCCTGTTTGTGTGCATCAGTCCGATCATTGATAGGTCCTCCTGAAGAGGGCATCTGCCACTACCTTGATGTTGTGATGTACAGCTGATTGGGAGATGTCACACATGCTAATGGGCCTCTGGATTGAACCTGAGGCATAGAAATTTAGGGCCACGGTGACCTTGATGGCCACTAGCATCAGACACACAATTTTACAGCCCACAACAGTCCACCGCCGCACCCATCCAACCAACACCCCCCCCCCACCCTCCCCTGCCACATGTGCTCCACCCCCTGCCACAACATCTATTGCCACCCATTTCTGAGGAGTAAAATCCAGGCCATGATTTTTGAATGGTCCTTGGTCTGAACCCCTCTTGGAGGTTTAACCTGACTATTTTTATAAGGGCTTGGGAAAGGAATTTCTGGACTGCGGAAATGGATTTCCCAGTGGAAATCCCCTTAATCCTATGTTACGAAGAGGAGAAGGAGGATGAAGATAGAGGTGAAATTGAAAGTCTTAGAGCCAGTCATTAGAGGTGCTGTTTGTTACGTACAGGGTTACTTTTTAAAAAGGTACAAAATAGGGCAACACACAAAATTCATAGGTACCCGTCAAATCAGAATAAAAAATGGAAATATTGCATTTGTAATGGTGCAGTAATTGTTAAAGGTTATTGCCTGCAAGCTGTAATGAGAATGCAGGGGCTTCCCTCTTGTGCCTGTCTCAGCCTCATAGGTCACATGATATTACCATGGTGATTCAGCGAAGGATCAGACAGATTTTATTTGCAGTTATCATTTCAAGGTCATTCCATCACCTCCCTGAGATTATATGGGCCCTGATGCAGATCTTTTGTGCTGTCTTCCCCTCCCCTGCAAACCCCCCCCCCTCCTCCAACAAATAAGGATGTAGGTCACTAACAATAAAATGAAACAGTACAGTAAAAGAAATCAGTTGACACAAGTCATGTAACCCCTCAGCAAAGAGAATCCCAAGACATTTGACCATCTTCACAAGGTGAACAGATTTGTATCACATCAATGACAATTTAGATTTGTTGCTTTATTAAAAATCCAAAAGTATAAATGAGTAAATTAAAGCGATTCACCCAACTGTTGGAATTCCCTCATTAAAGCTCCCACACCACTGCATTTCCTTTTCCTCCTCCAAGACGCTTCTTAAAGTCCAACTCCTCTAACAAGCTTTTGGTCAGTTTGTATCATCTTTAACTCCATGCCATTTTTTGATAACAACAATAACTTTCATTTATGTAGCAACTTTAATGTAAGAAAACAACCCAAGGCACTTCACAGGTGCAGCCTCGCAAAAATTGGCACTGATACAAAGGAGCCAGAGCTGGGTACATTCATCAGCAGACATGTGGAGGCAGAGCTGGGTACAGTCATCAGCAGACATGTGGAGGCAGAGCTGGGTACATTCATCAGCAGACATGTGGAGGCAGAGCTGGGTACAGTTATCAGCAGACATGTGGGGGCAGAGCTGGGTACAGTCATCAGCAGACATGTGGAGCCAGAGCTGGGTACATTCATCAGCAGACATGTGGAGGCAGAGCTGGGTACAGTCATCAGCAGACATGTGGAGGCAGAGCTGGGTACAGTCATCAGCAGACATGTGGAGGCAGAGCTGGGTCCAGTTATCAGCAGTCTCCATGTGGAAACTAATGTTATGCCTTTGGGTAACATCATCAAGGGCTAGTATGTAGATAAGAAATTGTAGAGGCCAAAACTGTTGGAAGACACCAGAGGTAATGGTGAAGGGGTGTGAAGAAAGTGATTGCAAAAGATTATCTGGCTATGACTGGAAAGATAGCAACGGAACCAAGTGAGGACAGTCCCACCTAGCTAGACACCAGGAGAGCAATGATGGGGTAGTGTGATGTGGTCAACCATGTAAGAAGGCTAAGGAGGGACAGTGTATCATGGTCATAATCACAGAGGATGCTCATTGCTACTGAAGTACACACCCTTGCCTTTGTTACCTCTGGGGCTTGACTATTCAAAGTGAAAAATTGCCTGGTATAACTTGTCCACATAAAGCAAGATAAATCCAATCCAGCCAATTGCCATCCCAACTGTCACCTCTTAAATATCAGCAAAGTGATGAAAGGTGTTATAACAGTGCTATTGGGCAGCACTCAGCAATAACTTGTTCACCCATGCTTAGTTTGGGTTCCACCATGACAGTCAACTCCAGACCTAATTACAACCTTCGTCCAAATATGGTCAAAAGTACTAAATTCCAGAGGTGAGTTGAAGGTGATTGACCTTCACATCAAGGCAGCCTTTAACCAACTGTGGCATCAAGAAGCCTTGTAAAATTGAAGTCAGTGGAAATAGGGGGAAAACTCTCCACTGCTTGCAGTTATACCTAGCACAAAGAAAGATGGTTGTGGTTATTGGAAGTCAACCATCTCAGCTCCAGGACATCACTGCAAGAGTTCCTCAGGGCAGTGTCCTCAGCCCAACCATCCTCATCTGCTTCATTAATGATTTTCCCTCTATTGTGAGGTTAGAAGTGGGAATATTCACTGATGGTTGTGCAATATTGAGTACCATTCACAATTCCTCAGATACTGAAGTTATCCATTCCTGCATGCAGCAAGACTTAGACAGCAAGATAAAAGCAAAAAACTGCGGATGCTGGAAATCTGAAACAAAAACAAAAATACCTGGAAAAACTCAGCAGGTCTGACAGCATCTGCGGAGAGGAATACAGTTAACATTTCGAGTCCATATGACTCTTCACCAGAACTAAAGAAAAATAGAAAAGAGGTGAAATATAAGCTGGTTTAACTGGGGGGTTGGACAAGTAGAGCTGGATAGAGGGCCAGTGATAGGTGGAGATTGCCAAAAGATGTCATAGACAGCATCCAGGTTTGGGCTAATAAGTGGCAAATAACTTTCACAGGTCACAAGTGCCAGGCAATTACCGTCTCCATTTGCATAAGATGAAGAGGTGTGAAATGTTTGATGCCTTATTGATATTTTAATGGTCTGTCTGATTGACACTTGTATAGAGCTGTAGGAACATGAGGGTTTTTTCAAAGGAAAGTTTGCGAATGGATATTTTCTTCTGAGCGTTTCCACACTTTTTTTATTCTTTCACAGGACATGGGCCTCACTAACTAGGCCAGCGTTTTTATTGCCCATCCCTGGTAGTGGTGAGCCACCTTCTTGAACGGCTGCAGTCCCTGTAGTGTAGGTACACCCACAGTGCTGTTAGGGAGTTCCAGGATTTTGACCCAGCAACAGTGAAGGAATGGTGATATATTTCCAGTCAGGATGGTGAGTGGCCTGGAGGGGAACTTGGTGGTGTTCCCATGCATCTGTCGCCCTTGCCCTAGTTGGTAGAGGTCGTGGGTTTTAGAGCTGCTGAACATGCCATTGTTGCTATATGACTCATTGGTGTTGTACCTAGAGTACACTGGATGAATAGGCATGGTGGCATGAGTTGGCATGGGAGCTATAAGGGACCATGGGGTTCGGTGGGAGGCATGAATCGGCATGGAGTGGTGGGGGGTGTCAGGAGTGAATTTAGAGAGCCCAACACATCACAATGTGATTGGGATGAAGTCACAGAGAACTGAAGTGGGCCTTTTAGCCAGCCTGCCACAGTATTCAGCTGCCCCCATGACTACCTAGGCTCTGTTTCCCTGGCAACGGACCTGCTTCTATCCAGCACCTGTCCTCCCTGGAAAATTGTACATTTCCGGGGCCTTTCCACTGAGGTGGGTCCGGCAAGTTGGGAAATTTCCCGACTGTGTAGAGAAAATCAGGCCCATGTTTCAGGTCTGTGATCTTTCATCAGGAAGAAGCCAGATCTGAAGCATTAACTCTGTTTCTCTCTTCACAGATGCTGCCAGATCTGCTGAGTATTTTCAGCATTTTCTGTATTTATTTCAGCAGCTGGGTATTCTGTGGTGAGTAACTTGCCTTCTGACTTCCCAGAGCCTGTCCACCATCTACAAGGGGCAAGTCAAGAGTGTGATGGAACATTCTCGACTTACCTGGATGAGTGCAGCACCAACAACACACAAGGAGCTCGATACCATCTATTTGATTGGCATCCTGTTCACCATCCTAAACATTTACTTCCTCCACCATCAATGCACCATGGCTGCCATGTATACCATCTAAAGATGCACTTTAGCTAAACTCACTAAAACTTCTTCAACTGCATCTTCCAAACTCACTATCTCTGCTTTCTAGAAGGAGAAGGGCAGCAGACACATGGGAACACCACCACCTCCAAGACACACACCATCCTGACTTGGAAATATGTCGCTGTTCCTTCACTGTCACTGGGTCAAAATCCTGGAACTCCCTTCCTAACAGCACTGTGGGCGTACCTACACCACACAGACTGCAATGGTTCAAGAAGGCAGCTCACCATCACCTTCTCACGGGCAATTAGGGATGGGCAATAAATGTTACCTTTGCCTGCAACGGCATATCCCACGAATGAATAAAAAAATTCCAATGTTTCTGTGGTTGGCATCCCATTTTGTACCCTGCATAAATATGAATTCATCAAAAGTTCTGCTGCCATACTCTAACTCACACCAATTCTCATTCCCCATCACCCCTGTGCTCGCTATCCAACATTGGCTCTGATCTTAAAACCCTCCTCCTTATTTTCAAATCCGTCCATGGTCTTGCTCCTTCCTATCTCTGTAACCCCTTCCAGTTTTACAATCAAGTGAGATCTTCTATGCTCCTCCAATTCTGGTCTCTTGCACAATATCAGCTTTTAATCATTGGAACATGCCTTCATCTGCCTGGGCTGTAAATTCTGGAATTTCTTCCCCTATCCTCTATGCCTCTCCACCTCTCTTTCCCCCTTTTAAGATGCTTCTTAAGATCCACCTCTTTGACCTGCCCTAATATCTCCTTAAGTGATTCAGTGTCAAATTTTGTTTGAAAATGTCCCTCTGAAGTGCCTTGGGGCATTTTACTGCATTAAAGGTGCTATATAAATGCAAGTTGTTGTTGCTGATGTCAATTTTACTTTGATCAGGGCTGTTTCAGTGTTGTAGCCTGAGTGGAAATCAAATTCTCGAGGTACAAAGAAAATTGGAGGAGTTGCTTGAAATGGGGTGAATGTTTGCAAGGACGGAGGGGTTGTGGGTAAGTTTTAGGGGAGGGACTGATGCCGGCAAATTTGAAAGGGAGAGGGACAATAGCTAGGGGGTGGGAAAAGGGTACAATATTAGCTAGTACTGGGGCCAGGAGGACAAGTTGAATGGTCAGCATGTTAGTGGGAATAGGATCAAGAGGGCAGCAGGTAGACCTATGGACAAGATGAGGTTGCGAGGGCGTGAGGTGAGATAGGAGAGAAACTAGAGAAAAGTGCAACTTCAAAGGTAGAGCATAAAGTGTCTTGGAATGTTTCCCTACATTAAAGGTGCTATATAAATGCATGTTGTTGCTGCTGATTGTATATTTTGGTGGAATTAACCTTGAGTTACCCAAGGGACTGAGCCTGCACAACCTCACAGTAATTGAAGAGTCAGTCAAAGTTACTTAGAAACAGATGACTGTGCCATCAATTATGTTACCAGGTTATTTACCAGTATAAAATGATGTCCATTGAGACATAAATTTGCTTGTGTAAACCCTGCTATTATAATGATATTGACAGGGGGATGGTGTTGAAACGCACCTCTAGGACCATAGTTCCATTATATTTTCATCAGCAAAGCCACTATTGTTTCCTGCAGGCCTTTGTGTTAACCTTGTGGCCTCTTTAAATGACAGAACTCCTTTAAAGCCAGATTCTCAGACAAGCGTGTGAATGCAGGCTTTTGTGCTGGTGGCAATGCTGTCAAATCTGCTCAACAAAATAGGATGGATTCCACATCAGATTACAAACACTGCTTTAGGTGTAACAATTTAATAATATAAACCCATCATACCAGAGCCATGGTCTGCAGCACAAGTGTGATCCATGCCTTGTGACATCAATCACATCAAGGATTAGTTAACCACTTTAGTTACAGATGCACTGTGCCCCTCCCCAGGATACATGACGAAGAGACAGAATGTTCTCTGTTCAGAAAGGCTCCATGATCCCCAAGGGCAATCAAGCAAGACTGCCGAATGTTTATTTTCCCTTACTTTGTATACATGCCTGGAAGCAAACTGGCTGGAATTTGAGCCTTCTCCAGATCCATGACATTTGCAGAGGAATGCCCAGCTGTGAGTGTAATGTGGATGAGGAAGTGATGCTGTTCTTAACTCTGCAGCGTCTAGGTTTAGCTGAGTTGCTTGAGGCCAAATGAATACTCAGCATTGAACTTGTATGCAGACTTGTTGAGAGGCTGGGACATGGAGCATCAACATCCAGGCTGACAGCTCTATATAAATGAGCTTTTGTTTTGAACATGAAATGGTATTAGAGAATTTTGTTTATTCTAACTAGTTATAACATTAATGGAATTTAAATTCTTATAATGTGATCTGTATATTATCCCTAATATTTGCACAACGCAAATTGGAATATATGCTTGGGGAGAAAAGTGTGCATCAAAAATATTTTGCCTTCCAGTGCTTGCTGTCTTCAAGAAACATTGTTTTCCAAATCTTGGGGCAAAATTTCCTGAGTTTAGGAAACTGCTGTCCTGTCTGGTCTGGCCTATTTCTGACTCCAGTGCCACATTTCGTTGGTTGGTGTTAATGCCCTTAAGCCATCCATTGGGTGAACACATGCTATTTGAGTCACTCAAATATCTGTCATTCCCCCATTATAGGAGAAGTGAAGACAGAACACAAGGGAGAGGGAGAGCACTCTGGAGCTGGGCTGCCGCTCATGGTGCATCTAAAATCATCAGAGCAAGAGTCCATGGAGAGCATATCTGCATTCGTGGCCATTGGGTTTTCGCTACTGCCTGATGACAAGATTAAACATCTCTGACATGCAATTCATACAAGAGTCATGATTTCAGCAACAAGTGAAATATAATCATCTTAATTGTGCTCCATTTTGACATTTTCAGTACCAATTCATATCCATCTCTTCTTTACTTCAGGGCCGTCATTAGTACAACAATCCCTGGATATTTCAGACACCGATTCCCAGAGGAGTTTATTCTTGCTGAGGATGCACCATCACAGGACACAGGCTTACCATGTAGATATTCACCCTTCAGTAAGTCTAGTTAGAGAATTTAATCAGATCTTGCCTGGTGACCAACGCTTCACAAGTGACAAGTGCAGACATTGCTGGCAAAAACAACTGTGCCTATGTCTAGGGGTGCAGCCCTCCCCAAACTCAGCCAGATGAAGACAGATCTGATGCCTTGGGAACCATCAATGAAAAGGATAATCATTGAGGGGCAGCAGAAAATATACATTATTCTAGCAGGCCTTCCAATACAAGAATGTAATTGGCTGGTGCTGCATTGGAGTTGTCATCCTCATCCTCCCCCTTCGCTGCCTCCTCATTGGATTCAATTTTTCAGTAGTTTAGTAGATACTGGATGTGAATGCCCCGCTATATATTTGTTGCGTTGTGTGCTGGGTGACTGAGAAATATAGGACCTGGTCTGTATAGTGGAAATATGCAGTAGGATCCCTTGTTAGCTAAGTACCAAGCAGAGGGACAGAAAACACTTACCATGAGTAGGCTGCATTGAGCAGATGGTATGACGAGTTTGGTGGGGGGAAGGGTAAATAATTCTCATGACCTAGCTTGCTGAACAGATGTTTTTTGCATTGCTCATCATTGTTTTCCTCAGATTCGGAAATGCTATGGTTGTTTAGTTAAGTTCTAATCATTTTTCTGTCGTAATTTATGGAAAATCCAAAATAAAATTGCTTGCAAAATAAAAACCAGTTAACTGAGAGCTAAACAAATAAAAACAAATAGAGCAAGGTGTGAAGTGTTCATTTCCAAAAATGAGTTTCAGTCTTATTATTTGTATAACACAGTAAAATCTTCATATTTTCTAGACTCATACAAGAAGTAAGAAGAATTGAGAAAAATTTTCCCATGCCAATGTCACAACCCTGAGTACTGAATCAATAAATTTTGATCCTAGTTATCAAGAGATGTTGCATCTCATTTACCAAGAATAGAGCAAGTAAGACAGGTTACCATAGCGATCAATGAGCCAAGAGCCCGGTTACCTAGAAACGGAAATGCTTCCATCTAGTGGTGCGTTTGTTGTTTGTTTAAAGAATGAAGGTTCCAAAGCACAAACTCAATAGGGGGGTGAGGGGGGGAGGGGGTGTTTTACCATTCTATTCCCCCACAGCTGGCAGGAGAGGGCTGAGAGAGTAGGTTAAAAATTTCAAACATTTGAAATCCTACCCAACCCACCTCAAACACACACTTACAGCTTTAAAGGAGGTGGTTTGGTGGGAGATGAGAACAGTTGCTTAGTTTTGCTAATGATACTTCATGATTCATATTTTAACAGTCATTTCAATTTAATGGCAGTGAGCTGGTAAACCCAGCAGCTGAATGGAGGTGTGAATGACCAGGTTCAACACATAAATGTCTTTCTACCTCTGCTTGTGGGCCAAAAGGAACAGGAGCACTTCCCATCACCCTTCAAAAAAATCTGCTTCCCCTTCAATCCTCTGACCACCAACCCAACCTCTACCACTCCCCCTTGACCCGCTGGGGCCTTGATGACCACATGTGTGCAGTCGATTACACCCTGAACGCAGTGGAACCCAGCAATCATTGCACATCCTCTGGCTCTCTCAGCCTGGCTGGCCTCGTTCATATGGTAAAGAATAAATGTCAGTACCCGCCTGAACAGAGCTTCTGTTACCAGCTTGAGGCAACTGTAGAGCTGATTGGGACACTCCACACAGACCCCCTCACTGACCTCTGGAAAGAGCCGGAGGCATCGAAGTTGAGGGCTGCTGTAACCTTCAGAGCCACTGGCATGGGGTGTCCATCCACACAGTCAGAGTTGATCTCAGGCCCAATCATCTGGGTAAAGGAAGTCACAGTCTCCCTTGAGAGACGGAGCCTCCTTCAACTTTGCACCTCAGACATATTGAGGTGGTTCACTGCCTGTAAGCAGTGGTAGCAGGATAGTGGCATCTTCTGTGGCCCCTTCCAACTTGGACTTCCTGTTGGCCCTGTGCCCCTTGTGCTTGTGCCTTTCCTCCCACAGGTCGCTCCCCAGGAAGCTGCATTGGGACACCTGACCTCCTCTCCCTTCTGCCCCTCTCTTCCTCCTCAGAGGAGGTGCCTCCAACAGAGACCACAATCCCCATTACCAGGGTAAGGGAAGGCTGTCTGATACCTGGAAGGGTCCACACAGTCTGAATATTCTGGGGGCCTGGAAGACAGCAATGAGTCCTGAAATGAGGCCTGGAAATGCTAAGAATGAAGCCTTGAACAGAGATGAAGCTGCCAAGTACCAATAAGCAATCAGCTGCAAACCATCTCCAAAACTCTTCACTACTCACACTGGCAATGCTGTTGACCCTTTTTATTCCGCCCTTGGATGAGGTTTGTGAAAATGTCGGCTGGCCGCCTGCCCGTTTTGCCCGTGCGACGAGGGTGAAATCACATGGGCAACAAAACATCACATACAATTGGATTGTTAATGGCCATAATTGACCTGTTAATTATGGTGGGTGCCGCTGTGACATGCATGCACAGCCGCCGAGTGAAATATCGCACTAGTGCATGATGACATCGGGATGCTCGCCCAATGTTATCAGGTACTATTTTACTCCTGTTCGGGTTGGGCATGCACACATCCGTGGGATAAAAAATTCAGCCCTATGTTGTTGATTGAGGCATAAATATTGGCAAAGGCACCTGGGATAACTCCCCTGCTCTTCTTTAACATAGTGCCATGGGATCTTTTACGCCAACCTGAGGGCACAGGTTTTTAACATTTCATCCAAAAGACAGCACTTCCTACAGTCCAGCATTCCCTCAGTACTGCACTTGAGTGTCAGCTTTGAATTTTGTGTTCAAGTCCTGGGGGGACTTGAAACCACAACCTCTGATTCAGAGGCCAAAAAATCTACAACTTAGCCACAGCTGACACTCTAATGATGTCTAAAATAGGGTTTAAGGTCACAATCTCTGAGTAACTAGTCCAATCCCATAATCACTACACTATTGCACCCTCTACCAAAAGGCACACCACAAAACCTATAGAGCAGGTTTTGATATTAAATGAAACACAGAGCAGGTGCATCCACACAGAAATTGTAAATATATATTCAGTAAAAATTAGAGAATTATTGTGCAGGTTATCAGTAACATCTGATAGCAAATTCTGTTCAGGCCATCTGAAAGAAACCCATGATGCTCATGTGATACATTTGGCAGAGCCTTTTGAAATTCAGTGTGACGTAGCACCTTTTAAACTTCTGGCATCAAGTTATAAGTCGTCATGAGTTCCTCCCTTCAAAACCAACGCTTTTCATTGGATTGACACCTGGAAATGAAGAAATGTCGCTGGTCTTTCTGCCATCATTGCTTTATGTGGACCCGGTCTGCCAACAATTCCAAAGCTGTTTAAAAAAAAATTGCATGACAGATGGCTTGAAATTATTCTACTATTAAGAGTTGGATCAATTGGACACCAATTCACAAGTCTCATGTGAGAGAGGCCCTTCTTTTCCACTTGTGTCTGTCAGTGTTTCTTCTTTTTCTCCTCTTTGTGCTTCCACATTCTCCTAATCACATTGATGCTCTTTTCATTTGGCATCCTATCTCCACTAGCGCTCAACTGCTGGCATTGACCTTTTCAGGCGTCTTACTCATCTTATTACTGTCTCTCACTGATAGTCTCCAGTTGCACATCTGCTTTAACATTTTCCTCTGCAACCAAGCTAACTCTAGTTTGCAATCACGCCTTTCTAAGCCCTGGTAATCACTTTAATATCGCTTTTTGCTTCTGTTAATTTAATTTAATTTTAAAATTCGCTCAGACTAGTTCAGATCTGCAGATGATATTCATTCCATTTTAGCTCTCAACAATTAAGATTTGGACTTTCTCCAGAAACCTGCACAGGCAAACATACATCTTCTGTGAAATGAAGTTGACATTGCAATCTACCTAGGATAATGAGCAAACAATAAGTACTTTTGCCATGGAGGTATACACTAATGCCACAATGACAGGCCATCAGCTCAAACCACTCGTAGTTTGCTTTTATTAAATGTGAGCTTAAACAGGAACAATTAGAAAATGAGCAGATTGAGAAAGCTTATGCTACACATGTTTACCCCACCTATTAAAAAAAATAGCATTTTCACACTGAGGGTTGGTGGGAGCTGTAGGGCTGGAGGAGGTTAGTGATTGGAGGGAGGGGTTGAGTCTACAAAGAGAATTAAACATGAGGATGAGAGTTTTAATTTGAAGACTTTGGCAATCCTGAGCCAATATAAGTCAGCAAGGGCAAGATTTGGTATAGGATAAGATACAGGCAGCAGAGTTTTTCGATGAGCTGAAGTTTACAGAGATGTGAAACTGAGAGCATTGGAAGAATTGATTCTGGAGGTGACCAATTTATGGATGAGAGTTTCAGTAGCAGATGGGCAGGCGCTGTTACGGAACTGGAAGTATGTTGTCGTGGGTATGGAGAGGATATGGGGTCAGAAGTTCAGCTCAGGGTTGAAGAGAAAACTAAGGTTATAAAGGAAATGGTTAAACCGGATGCAGTGACAGAGAACGGGATGAAGCTGGTAGCAAGATACAAAGTTTATGGTGGAGGCCAAAGATGATAGCGTCAGACTTCCCAATGTTTAACTGAAGGAAATTGCAGCTTATCCAATACTGAGTGTCAGCTAAGCAGTCTGACTACACAGAGACAGTGAAGGGTTGAATGTTGGTGCTGGGAGGTAGAGTTGAGTATCATCAGCATAGATGGGGAAGGTGGCACCCTCGTCCATGGATGATGTTGTCAAGGCACAGCTTGCATATAAGGAAGAAGAGAGAACCAAAATGGATCTTTTGGCTCTCCAGATGTACCAGTGTGGAAACAGGAAGAGCGTCATTACGGGAGATGTTTTGGTTATAATTGGATAAGTAGGACTGGGTTGGAGGTTGGGGCAAGAATAAAAGATAGAGAAAGAATGATTTCAGGCAGGGATTGTATTGTGGAGGTGTGAAAATAGCTGAGTATTCTGGTACACTGTTTGGTAATCTATGGGAAAGGCTGAGGAATATTTATACAGAACTTTTCATGATTGGAATAGTGCACATCCTTTAAAAAGGTGGGGAGGTTGGCTTGATTGCTTGCTTTATGTTCTTATGTGTGTGGATATGGATCAGCCACTAATCACTTTCATCCTCCAGTCTCCAGTATTAGATAAATACTGTTCACTCCTCCACAATGATAAAAATGAATCAGGTATCACTCCCGACATTTATGATCTTCTCTCTGTGAATTCACAATCATGGCCTGCCTTTGGAATTTGTGGGGTTACCAATCTGCTTAAAGATGATAATGTATATATTCAGCTTCATTTATAAGCTTTAGTTACAGCACATGGCTTTATTCAGAAAGGAACATGGAGATTATTTTATGTTTCAATAAGTTTTTTGCCAAAATAAAGATGATTTCCCCACACCTTAATATAGATTTAAATGGGCTCTGCTTAGTGCTTTTTTAATTGTAAAGGGAGAAAAGTCATACCTCATTCTTGTTACCATAGAGTTACCTTTAACTAACAGTTTCAATGTTATTTGTGGCACTTTATGAGCATGTAATTGGATAGAAAAATGGTTTTCTGAACACCTTTTCATGAAAACATAAGGGCTGATTTTAACTGCCAGTTTTTAGCAGTGAGTTTCGTGTCAGTTTAAAACTCACTGCTGAAGCATAAGGAGGTTGTAGTAATCTGATCGAATGTTGTAATGGAGGATCACATAATCTTAGTATCCAATAGCAGAGTAGCACGGGCTACCTCGGTCGTCAGTAGCCTTGAATTAGAGTCTGAAGTGTAAAGACAGATGGCAGAATTTTCTGTCTGTCGGGTGGGCGGGCCTGACCCAATCTCCGTTGGGCGGGGAGCCAATCCCTGCCGGAGAAGTGGGCCCCGCCGCCATTATAAGTGGGCAGATTAAGTAATGACTGCCCAGCATGACGCCCGGCGGGATGTGCTATGCGTTTCCTGTGCAGGCGGGGGTGGGGGGGGGAATTCCCCAAAAGCGAGACTGCAATCTTTCATGCATGCGCACTAAAGGGCTATGTGCTGCTTCAGGGAGATCGCTGACACTGTGAAAAATATGAAAAATAGAAAAAAATAAATTCCCTAACATGTCCCCTCATGTGACAATGTTCATAATTTACAAATTAACTTTATTAAAATGTTTAAAACCCTGCATGAAACCTCATTCCGCCGCTGGATGAGGTTTCATGTTTGTTCTATTCCCTGCCCGGGCTCCTGGCCTGCCCGCCAAGCTTAAGGTTGGACGGGCAGGTTCTTTAATTGTATCACTGATCCTGTCAATGACCTCAATTGACCATTGACAGGTTGGCGGGCTTGCAGCGGATTTTGCTGCGCCCCCGCCTTCCTGAAAATTCAAATGGGGTGGGATGACGTCGGGGGTTCCGCATGACATCATCCTGCATCATTTTACGCATCGGCGAGCAGGCCCCACCCCCTGCTTGCCGACGGCAAAATTCTGCCCAGAGTTTTGAGTTGTAACTCTTTTGAGTACAAACACTTTTCCATCTGTTCCTATTCAGATGAAGTTACATTGTTTCATAGTTTGCCATGGTGAGATTTGAACTCTTGATCTTGGGGTTACAAGCCCAGTACCATAACCACTTGGCTATTTAGGCCAAGCAAAAGTTACAGCGCCCAATGTGGGGCTCGAACCCACGACCCTGAGATTAAGAGTCTCATGCTCTACCAATTGAGCTAGACTGTTGAGTTCCTTTTGTAAATAAACAGAATGTGTTTCTTCTAAAAAAGATCTATTGATCTTCCCTGTCTTTGGTACCAACTCAGTCACCCCAAAACAAGTGTGCAGCCCAGATCCTTAAGCCCCAACAGCTCAGGAGAGCAGGTTCAAATCACATCAGATCAACTCCCAGTGGCTCCTGGACCCTCATGACCTGGGGATTTTAACTGCCCACTTGTTTGGTTTTTGCCAGGCAGATAGGGCTATAATCATTCTTATAGTCCATTAAACTTGTGTAGTACTTTCAAAGACTGTTAAAAATCAGTTACTATTAAAATTAACACCATTTTCAAGATCACAAGGCAATTCAGATGAAGGCGGCCATTTAGTTCATCTTTGTTCATCCATCCAGAAAAAGCCTGAAGTCCCACTCTTTCAGCTTGTATACTGGGGACATGCCCCACCTCAGCAGTAACAAGTAGGAAACAGCTAGCAGTCCACCACATGCACACAAATCAGCAATTTTTTATCTTAACTCTTTTATGGGATGTGGGTATCTCTGGCAAGGTCAGCATTTGTTGCCCATCCCTAATTGTCCTTGAACTGTGTGGCTTGCTACACCATTTCAGAGCAAAGTTAAGAGTCAAAAGTTAAGAGGGTCTGGAGTCACATGTAGGTCTGTCCTGATAAGGATGGCAGATTTCCTCCCTAAAGGACATTAGTGAGCCAGATGGGATTTTACAACAATCAATGATAGTTGTCATGGTCACGACTATGGAGAATAGCTTTATCAGATTTATGAATTCAATTTAAATTCCACCAGCTTCCCTCGTGGAATTTGAATTCATGTCCCCAGAGCATAGGCCTTGGAATTTATATTCGAGTGACATTACCACTAAGCCTCCATCCCTCCCCTTAGGCCACATCATAGCAGCATTTCTAATGTAAGTTCACTCCCAGAAAGCTTCTCTGCAACTAATCGATGTGCTTTATGTCACCCGAGAATGCTTGATGACGAGTTGTTCAAAAGGGAAATGTTCTATTCCCTAGTATTCCTCCTTTCAGCACAAAATCACATTGATGAATTTTTCAGAGATTTAAGTCAGCAAGTTGTGGACATCTCAACATACTGTTGAGCTCTAAGCTTCCTTTAATCATTTGGGATGTTGTCAATCCATGAATCATTTAACCCTAAAATAGTCCAGCGCTGAAGAAAGCTATTCAGTCCTTCGAGTCCACGCTTGCACGTTTGGAGCTCATTAGTCACACTCTCAAACTCGTTCCGATATCCCTGCATTTTTTTTCTCTTTCAAGTATTTATCCAACTACTTTTGAAGGTTACTAATGAATCTCTATCCACCACCCTACGAAGCAGTGCATTCCAAACCTTAACCCTCGTTGCATAGCAGATTTTTCCTCATGCTATCTCTGTTTCTTTTGCTAACTACCTTAAACCTGTGTCCATTAGTTACCGACCCTTCCCATTAGAAACAGTTTCTCTTGATCTACTCTGTTCCTCATCCCTGGAACTATTTTAGTAAACTGTATTGTCACAAAGATTGCATTCCTACTCAACATACCAGCTGGAAGCTGGTCACATGCTAATTCTAAATATCAAATGTGATAAATTGCAGTGAATATAGAAGCTGGATTTTAGAAATGGTTCCGCGCACACAGTAAAAGGCAATCAATCGTGGGCATCTGGTACTATGTACTTCATGAATAACTTCCATCTTCTGTTAGTATAGGCCATAAACTCAGCATGGGATATTTAACATCCATTGAGCGCAATTCAGCAAATCACTACTTCTAAGTACAGAAACCAATGCTCACCATGTTAGGCCAGTGAAGAACATAAATGATTTTACATGTATGTAAAGTATGGGAAGATATGTATCCTTCTAAGGATTATCTCAAATTCAAATGCTTTTCAAGAGAAAAATATTCTAACCAACAGAAACATGTGCAATACCAGATACTAACAATATATTCAAAGAAACAACTCACATAAAATTTCTCCGATAGCAACAGTGACACTTATGTAGTCATACAGTCATAGAGACACTGTGGCACAAAAGGAGGCCATGCAGCTCATTGAATAGATTACTTCTGACTCCATCATGTCTGAATAAGGCATTACCAAACCTTTTCTGATATTTCATTTACAACGATTAGAGCTCTTGTTCCCTGCTCTATTATAACTACTGTGATAATATGTATATGCGGACAGACAGACAGACAGTGAGGGGCACACAAGGAGACAGGAGACTACACCTGAGTGAGACATATATGGATTGTGGAGTTGGGAATTTAGTGCACAAGGCGACAGAGGTGCTCCATCTGATCTTTTTTATTAGTCTCCAGTCATTGGAACAAGAGAAGGAGCTGATTGGTGAGTAAGTCTACTTTACTTTCTAGTTTACAGTTTATAGTAAATAGTGAAAAAGTAAGCTTAAGATATGGCAGGGTAGCTTGGCCAAGGGGAATACCAATTCTGTGGCATGTGGGGAGTCATGACCACTTCACGTGGCCTAGACGAGCACATGTGTAGGAGGTGTTACCAGCTGCAGACACTTGAGCTTTGGGTTTAGGAACTCAAACAGCAGCTAGAGTCACTGTGGCCCATCCACGACATTGAGGACTATGTAGATAGTACATTTAGGGAGGTGGTCACACCACAGGTTAGGAGCACAAAGGCAGAGAGGGAATGGGTGACCACCAGAAAGTCTAAGAGGACCAGGCAGGTGGTGTAGGAGTCCTTTGAGTCCATATCACTCACAAACCAGCTTTCCATTTTGGACATCAGTGAGGGCAATGGTTCTTCAGCGGAGTGCAGCAAGAACCAAGTTCAGGGCACCACAAGTGGCTCAGCTGCACAGGTAGGAAGGAAGAAGAGCGGAAAAGGAATAGTGGTAGGGTATTCGATAATTAGGGAAACAGACTGGCATTTCTGTGGCCACAGTCGTGATTCCAGGAATGGTATGTTGCCTCTCTAGTGCCAGGTCAAGGATGTCACAGAGCAGCTGCAGGATGTTCTTAAGGGGGAGGGTGAGCAGCCAGAGGTCATGGTTCACATTGCTACCAACAACATTGGTAGAAAGAGGGATGAGATCCTGAAAGCAGATTTTAGGGAGCTAGGTAAAACATTAAAAAGCAGGACTTCAAAGTAGTATTCTCTGGATTACTCCCAGTGCCAATGTGTGGCTGGAGATATGGTGTAGGAGGGAGGGATTCCTGGAGCATTGGAACCAGTTCTGGGGAAGGTGGGACCTGTACAAGCTGGACGGTTTGCACATCAATGGGGCTGGGACCAATATCCTTGCTGGGAGTTTTACTAATGTTGTTAGGGAGGGTTTAAACTAGTTTACAGATGGCAGGGGAGTGGGAACCTGAGGGTAGACTCAGATGGGGTGAAACCAGAAGTGGTAATGGAAGGCAGAAAATCACTGAGAGAGTCTGGAAGACAAAGGAAACAAAAGATAGAAAATAAAAAAGACAGTTTGGCAGCGCTCAAGGGTATATACTTCAATTCAAGGAGTATAGCAGTAAAGCAGACGAGCTGAGGGCACAGATAGAAATGGGGCAATGTGATTTCATTAGCAGAAACGTGGCTTAAAGAGGGACAGGAATGGCAGCGCAATATTCCTGGCATCATTCCTGTTACAGACAAGATAGAGAAGAGGATAAAGAGGGAGGGGTGGCAAGTTTGGTCAAAGAAACAATTACAGCTGTGAAGAGGGATGATTTGTTAGAAGGATTATCAGTTGAGGCCATATGGATTGATCTTAGGAACAAAAAGAGGCAGTCACTCCACTGGGAGTGTACTATAGACCCCCAAACAGTCAGAGGGAGATAGAAGAGCAAATAGGAGGCACATTACTGAGAAGTGCAAAAACAATAGGGCAGTAATAGTTGGGGATTTTAACTACCACAATATTAACTAGGGTAGTTTTAGCATGAAAGGAATAGAGGGAACAGAATTCTTGAGGTGCATTCAGGATATGTTTTTTAGCCAGTATGTAGCAAGTCCAACAAGGGTGAGTGTGGTTCTGGACCTCGTTTTAGGAGATGAAGCTGGGCAGGTGGAAGGAGTGACAGTGTGAGAGCATTTTGGTGGAAATTATCATAATTCAGTTAGTTTTAACATAATTATGGAAAAGGACAAAGATAAAACAGGAGTTAAAGTTCTAAATTAGGGCAAGGCCAATTTTACTAAACTGTTGAGTGATTTAGCAAAAATGGACTGGAAACAGCTGCTTGAAGGTAAATCATTGTCAAAGCAGTGGAAGGCATTCAAAGGGAGATTCAAAGGATTCAGAGTAAACATGTTCCCACAAAGAAAAGGGTGGGATGGCCAAATCTTACCTTGGATGTCATGGAGTTTACAGGGTAAGATCAGGCAGAAAAGGAAAGCTTATGTCCAACACTGAGAACTCAATACTACAGAAAGCCGAGGGGAGTATAGAAAGAGGAGAAATGAAATCAAAAAGGAAATTAAGAAAGCAAAGGGAGTGCATGAAAGAATATTGGCAAGCAAAATCAGGGAAACTCAAAGATGGTTTATCAATATATTAAGAGTAAGAGGATAACTAAGGAAAGAGCAGGGCTCATAAAAGACCAAAAAGATAACATACATGTCGAGGCAGAGGATGTGGTTATGTTCGTAATGAATACTTTGTATTTGTTTTCACAAAAGAAAGGGACAATGTAGACATTGTAGTTAAGGAGGAGGAGTATGAAGTATTTGATGTGATAATCAGAGGGAGTGAGGAAGTATTAAGGGGATTAACATCCTTGAAAGTGGATAAATCACCAGGGCCAGATGAAATGTACCTCAGGTTGTTAAAAGAAGCCAGGGAGGAAATTGTGGAGAGTCTGACCATCATTTTCCAATTCTCACTGAATACAGATAAGGTGCCAGAGGATTGAAGGCTTGCTAACATTGTACCTTTGTTTAAAAAGAGAGTGGGGCTTGGGCCGAATAATTATAGGTTGGTCAATCCGACCTCAGCAGTGGGAAAATTATTGGAATAAATTCTGAGGGACAGGATAAATTGTAGCTTAGAAAAGCATGGATTAATCAAGGACAGTCAACATGGATTCATTAAGGGAATGTCATGTCTGACTAATTTGATTGAATTTTTTGAGGAAGTGACAAGGAGGATTGTTGAGAGTAGTGCATTTGATGTGGTCTACATGGATCTTAGCAAGGCTTTTGACAAGTTTCCACATGGCAGACAGGTTAAAAAATAAAAGCCCATGGGATTCAGTGGAATGTAGCAAGCTGGACACAAAATTGGCTTAGTGGCAGAGAACAATGGATAATGGTTGATGGGTGTTTTTGTGACTGGAAGGCTCTTTCCAGTTGGGTTTACAAGGTTCAGCACTAGGTCCCCTGCTTTTTGTGGTAAATATTAATGATTTGGATGTAATTGTAGGGGGAATGAACAAGAAATTGCAGAAGACACAGAAATTGGCTGCACAGTAAATAGTGAGGAGGATTGCTGCAGACTGCAGGATTATGTCAATGGACTTGTCAGGTGGGCAGAAAATTGGCCAATGGAATTCAACCCAGAGAAGAGTGAGGTGATGCATTTGCGGAGGTCAAACAAGGCAAAGGGTTACATCACAAATGGGAGGATGCTGAGAGGTGTAGAGGAAGTGAGAGACCTTAGAGTGAATGTCCACAGATCCCTGAAGGTAGCAGGACAGGCTGATAAGGTTGTTAAGAAAGCATATGGAATCCTTTCATTTATTGGCCGAGTCATAAGTGTAAGAGCAGGGGGGTTATGATGGAACTGTATAAATTGCTGGTTAGGCAACAACTTGAGTACTGAGTACAGTTCTGGTCACTTCATTACGGAAAGGATGTAATTGCATTCGAGAGAGTGCAGAGGAGATTTCGAGGATGTTGCCAGGACTGAAAAATTGCAGCTATGAGGAAAGATTGATAGGCTGGGATTGTTCTCCTTGGAACGAAGGAGACTGAGGGGAGATTTGATTGAGATGTACAAAATTGTGAGGGGCCTGGATAGAGTGGATGGGAAGGGCTTATTTACTTTAGCAGAGAGGTCAGTGACTACGCGGTGTAGATTAAAGTGATTGGTAGAAATATTAGAGGGGAGATGAGGAAAAATGTTTTCACTCAGAGGGTTGTGGGCATCTGGAACTCACTGCCCAAAAGGGTGGTAGAGGCAGAAACCCTCAGCTTATTTAAAAAGGTATCTGGATATGCACTTCAAATGCCGTAACCTGCAGGACTATGGACCAAATGCTGGAAAGTAGGATTAGGCTGAGTGGCTTGTTTTTTAGCCAGTGCAGACACAATGGGCCAAGTGGCCTCTTTCTGTGCTCTAAACATTCTATGGCCAGAATTTTTTGCTCGGTGTGCGGGTGCGCACCCCACACGTTCGAGCATAAAAGAGCGTGCGATGATGTCGGATGAGCGTCCCAACGTTATCGCACCCTCGTGTGATATTTCGGTCGGCGGGCATGAGCGGGAGTCAGGGCCACACCTGCCATCAATTACAAGGCCAGTTAAGGCCATTAAAAAGGCAATTAAGCTGGATTTTACATTGCCCGTGCGATTTCGCGCTCATGTGGGCAGGTGGGCAGCCAACAAATTCATAAACCTCATCCAAGGGTGGGATTAAAAGGGTCAGCAGCATTGCCAGTGTGAGTAGTGAGGAGTTTTGGAGATAGTTTGGAGCTGGTTGCTTATTGGTGCTTGGCATCTTCATCTCTGTTTGGGGCTTCATTCATAGCATCTCCAGGCCTCCTTTCAGGACTCCTTGCTGTCTCCAAGGCCCCTGGAGGATTAAGACCGTGGACCCTTCCAAGTATCAGACAGCATTCCCTTACTCTGGTAATGGGGATTGTGGTCTCCGCAGAGGAGGAAGGGAGGGGCAGAAGGGAGACGAGGCCAAGTGTCCCAGAGTAAGCCTCCAGAGGAGGGAGCTGTGGGAGGAGAGCGCAGGCACAAGGGGCGCAGGGCCAACAGGAATTCCAAGGTGGAAGGATCAGCAGAAGATGCCACTATCCTGCTGCCAGGGTTACAAGTGGCGATGCAGCTACTTCAAAATGTCTGAGGTTCAATGCTGAAGGAGGCTTTGCCTCTCCAGGGAGACTGTGACCTCCATCTGTCAGTTAATTGGCCCTGAAATCAGCTCCGACTGTATGGGTGGACACCCCATGCCTGTGGCTCTGAAGGTCACAGTGGCCCTCAATTTCCATGCACCCGGCTCTTTCCAGGAGTCAGTGGGGGATCTGTGTGGAGTGTCCCAATCAGTTGTCCACAGCTGTGTCAAGTTGGTGACAGACGCTCTGTTCAGGCGTGCATTGACTTTCATTCATTACCGCTGGGACGAGGCCAGCCAGACACAGTGAGCCAGAGGCTTCGCAGCGATTGCTGGGTTCCCCTGCATCCAGGGTGCAATAGACTGCACACATGTGGCCATCAAGGTGCCAGCGGGTGAGCCCGGTTCCCTCGGCAACAGAAAGGGCTTCCACTCCATGAATATGCAGATAACGTGTGAGCACAGGATACAGATTCTGCAAGTTTGTGCAAGGTACCCAGGCAGCTCCCATGACACTTACATCCTGAGACACTCCCAGGTGCCGAGGCTCTTCAGTGCTCCAGCACGGCTGGATGGATGGCTGCTGGGTGACAAGGGCTATTCGGTGAAGAGCTGGCTCATGACGCCTCTCCACCACCCAAGAACAGAGGCAGAGAAGCGTTAAAAATGAGTCATGCCTCCACAAGGGAGTGGTAGAGAGGACCATAGGTCTTCTCAAGATGCGCTTCCGATGCCTGGACTGTTCAGGGATGTGTTACAATATGCCCCAGAGCGAGTGTCACAGATAGTGGTTGCATGCTGCGCTCTCCACAATCTGTCGCTGGCAAGGGGGGACCCACTGGAAGAAGAGGATCTTGACACAGCTCCACCAGCCACAGATGATGAGTCCAGGAGTGAGTCCAAAGAGGAGCACGGTGAGGAGAACACTGAGGGCGTGGAGACAGACCTCGGTAACGTCCAGGGAGGCAGGGACACCTCTCCAACACTCTTTCAGCTAGGCTGCCAAAGATCTGCTTCCACCTCATGCCAGGACTGCCTCCTCCATCCCGGATGTCTGAAATGACTATCATTTGCACCCAAAGTCCACTCAGTGCCTGTGTAATAAAGTATCCAGACACTCACATCCAGTATTACATACTAGCGTACCCTGCACCAGAAAGAAAAAAGATGAAGCATATTCAGGCCATCAGAACCAAAGCAAATTTAATGTTAATGTCACATCAAATGCATAATGACATTACCGTTACTGGTGTCGATATCCACACCAGCAGACATATAAACCAAATATACAGATAATCACCCGTGAACTGTCCCTCTTGTGTTCATCATGCCTTTAACTTACTTTTATGAGTGCTCCATCTTGGTGACCACCCCCCACCCACCTCACTGGCACCGGCATTGGAGACAGCCTGCTGACTCTGCTGTCTTGTTGACCTTGATGACTTTGGCAGTTGTCCTCTAGTCAATGGACACTGTACTGGCCCCGTTGGGAGGGAGTGGCCAGTGGCACGGCTGGCATCTCCCCAGTCAGTGCAGCCTCATCAGATACCACAGTCACTGGCAGACCAGCGGAGGAGCTGCTGCCGTCATCCGGAGCACCCTGAGAGGAGCCCGCGGAGATGACAAGCAACTCGTGCGCCAACATGAGGTCACTCTGGACCTCCCTGCACACTATTAATGGATGGGCACCTATATGGGATGCTGGGTGCCTCATCCATCTCCCATACTGACATTGACCACCTAAGGTTGGTGCCTGTGTGGGGTCTTGCAAGTCCGAGTGCAACCCCGGCAACCCTTGATTCTGTCCTTGAAGCTGCCTCTCCATTAGAGTCACCACTTTCTCAATGGAGGAGGTCATGAGGCTCAATGCAGTGCTCATGCTGCGTTCTGCATGGACTCCTCCACAATGGAGACCTTGGCATGCAGAATGTCATGGATCTCCGCCAGATCCTCCCACTCATCCCACTGGATCTGCCACCTAATGGATGACTCCAGAGGCTCATCATCTGCCTTCGACTGAGTGTTGTACTGGTCTCCACCAATCCTACAACTGCCGGCACCTTGGGCACTCTCTGCCTCCACCTGCACCTCAAGCAAGTGTGAAGTGCCCTCATCAATGTGCTTCGACATTCTAGCTGCCAATCTAATGCCCACCAAGGTGCTGGTATTTGCACTGATGCCTGGTTCAGAGAGCAGGTGCAAATGAAGACGGTGGTCCTCCAGCATCAGGGGTGGCCCTTCAGGGTCCAGAGAACGAGTGCATGCTGGCAAATCTAAAAGGGAGAGCAGGGACATGTCATTAGTTAAAGTCATCACACTGTCACTGTGTATGCCAGGCACCCTGGTGAGACAACAGAGATCTGCATCATGGTGCCCTCGTCTTTCAATGATCAATGGGAACTCCGGGTTTGAGGCTCCCTTCAATGGAGAGACTGCACTAGAATGGTTGCACAATCTGAAACTCTCATCTCTGTAAACCGCGCTCTTACCTTCATCTGGCACCCCCACCTCTCCACGCCCAGTTGCACGGGGAGCGTGCTGGCTCTCCAGCTCTGTCCTGCCAGAACCTGGTCAGCAGCAGCAGGTTGTGTTGGCCTCTGCCAGTCCGCAACCTCTCCAGTTGGTTATGGGATGTCTTCTCCTGAAAGAACAGAGGAGCATTGATTAGTCCACTCTCTGCCTGCAGCCCCATTGCAGCCTGGCCAACCCCAGCTGAGGAACACCTCGCAGAGCACATCCGAGTCATGGCCCTCAAGCTGCAAAGCACTCAGTCCAAGCAGCAAGGGCTCACCCCTTGGCCAACTCCGGCATCATTGACAGTTGGCACTCAGACTCTAATACCCCTGAGCTCCACAGGGGACAGCCACACTTTAACACTTCTGCAGACTGACCCATACTAACACAGTATTCACCCTTCCTGAGCGCAGCAGGCCATTGAACCTCTTTCATGTGCACCGCACCATGTCATGGCTATTGACCTGTACTACCACCTCCTCCCATGTGTTCTTTGTGAGGTGCAGTGGCCTCCTCCTTCCATCTCTGGGGACAAGGATGTCCCTCCTGGCAGCCACCTCCTCCAGTAGGACCGTGAGGGACTCACCTGATTAATGGGGGGGACCGAGTGCCCTCCCGGCCTGACCTCCCACCTGCCATGTCCAGCCACACTCGGTTCCATCACTTGAATGTTGAAGACGCAGAGGAGATGTTCTTCCGCGGCAGCCTTCCAGGGGCTCCCTGGGCTGTTTTTAAACCAGTTGGTGGGTTGCCATTGGACCCAGCGGCCAACAGGCACCCACCCCTACCCCCGCCCACCCCTTCCCAACCAGTGAGGAGCTGCGTTTCACACTGGTGTGCCTTAATTGGCCTTAATTGGCCCACCAGCATGAAATTGCGGTCGGGGGACAATTGCAGGGGGTGGGCTATTTCCCAGCCGCTCCAGGGCCTGCCAACCATGCCCACACGCCCACCTCAAAGTTCTGGCCTACGATTCTATTCAATGCCTGGTTCAATAAAATGAAATCAATTTTTCTGCTCGTTCCAGCTGACCTTTGTCTTTATTCACCAACTCTTTTTGCACAAAAGGAATCACTGTTCATAGAATATGTGAAATGGAACCTCAAGGACACACAAGGAAGCTTAGAATTACCCAATGATGCATAGAAGTCTAAATTTTTTGAACAAGTCCGAGTGATGCCAAAGTCAAAGTGGTTTCACTGTTAAAAGGCCTTAATTGCAAAGATGACCATTTTGGTTCTGAGTACAATGTCCCAGAAATTACTGGAATAAGTAACGATGAGTTCATGGTGCCTGCTATTTTTAGTGGCAAAGAAGAAATAAACTATGACTTGCACCGCTCCACCTGTAGCTTCACAAACCTTGATAAAGGTGTACAAGATTATGACAGGTTTAGGTAAGGTAGACAAAGAAAAGTTATTCCCATTACCTCATGGCAGAAGATAAGGAACACAGTTTTAAGATTTCATGTAAGAGATGCAGGAAGGATGCAAAGAAGAGCTTTTTAATGCAATGAGTGGTAATGACTCGCTGCCCACGTGGGTGGTGGAAGCAGGGACAATGAATTATTTCAAAGGAAATTGGATGGATGGCTAAAGGGATAAAACAGGGCAATAGGACTGATTGCATTTCTCTACAGAGAGCTGGTGTGAACTTGATGGGCCAAATGGCCCCCTTCTATACCATTATGACTTTATGAAGCACTTAAAACATCTGTAAATGACCTTGATCCATAATTACACTTTTTCACATGTTTAATCATGTTTGATGTTCAAACTTCTTCCAAAGTTATCCTCATTTTATGTAGCATGAATCATAACTTTATCTTTATACATTCTTCACTCTTCCTCATGTCTTTAGGGTCAGTACAACTGACTGCTTCCACCCTTATTGAGGAGGTGGCGCCAGTTCAGCAGAAACAAACTGCAATGAATGGAGAAGGTGATCACACTCAAGACCAACAAAACCATCAAATATGTTTGGAACAATCCCTTGGCAGTACAGACAGTCAGCAGCGGAAGTTCAGTTATTTGGAAACTCTCCCACAAGGGCATCACAGGACAGATGTTTCATTGTCTTCACCACAGAAGCACATAGAAGAGAAAGCTGAACCCTTAATGATTTGGACAAGGAGCACAAAGTAGCTCTAGAATGTGGTTTAGGTATAAGGGTGTCATATATGGATTCCGACAGCTGGCAATATCCCCAGTGATACAGAAATGATCTGAAGGTCAGTATTCCTTTTACTCTCCCTGTACTATATTTGCTATCATGCAGCATTTAAAACTTCAAAGGAAGTAAAATGCTCTTTCAAGAATTTTCTATTCTTTAATCCAGATTCGCAATTCGCACCAGTCCCTAGAAGAACGAGAAGTAATGAAATTTAAGAGGCAATTATCACAGCATATTTTCTGAAGCAGGCAGTGGGTGTGTAATAATCTTTATATAAACATTCTCTTTAATAACATAAAATTTTAAACTCGATCACAGGTTTCTCTCCAACTGTTTACACACTTAATTAAATCTGTTATTCTCTCTAAAACTCTTTCTATTAAAATTATCACTTTTCCTCAACTTTTCACTGTTCCTCCATGAAGACATGAATGTTGCTAGCAAGTAGTTCTATGGCAACCATCAAGTAATATTTGAGCCAGTGGTTTTTGAAAGAACGGAAGACTTGCATTTACCTAGCACCTCTCATGACCTCAGGGCATTGCTAAGCGCTTTATAGTCAATGAAGTATTTTTGAAGTGTATTCGCTGTTGGTAATGTAGGAAACAACAGAGCAAGCTTTCACAAACAGCAATGTGATAATGACCAGTGTCAAGAAACGATCGTATTTTTCACAATAGTGTTGTGGGACATTGTAAGAAAGGCTTGTGTGGGTGGCTGATTTAATTGGATTAGAGTCAGATAGACTGCAAGATTGGAACTATCAAAAGAGTAGATGTAAAACAGATTTTTGAAATGGAGATGAATAAGCTAGGGTGAGGGTTCTACAGGTAGGGTGTGAAGGAAGTTTGCATTTTTAGATAAGCGAAAGGGTTGTTTGATTTTCAAAACAGATGATGTTATGTTTACAGCTAACAAGCTAAATAGGGCAAGGTTATTACATTTATTTTTCCCAAAAGGAAAAAGGCTACATTGACAACATGAAAGATTTTAATATTATGGGAAAAGTAAATTTCCAAAGACATGTAGAACAATGGGATAATACACATTAAAGAGAGAGAAACATATATAAAGAAGGATGGAGGCTATGTGGGGGTGGCCATGTAAAATCTTGAAAGGTACACTGAGTGAAACAGCCTTATAGAAAGCCTCTACTCACTCTGTAGAAAAAGAGCTGTTCCAGTAACTGAAGCTGTGTTAAAAGCCTTTGGAATTCCACTGTCAAGAGGGTACTGTGGTGACCTTGCTGGATCACCTATTCAAATTTAAAATCTATTTTGGACTGTAGCCTTAAAGGGGGAATAGTTGAGAGTCAGGTCAATTAGGAATTTTGGGATTTGTTATAATATCAAGTAACTGTAATCTTATGTATGTGTTTAAATTATTTTCTTTTGTTAATAAATGTTTAATTTATTTTTTTAAATCTCTAAAGTTGTTGGTGGACTCATTTCATCTGAATTCAGTACACACATCTCTCGTAATAAATACAAATTGCAAAACTGTTGTGATAGTGTTACCCAGTTTCCCCTGTGGGTTTGGTCCACTTGGCACATATCACCTGCCACATCAGAACACCTGACTATCTGGTTTTTGTGATGTTGATTGAGAGATAAATATTGGTCAGGACACAAGGGACAACTTGCCTACTCTTCTATGAAATAATGCCATGGGATTTTTACATCCGCCTGAGAGAGCAAATGTGGCCTTGCTTTAATGTCCTACCAAGAAGTGGCAGGCCAGTCAAGTCCTCAAGTTTAATTCATGCTTTTGAAGTGAAAATTTTGTGAATTAGGTTGTTGTTTGGGGTTGGGGGTGGATGGTGAATGGCACTTTGTGGATTGTGCTTTTTAAAAATTCATTTACGGGATGTGGGCATCGCTGGCTGATTCAGCATTTTTTGTCTGTCCCTAGTTGCCCTTGAGAAGGTGGTGGTGAGCTGCTTTCTCGACCACAGTCCCTGTGATGTAGGTACGCCCACAGCGCTGTTAGGGAGGGAGTTCCAGGATTTTGAGCCAATAACAGTGATGGAACAGCGATATATTTCCAAGTCAGGATGGTAAATGATAAATGTATTTCAGACCTGGGTAACAGGCTGCAGGTAATGACATTGGACAAGCATTAAAAATAATTTTTGACCATTATTACGTCTGCCAATAAACCTTTATTTTCTGCTGAAAGAATAATCTTTTTGCATAGCTGCGAATTAAGACTCATCTGTTGAAGTAGCATGAGGCTTCGTCTGGCAGGTGCACAGGAAGCAAGATGTCATGTGGAGGCCGCAGGTTCATACCAGGTCTTGTAGTGATAATTCAGCTATATTTAGAATATTCATGGTAAGGATAAAGATAGACCAAGAATAAAAGTTTTAAATTGGGGAGAGGCCATTTTACTAAGCTCTGTTGTGATTTGACAAAAAGCAGACTGGGAACAGCTACTTAAAGGTGAATCAACATCAGGCCAGTGGGAAGCATTTCAGAAGGAGCTAAAGAGGTTTCAGGATAAGTATGTTCCTACTAAGAAGAATGTTTGGACTCAAAAATTCAGACTCTCCCAGGTTGTCAAAAAGCGTACAGAGCGGAATGAAGCAAAAAAAATCTTATGTTAGATACAAAGAGATCATACTGCAAAAAACCTAGAGACATATGGAAAATCCAAGGATGAAATTAAAAGAGAAACTATGAAAGCAAAGAGAGGGCATGAAAAATATTAGCAATTGAAAGCTGGGAGAACCAAATATGTTTAATAAATACATAAAATGCAAGAAGATAACTAAGGAAAGATGTGGGCCCATTAAAGACCAGAAAAGTAATTCGTGTGTGGAGGTGGAAGATGTTTCTAAATGAAGATTTTGCACCTGTTTTCACAAAAGACTGGGGATGATGCAGACACTGCAGTTAAGGCGGAGGTGTGTGAAACATTGGATGGGATAAACATAGTGAGAGAGAATATATTAAGGCAGTTAGAATCCTTGAAAGGAAATAAATCACCAATCTTGGATGAAATTTATCCCAAGCTGCTAAAGGAGGAAATAGTGGAAGCTCTGACCATCATTTTCCAATCCTCCCTCATGACAGACTGGAGGATGAGGGGACTGCCAACATTGTAGTATTGTTTAAAAAGGGTGGGAGGCATAGGCTGAGTAATTACAGGCCAGTCAGTCTAACATCAATGGTGGGCAAATTATTGAAAAAAATTCTGAGACACAGTATAAATCGTCATTTAGAGAGGCAAGATTAATCAAGGACAATCAGCACGGATTTGTTAAGGGAATAATGACAGACTAACTTCATCTAATTATTTTAGGTGGTAACAATGATGGCAGATGAGGGTAGCATGTTTGAAGCAGTCTACATATATTTTAGCAAGGCTTTTGACAAGGATTTAATTAGAACACTGGAAAAAAATTAAAAGCTGATGGGATCTAAAGGAAAGTGGCAAACTGGGTCCAAAGCTGGCTCAGCGGAGAAAGCAAATAGTTATCTTTGACACATAATTTTGTGACTAATAGAATTGAAGATGGCTCCTGGGCAGTCAGCTCCCTACAGCACTCCTCACTATGCACATCCATCTGTGGCCATCTGTTGCTCTCCCCATAAATCCTGGCTTCTGTTATTTCAATTCCCATGATTCTAACAGTTAGCCCAAACTTCAGTTTAATAGTTAGTTTGAGCAACCTCTGTCTGAAGGTTGAAAACCCCGGCTGTGGATTTTCTCTCAATTCTGGATTCAAATTCCTGGACCTCACTGGACATCAAGACCATGGGGTGGAATTTTACGGTCCCATTGGTGGCGGGTGTCATGGCAGGTGTAGCGGACAATATAACAAGAAGGCCAAAAATCGCTTTTACGCTGTCATGAAACCAGTTTGTGATTGTCTGCTCCACCCGTCAATGGTGGGCTGCATTACCTGCCACCACACATCGAGAACCTAATTTCAATACTTTAGCATCTTATTATGAGCCCTGCTCACCTGAATCATCTTCCCACGCTGAATCACCTGGGCATGTTACACAACTGTACATAAGCAATGTGCACTTGTCAGGCTGCACTTCGCTTGGGACTTTGAGGCTTGTTTGCCTACCTTGCTTCAGGCAGCACTCGCAGTCATCAGTGCCAAGTTTCACAGGCAACACCACATCACTCTTAGGGGGCTCATGGGCAGGTCTCTATCTGCCAGGCCAGCCATAAGGCAGGGGTAGCTTTTCAATAGCTGCAAGGCGATGGCTGTACTGTGGAAGGGGGGTAACTCAGGGTGTGTGTGGGTACACGTGTTGATTTGTAGCAACTGGCCTTAAGAGGGTAAGGGCTGAGGAGGCAGTCTCCAGAGGAGATGAAGCCAGATGGAGATGTGAGGGTGTATGTGGAGAGTGAGTGATGGCAGTGAGTGAGATGCCAGTGAATGTGTGATGAGTTTGTGAATGTGTTAGTTTAGGGTGATAAGGTGGTTGCCTTACCCTCCATCCTCTTTTTGCACTCAATGGCCAACCTCTTCTGTGCAGAATTGGCACTGGGAATTCAACCTTCAGAAGCTAAAGAAGTTTATACACTCAGCAGTAAGTTCCTTTATTTCACAGAGACACCATGCACTAGACCCCAGGCAGAATCTGAAGTTCTGAATCTCAGTCCTTCAAGAAGTAAGGCCAGAAGTGATGGATACAGAAGGCACTAAAGCAGACAGTGACCTTCCCCATGAAGACCTGCTGGACCTAAATTGCCTCTTCCTAGAGTGTGATGAGGAAGAATCCTTTGCAGTACTGAATGATCTCTTAGAGGTTGAGGTCCTAGAGAATGATTCATCTTTCCTATTGATGGATGCACCTTATGATGTTTCTGTTGTCTTTTTAGAAGAATCAGCTGTGCCTTTAATGGCTGAGCAGTATTTAGCTCTTAGTTCCATTGAATTTACCAATGTCTTGTCTACTTTCATCTCCTGTTGTCTATGGAGAATCTCACAGAGAGGATGCCTTGCCTGAGTCCATGTCAGTGACCACAGAGGATCACATTGCTACAGAGCTGGTACCTTCCAAGGGTGAAAGTCAATTGACCCCCATACTTCAGTCCCAGCTGAAAGTCTTCTTCCCTCCAGAGCTGGATGTCAGTGCAGAAGCTGCGGCAGAATATTTAGCGCTTCTGAAGTTGCAGAATCCTATATAGCGATCTTGTCCCCGAGTTAATTGTCTACAGGAAGTTCCTCTCATTACAGAAGATGAGAATGTCTTGTCCCCACATTCTCAGCAATTCCTCCCATTGTCCACAGTGGGGCAACGTCACACAGAGAGAAGTGTGGATCTCTTACCAATGCCTACAGAAAGTAGACAGTCCACCTGAAAAATCATTTGGAATCATCTTGCCTCCTTTTCCAGACAGTCTTACAGGAATGTTGCCATTTTTTTCCTTTGTCCTCTATGTTCATTGAAATTTTGGGTTTTCAATGCCTTTGCAGTAATCGATACAGCAGTGGATGATACAGCTATGACAGTCTTCCTTGGAGTTGAAGATCACTCCTGTGTTGAAGCTCTTTCCCTTTGTACTTTGAGGGAGAAACAAGTTCCTCAGAGTGTCCTGAATTCTTCTCTTCTAATCCCAAAGGTCCAAAGATCAACAGTCTTCTCTCATTAATTAATCTTTCGTTCCAAAGTCTTTGTTGTTCAGTTCAGTCATCCTCCAACCTACACTCTGCTTCCCATCAATGCTGCTAAAGTGGTGTCCTATTCTGCGGATGATGATCCCCTACCAGATGCATCTCGACATCATCCCTATGGGCCAAGAATACTGAGAGAGACTGAATCCCCCAGGACTGACTTGGGGAGGGGAAAAATAGAAGTTGGAGTTGGCGAGAATTTGTAGTTGTAGAAAAAGGAGTTACAGAAACGTAATATACATAGCTAAACAGATAGTTTCATGTTGTTATTAAAAAGCAGGGTAGCGTACTTGGAGGGAGGTATAATATAAAGCAGACTTGTGCAGACTTGTCCAACCTTTTCACTTGGGGGCCACACTTGCGAATTTTTCTCCCTCAAGGGGCCAATGAGCAAATTTCAGACAAATAAGGTTTGGCCCAACAATAAACTCAATTTCAAAAAGAATTTGAGGTTTTAAGGCAAGAAACAATTGCTGAGCAAAAGTACAGCAATATCATAGCAATAAATTTTTAAGTTAAAAAAGAGTAATTAATAAAAATGACCAGAGTGTGAAAAGATAATCAGTGAGTGTGTGTGTGTGTGTGTGTCCAGTTCACTCCCAGTCTCAGGATGCTCATTCACCCTCACCCACTCTGAGCGGGTGTTATGTGTTAGTGTATGGTGGTGAGAGTGAGTCAGAAACCTGAGACTGGACATAAGACAGATTGACACTCACCCCTACACATTCACTCACTCACATTCACTCCCTCACACTCATCCCCAAGCTCAGTCTCCCGCCCTCACCCCCACACACACTCACTCAGTCTCTCACACTCCACCTACACACTCAGTCACTCCTTCACTCTCACTCCCCCTGACACACTCCCTCCTCCCCAGGCCTGCCAAAACTTCGCCCTCCCCAGGCAGCCAAAATTGCGTCCTCCCCGGGCCCAACATATCTGCCTCTCTGGTCTCCAGCCCCACCGTCACTTGGCTCCAGCCTCCAGGCCCCATCCTACCTGTGCTTCTCTTGGTCCAGCAGCCCTCAACACACTCACCAACACCAGTGTTGGCTGCTTCTACATTCAGAGACTGTTCCTCTCCCCCATTTGCTGCTGATAAGCTCAGCACTCCACCTTCTCCCGTTGCATACAGCTTCCCCTCTCTGCTGCCTGTGCTTCATCTCCCTATTGTGCAGCAGCCCCATGAATGACAGCAGAACTGTAAACTCCACTGAGTTCCTTGGAAACCTCCGGCACCATTTCGCCCTGGTTCTAACAACTTTCTGGAACTCACAGCACACCCACTAATAATGCAGCAGCAAAGGAAAGTTAGAGCACCTGAAAGTTCCACGTTACGCTGAGAGTGTTTAAAAGAGGACATTAACAGGGCCTTTGAGGTCCAGGTGCCAAATTAGCATTAAACCCTGTGGGATGGCACAATCTGCCCACTCTACTTGCTTCTGATTTGCTTGTTTGTTTCATATCTTCACACCTGTTTTTCTCCCTCTAAGGGGAATAGTAGGGAAGTAGTGGAAGGATTAGCAGGCTGATTAGCAACAAGTTTGAACTGTGTCGTGAAAACTCCTTCCACGGCCAACAAACCCTGAAATGGGATTGAACCCAGAGCTTCTGGTTCAGGAACAGGGATGCTACCCTCTGAGCCACAAAACTTCCTTTTGCTTCCAGTGCACCACTGGCATGTCTACACCAATGCCCTTCCAGGCGAGGTGCACTGCAAGTATGCAGAGGTGGGTTAGCTGCCATTTTCAGAACTCCAGCTTCCCATAGCTCTCAGGAGCCCAGTTTTGTACCTGGGGTCTTTTAACTCCTTGGCCTCATTTAAGTGCCTGTTCTGTGCGGAGACTTGATGGGAAGTAAAGCAAGGTGACACAACCAGGAGTTACCCACCAAGCAGGCAAGTCTGCATGAGCAGCTGCCAGGTCATTCCCTGCGAATGGGGAAATGGGGACAGGGTGATGTGTGTTGGGGGGGTGAGGTTACTGCAGGGCAGGAGGTCTAAGCTTTGTTTTTGGGCTCTCAGCAGCTTTCCTCGTCCCTTCTGGCCTCACAAGGAAATCAGGTTTAAAATGTTAGCTTATCTTTGGGGACCTGTTCTGGCGCCGATCCACTTCCATGTGGGTTGGCCAAACTGAGTGCAACTTTGCACTCAGGCCTCCTAGTAAATATTACAGATGGCCCAGATGTCATCATGGGAACCCCCCATGTATGTGCTAAAGAGGATCCCTCAGCTTTTAGTCCAGTGTCCTCACTGTTGACTCAATGGAGCAGGTGAATTTCTGAGCAGGTCAACTCTGATGGGTTCCAGTTCCTGTGAGTGAACTGAGGGATTTTAACCACCCACTGTCCAGTCTCTGTTAAGTGGAATGGGTTAAAATCACCCTTTATGTAGTGTGGTTTTAAAAACTTTACATTCAATCTTCTTTTCTTCTTAGGTAGTCCCTTGCAATCAGGGATGACTTACTTCCACTTCGATTTGATGGGTTCTGAGATAGCTGACAAGTCCAATGTGTGATCTGCAGACACATGCGGGGCAGGTGGTGCTTGAAGGGTTGGATGGATGGGTTCTTTGGAGGTTTGTGCACTCTCTCCAATGCCTTGACTTAACCTCTACATGTTCCCAACAAAGTCTCTCGATGTGTTCGCTGCCTTTCCAAATGAACCTTCTCCATTTTGGTTGGTCACAAGCAGGGACTCCCATGAGTCAGCGGGATTATTGATAGTTTCTGGGATGTTTTGAGGACATCCTAAAGCATCCAGTACATTCAGTTGTTCAATGCTAGCTTACACACTGACTCCTTTTTCTAGTTTTGATCCAGCCAGCTAATCAATGACAAGATTGAAACTTCAAGGAACATCCTCAATAATAGTGGGAAAGAATACTCCCAGCTGCTCAGGAATACATATTCTACTACAAGTAGTTTGGCGGCAATCACCTTGTGTGTTTAACATGCAGCGCAGTTAAAAATATCAAGAAATACCATAAGCTTAAGAAATACACTAAAGCAGGGGCCCTGCTGCATCTGTCACTGTCCAAGACTGTGCTCTGGGCAAGCATTTGAATTAAAAAATTGGCTGTTATCAATTGGCAACTACTCACTAAGCAGGGATTCACAGTAAAATGTTCTTATCCTTAGGCAATATTGCCACAGCCACGTAACTAATCATACTGAAGTGATCAAAGCCTACAGCAATGACAAAATTCAACCTTCTAGACCTAGGAGGAATCCTGTATGTTGAGATTTGTTCTTTTAATTGCAAACTTAGAAATGTTACAATTTTGAAATACCTGTGTTTTAGAAGTTTTGCGCTTGGGAGATACAGTCACACGTCGGCTGTGTTAACACACAAGGTCTCAGACCGCCATCTTGTGGCACCTTTAAGTATTTGTAGGCTTTGTATAAACTTGAGCAGCAACCGGGTTATTCCTGGAATGGCATAAATCAGCAAAATAACCCATAAACCACATTTGTTCACATGCTGATCTTCCTGACATAAACTTATTCATAACATGCTGGAAGGCTGATTTACATACACTACAGTGAATATAGCAATGAAGCAGTGTGATCAATGGTAGTGACAGGAACCTTTGTGAAAGCAACTCTAAAATGCTCAGGCATTAACCACTTCATAGGAAACAGTGCAAATGATGTGGTTGAGACTTCCTTCATATTGACATCAACTGGCTTGATGCAGTGGGAGGGGGTATTCTGAAGCTCTCCACCTGCTGAAAAGTTCTGCTACCGTGCACCCTCTGACTTCTCTGGCAGTCTAAGTGTCAGCTATTCCCAGTGCAGTGTGTTGTATTACTGCACAGGTCTAAGAAGGTCACTATACCTTTTAAGACAGCTAGAGGACATCTTGACATGTGACAGTCTAATATAAGAGATCTCTGCTCTGTACATTCCATTAATTGGCAGTTGGTCTGTAAGCAAGCAGTCAGTCAGCCAGTCAGTTAGTCAGCCTGTCAACTATGTATATAACATAATAGTAATCTAAGTAGTTATATAACTAAGGCTGTGTATGTAAGTCTGAGATGTCATTTTCGTGTACATAGTTAGTTGTTAATAAACTTTCAGATATCTGACTCAAGAAGAACCCAACTCTTTTTGGTATATGTTATGTGGGTTAACTATAGAAAACCATGAAGCACATCATTTGGCAGCAAGAAAACACATCAGAGTGGCAGTAGTGGCATCAAGCAGGTACTAGAAGATGGTGACAGCAAGTTGGTATCGAAGTGGCAGTTGCAAAGTGTTTTTTTCCTCTAACATTCATTCTTCAACACCTATCTGAGTTCAGAGCTGAAGTTACATTTTAACAACCAGGGCTGAAGGCTACAGCTGTTGTAAGTATCCTTTCCCTCTCTCTCTTAAAAAACAGGGGGCGGGGGGGGGGGGGTTGTGCACACTATGCCCAATTTATAAAAAGGCAGTTTACAAAAGGCCTAGGAAAGCTTCAATTCAGAAAAGTGATTCCTGAATCACTTAAAATATAGCTTAAAATGCTAAGAAAATACTGCTTTAATATCATTAAGTCTTACCTGTTCAGTCGTCAGTGGATTCTACCCTTTGTCTTCTCAAAGTTAAAGCAGCAACCTCTAAAGCAATAAAGCAGGAAGGCAAACAAAAACAGAGAAGCTAACAGAAGCAAAGATAGTAGAAGCTTTATACTGCAACACCGATTTTTACCAACAACTTAGAAGAAGCACAGCAAGGATGGGAAGTAAACATCTGAACATGGATTGACATTCCAGTGACATTCTGTCCAAACTCCTGTTATTTAAAGAAAGAGTTAATCTTCACTTTGTACATCAACAGAAAACTGACAGAGACAGGCTATCAAAATTCTTATCACTTTGGGAAATGAAGGATTGAGAAGAATCAAATCCTCCAGTATTCTGAGTGATGACTGCAAAGATCCAGACAAGATTTTCCAAGTCCTAGAAGATCAACTCAAGGTCAGAGTTAACTTCAGAACTCATAGGCACACTGCCAGCAGCCAGATAAAATGATTGACCAATTCATAGGCAGGTGTTGATATGTGATTTCACCAAAGCTAATTGAACTAAAAGGCTGACGTAACTGGTCATTGCCTATACACCGATCAGAGTTTTTCGAAAGGCTCTTCTGGACAAACCTAAAGATTATACCATTGACACACTGCTAGAAGAAGGATGTAACTTCAAAGGAATCACAGCAGCACCTGCAGGTTCTTGACTCTGCAACTACTATTGCAGCAGTCAACAAGAACAGCAAAATGTCCAAATCACGTATGAGATGTGGATTGTCTCATCCACCAAAACATTGTCCAGCATTCCGTGACACATGCAAGCTATGTTCTACTAGAAGGCATTGGGCTAAAATGTGTAAGCAGTCCAATTGCCACGAGAAACCCAAAATGCAACACAATTCTCCACAATAGCTTATAACGAAGAGCCAACCAAAGAACAAAGCCAAAGAAACTTCCAAATGTCCATCTATGGTATTCAAGCATATCAACAAAATCCAAGAGCTAACCACAACATTACAACTTTCAGACTCCAGTCAGACAGTACAACTTGGCACATCACATGGATGCTGTCAGAAAAGCTGAGGCTTTTACCTCCATCCAAGTGACATACCCTAAGTGGAATAGACAACATGCATGGTATGCCAAGATTGACACTGGTGCAAGTGCAAATATTATCACTTTACACATCATATAAGAGATGTACACGGGAAACTGGCACAATGTCATACAGTCCACACATGATAAACTAATTGCTTACAACAGGTCTAACATCCCATGCATTGGCATTATTCATCTTAAATGTCAACACAGCTCCTTGGGATGGAACACCTGAAGCCTTTTACACTGTTGATACAGCAGGACCTTCTATCATCGGTTTAACAGCATGCACTGACCTACGTATCATCAGAATCCATGAGGTAACCAATACATCAATTCCAACACCAAAGATTCCAGACCACAACATCGGATCTATCCATGACCTGACAAACCTCTAGCTAGGCCGGTTTGATTCTATTGCTAAGTTTAAAGGCAATGCAGTATTACATCTGAAAGATGATGCCCCATCCAGCATCAATCCTCCTCGCAAGTGCTGCATTCACATTCACATTCAAGATAAGCTCAAATTGAAATTGGATTTCATGGTTCATAACAGCATCATTCATAAAGTTGAGCATCACATTTATTGGTGCAGCTCTATAACTTGTGTTTTGAAGAAAGATGGCACGCTACATGTAGGTTTGAATCCAGGGTGACTGAATGTTACACTAAAAAGATGTCCACAGTAGATTCCGACCCACGAAGAGCTTAATCCCAAGCTTTCAGGTGCTAAGCATTTTTACAAGCTTGACACCAAGAACGGATATTGGCCCATACATCTGTACCCAGAGTCACAGGAACTGACAACTTTTAGAAAACTTTTGGTAGATACTGTTTTCCCAGATTATCATTTGGATTATCCATTAACCAGGATATATTCCAACAACATATGCATTGTATCATAGGGAATAAGACCATAAGAACATAAGACATAAGAGCAGAAGTAGGCCATTCGGCCCATCAAGTCTGCACCGCCATTCAATGAGATCATGGCTGATCTGATAATCCTCAACTCCACTTTCCTGCCTTTTCCCCATAACCTTGATTCCCTTACTGATTAAAAATCTGTCTATGTGACCTGTCTATCTGCCTTGAATATACTTAACAACCAGCCTCTACAGCCCTCTGCAGTAAAGAATTCCACAGATTCACTACCATCTGAGAGAAGAAATTCCTCCTCATCTTTGTTTTGAATGGGTGCCCCCTTACTTTGAGATTATGCTCTCTGGTCCTAGACTGTCCCACAAGGGGAAACAACTTCTCAGCATCTACCCTGTCAAGCCCCTTAAGAATCTTATATGTTTCAATAAGATCGCCTCTCATTCCTCTAAACTCCAATAAGTACAGGCCCAACCTACTCAACCTCTCCTCATAAGAAAATCCCTCCATCCCCAGGATCAACCCAGTGAACCTTCTCTGGACTGCCTCCAATGCCAGTATATCTGTCTCTGTCGCAGATGACATTGCAGTTCTCGGGAAAACTAAACATGAGCATGATGCAAACCTTCATCAGCTCCTGGAAACAGCAAGAAAACAGGCCTTAGTTTCCAACAGCAAAAAATGTCAAATCAACATGAGCCAAATCAACTTTTTCGGATCAATCTACATTTCAAATGGTATCAGACCTGATCCTACGAAAATAGAGGACGTACAAAAGATGCCTACACAAAGTAAAAGTGTCTCAGTTTCTCCAACTTTTTATCCCCACATATTGCAAATTTTGCAACCAAAGTACCTCCTGTTGGAGATTTGCTCTGTAAAGACATACCATACATTGGTCAAAAATGCTTTATCTTCCAGCAAGTGTATTCTTCAATATTATGATCCCTCCAAGCTTACCACATTGGAAGTGGGTGCATCCCAGAAAGTCCTCGGAGTATGTCTATTACAGGAAGACAAGCCTATTACATTTGGTTCCAAAGTCCTTACGACAGCTCAGGTGAACTACTCCAACATAGAAAGGGAAACTCTGGCTTTAGTTTTTGGAATACAGAGATTCCATACGTATTTAGTCAGCAAGCATTTCATTGTTCATACCAACCACAGGTCGTTGGAAATGATCCGTCAAAAACCTCTCACAAGTGCACCTCAATGACTACTTCATCTACCTATGGAGATCCAAGGATACAAGTTCAAAGTACAATGCAAACCACGCTCACAGATGACTATTCCTGATGCTCTTAGCAAACTTCCAAATCCAGCTAAGAACAAAGATATTCCTGTAGACTTACAAGTGGATATTGTCATGTCCAAGTTTGAAGATAACCTCCACATCAATCTCAATCACTTGGCTAAAACTAAGCAGAGCTGATTCATTAAGTTACATCTGATGATGTCCAGCTGCAACAGCTCAAGAAGATCATCAACAGCAGATGGCCCGAACATATTCAACAGGTCACTGATCAAGCACATTCTTTCTGGTCATTCAGAGATGACCTAGGGCTCTCTAGGACTGTAATTTTCAAAAGCAAACAAGTGATTATTCCACAAGCTCTACATTGATATATGCTTGACCAGATACATGTAGGTTACATAGGTGCAGAAAAAAACAAAGAGATTGGTATGTAACTCCATCTATTGGCCCGGCAACAATAAGGATATTGATCAACTGATCAAGTCATGTGTAACATGTCAACTCCATCAACCTCAACAATCGAGGGAATCTCTTATTCCACACAAAATTCTTTCTGAGCCATGGCGTAAGATTGCAACTGATATTTTCCATGGCTAAGGATACTAAAGGCTACATCCTAGTGACTGACTATTTCACCAAATTTCCTTTCATGAGACAAATAAAGGCTGCCACTAGTGTGACAGTTGTTGACATATTAACCACCATATTCAGTACGTTTGGTGTTCCCCAACAAATCATATCTGACAACTGTCCGCAGTACACTAGTGTACCCTTCCAGGTGGGGTATTCAACACATTACCTCCTCTCCTCACTATCCTCAATCGGATGGTCTCGCAAAATGCATTATTCGCACTATAAAGTCCATGAATATTAAATGCAAAACTACTTGCCAAGATTTTTGGATGGCCATGTTAAATCATTGTGCCACTCCTCAAGGCAAAGGCTTACCCTCACCAGCAACTCTCATGTTTGGAAGACAAATCCACACAGTTCTTCCGTCACACACTCTTACCACCCAACCACATGTACACCGTGCATTGTTGGAAAGAAGGGAGAAAATGGTACAGGAACATAATCAATGAGCATGCAAACAGTTATCCCAACTTGAACCAGGACAAAGCATTAAAGTTCGCGATCTTCGTGCAAATGTATAGGGTCATGGAAAGATACTATAACATTGTGTACAGCCCAGGTTATATGACGTTCTCACAAACAATGGTCAAATCTTACAAGGAAACAGATGACACATCCGAATTGCACAACCAGCCATCCGTCATACAAAATGACTCTGATACTGAAAGCATCACAACCAGACATCCACCTAGACACACATCTGTCCATAATGACAGATGCCACACCATAGAACCATAGGGCCATAGAAAAGTTTCAGCACAAAAGGAGGCCATTTGGCCCATCTTGTCCATGCCAGCCTGAGGACACCCAGGTGCCCTGTCTTATCCCACCTTCCTGCACCCAGCCCTTAGCCCTGCAGCTTACAGCACTTTAGGTGCAGATCCAGGTACTTTTTAAACGAGTTCAGGGTTTCTGCCTCTACCACCAACTTGGGCAGCGAATTCCAGACACCCACTACCCTCTGCGTAAAAAAGTTCTTCCTCATGTCCCCTCTACACCTTCTGCCCCTGATCTTGAATCTATGACCCCTGGTTCTAAAATTCTCCACCAAGGGAAACAATTTTATCCTGTCCACTCTATCTATTCCCCTCATAATTTTGTACAACTCAATCAAGTCACCTCTCAGCCTTCTTTGTTCTAAGGAAAATAACCCCAACCTATCCAATCTCTCCTCACAGCTACATTTTTCTAGCCCTGGCAACATTCTTGTGAACTCCCTCTGCACTCTCTCCAGAGCTATTATGTCTTCCCTGTAATGTGGTGACCAGAACTGCACACAATACTCCAGTTGTGGCCTCACCAGTGTTTTATACAATTCCAACATTATATCTTTACTTTTATATTCTATACCTCTGCCAATGAAGGAGAGCATTCCATATGCCTTCTTTACAACCTTGTCTATTTGAACTGCTGCCTTCAGGGACCTGTGTACTTGTTCACCAAAATCTCTCACTTCATCTACCCCTCTTAGTATATTCCCATTTATTGTGTAATCCCTGTAACTGTTTGACCTCGCTAAATGTATGACCTCACGCTTCTCTATGTTAAAATCCATCTGCCACTTTACTGCCCACTCCACCAACCCATCAATATTGTTTTGGAGATTATGGCTATCCTCTACACTATCCACTACTCAGCCAATCTTTGTATCATCTGCAAATTTCCCAATCGTGCCCCCCAAATCATTAATATATAACACAAACAGCAGAGGTCCCAATGCCGAGCCCTGTGGAACACCACTTTCCATTCGCAGGAGCATCCATCTACCATTACCCTTTGTTTCCTGTTACAAAGCCAAACTTTTATCCAATTTGCCACATTACCCTGAATCCCACGGGCTTTTGCTTTCCTGACCAATCTACCATGTGGGACCTTGTCAAATGCCTTGCTAAAATCCATGTACACAACATCCACTGCACTACCTTCATCATAGAGTGAAACGATACAGCCAGGTCATGATATTTATAAAATGACTAGACCCAGTTGAATTATACAACCACCAAAGCGTTAGTCTAATATATAAAGTTGATGTACCAACGTGCATTCTTAGATATATATATCAGAACAGATTTCCTATTCTTCAAAAGAAAAAAGGAGGATGTTGTATTATTGCACAGATCTCGGAAAGGCACTATACCTTTTAAGACAACCAGATGACATCATGACATCACAACATATGACACTCTAATATAAGAGGTCTCCATCTTAGTCCCTGTACATTCCATTAATTGGCAGTTGGTCTGTTAGAAAGCAGCCAGTGAGTTAGTCAGTCAGTCAACTATGTATATAATGTAATAGTAATCTAAGTAAATATATAACCAAGACTGTATGTAAGTTTGAATTGTCATATTAGTGTACATAGTTAGTTGCTAATAAACTTTCAGATATCTGACTCAATAAGAACCTGACTCTTTGTGGTATATGTTACAAGGGCTAACATATAGAAAACCATGAAGCACATCATTTGGGAGCAAGCAAACATATCATAGTGTTCAATGGTTTGATTGATCCATGTTTGATTATGTTATTTTGTCCTCGGATCTGTGTAACTTAAGCCTGCAGGTAGAACTCCAGAGCAAAGCAAACAGAGAAAGTTCCAGAAAAGACCTGGGTTCTGGCTGATACCATGGGCCAAATCTTCCAAAGAGTCACCATTCTACTCCTATTTACTTACCCTAAGATGGATCTCCGTATCTCTGACCTGGACTTCTGAACCTCTTCAGATATGTAAAGCATACCTGTTCTGGGAATCTTTTTTAGTGCAGTGTCAATGGGGTAAGCCAAGCCAGACCCCTTTTTTCCAGCACTAGCTGCCATATCCAGTAAGTATAGTGTTTAAAGGCCCCAAAGCCACTTTGAGAAGCTATGGAGAGAAGATAAGTGTGTGAGGTAAGTGGATGAGGACATAGAGTGGCAGGTGCGTGATTGAGGGGTTAGGGTGGCAAGTGGGTGAGGGGGTAGGAATGATAGATAGGTTGGTGAGCGGGTATGATGGTAGGTAGATGGGTGAGGGTGTAGGGTGGCAGGCAGGTGGATGAGGGGGTAAGATGGCAGATGGGTGGGTGAGGGGGTAAGTGAGTTGGCGGGTTCGGGGATCGGGGGGAGTCAAGAGGTCGTGGGGGTACTCAGGGGTCACAGTGCTTATCAGCGGTCCAGTGGGGAGTCGGGTTAGTGCAGTTGGAGGAGCAGAAGTGGTTTTCAGGGAGTTGGGAGGGTGGTTGAGGGTTCAGGGGGGGTAGCTGGGTGGTCAGGGGGAGTCGGGGGGGATCGGGGGGAGGCTCAGGGGATTGTTATGACCACATGAGGAGGAGGGTGTGAAAATACTCCTCTATTCTCTCGCTCAAGGTCTGACCCTAATAGGGTTTTCTGTGAACTTAGAGAGAATGTGCTTTGCTACATCTGTAAGAGTCCCACTGTTCACACTTTCGAATTATAAATATTTATTCAGACAGGTTCTCTTAGGTTAAACAAAGAACAAGATAAGTTAATTGAAATTATTTCCTGAATTTAAAAAACTAGGTAAGATGCCACCACCATTCACACATCACACACACATCCCCTAGGCCCACTCAGACACACAGACAGGTAGGATAGCTTAAGGGTTTTTTTACAGTTTGCGAAGAAGATAAAACAAAGGAGTGTACACGGGTTGAGTGTCTGTTCTTTTTCATCCCATTTGTTGGAATGCAAGCTTGTATATTGTAGCCATCTGGCAGTCACCATTGTCTTAAGGTGATTTCAGTTTATTTTAAAAAAATCCAGCCAAGAAAGGAAAAAATAGAAATTGTGTCTTTTAGAGAAAAAACAGACCGTCATAACAGGGGTAGTCAGGCAGTCAGTAGTAATTTAGTTACCCAGGAGTTAGAATGAGTTTTAATCCTTCTAGCTTTTCCCACATAACTATTCTGGTAAGTGAGTCGGAACCATCTGAAGTTTTGGAGGGTTCCAGATACAGGGGAATTGCCCATCAGATGTCCAAACTTCCCAGGCAATTCCCATGTAGTCAGTACATCAAGACTTCCAAGAGGTCCCCAAACACAACTTGGGAAGTACCTCCAGGGTATGACCATTTGGCGATCAAAAGTTCTGGGCCCGTGTGTGTGTGTGTGTGTGCGTGTGTGTGTGTGTCTTTGTGTGTGTGTGTGTGTTTGTGTTTGTGTGTGTGTGTGTGTCTGTGTGTGTGTGTGTGTGTGTGTGTGTGTGTTTGTGTAGAAAACCCTGTTTTGAAGTATTGTAAATAATTTTTTTTTGTTTGGATCTAATATCATCTCTGCATTGTTCTGAGATAAATTAGTCATATAAGATATACAACAACCTAGCAATACATAATACCTAGGGACCCTTCTCCCTGGGCTTTGGGCAAATGAGTCTGAGATCCTTAGGTTCCACAAACTTCTCATCTGTCACAAAACAAAAACAGAATTACCTGGAAAAACTCAGCAGGTCTGGCAGCATCGGCGGAGAAGAAAAGAGTTGATGTTTCGAGTCCTCATGACCCTTCGACAGAACTTGAGCTTGAGTCCAAGAAAACATCTCATCTGTCAATGTCAGCCTGCGCCACTTCAGAATTGTAGAGTGCACAGCAAGCCACAGTAATCCTTACTACACTGTCAGGCACAGACTGCAGGTCCATCTCCCTACCATCACCCTCCTCCCCCCACCCCCAAACAATTCAGTCACTGGAGGCAAGCTTTCAGTAGCTTGATGGTTCACTGCACCACCTCATAGCTCGCTGGTCATGCATACTTGTGGTTTTTCTGCGCTGCATTATGACTGATTCTGAACTATGTCATCAGCCAAGGTTTCAGACACTAGCCCACATCCTCTGGTTCTTCTGCTTGTTTGTCCCTTCTCACTGAATAAGTCAGCAATAAGGCACTGTAACAGCTTCCTGGATGCATTGCCTCGGTGTTCTTGGGGGTTGCAGGTGATCAGCAGTTTAAATGAATGGAGGCCTTTTGGTGAATGAATGTGCCAGGATGCAGATTTGGAGTTTTCAGCAGCACTTCAATAGCCCCCTGCACCTGGTAGGCCAGTGAATTTGTGTAATTTACTGGCCCTGTCCTTTTGCTTTGCAGTCAAAGTGTTGTATTGAGTGATGTCAGATGCCCTGTGTAAGAGGGCATCTGTCACATGAAGGATGTAGATCCCTGGCAGATTTTGCAAAAACCTCCATTGTGTGACTAGAAGGAGATGAAGCTGTAAAAACTGAAGGCCATGGACACCTTCATCTTGACGGATGAGGCCTTCCAGAAAGTGGACGGAAACATTAGATCTTCCTTTGGCTTTTCAGTCAGGTAGCCAGCTACTTCTCTTGTGTAGCACAAGCTGCACTGCACTGCACTGCTCCTGCGACAGGTCCTGGCAAGTTCTTCATGCACTGTCTGACCTGGGCTGTGGGCTGGGTGAATAGGGGACTGCCCATTCAGACGGCTGCTGGGTTGAGGGGTCCTGTCAGAGAAATATCAGCTTCAGACACTCACTGGACTCTGGTGAGGAAAACTGCGACATCAGTAAGATGCATGCAAAAAAAAACAATATTAAGAGGAGACAGGAGAGGTGGAGCTCCAAAGCTTGAATCTTCCTCCCAGGAATCATATAACAGCTGCAGGTAACTCAGCTCAGCTCACCTGTACCAAGATTTCTCAGCCTAACTGGATGCCTCAGGAAAACTAGTATCACTGTTTTGAATGGATTGTTCCATCGAAGTGATGAACAAGACCCAGGAGATTACAGATGTAGTACTTATGGTTTTATTTATTGTGTATTAATACCTTTAAGAATAATGCTTGTTAAGGAAGACCACATGATCTATAGTAAGCAATAGGAGAGTAGCATAGGCTACCTCAGTGTCAGTGTAGAAATAGAGCTGGAGTTAAAAGCACACATGTAGTTGCCACTGAGTATGTTATAAATAAACTTAAAGCTTCCACCCAAGAAGTATCTGCAGATCAACTCTATCATTAGTAAAATAACTTAGCCACCCTAAAACAAACTGGTGATGAGGATAAAACAGGATTGAACAGAGGAAATCAGGTTAAAAAGAAATCAGCACTGTACCTCACCTAGTGGTTGTAAGTAGCAAGCTCTGTTGGAATTGAAGAAGTTATCCCCTCTCAAAATGCCATAATTTGGGAGAATTGAACATTTTGAACTAGCCACAGATGATTGGCCTCAAAACATAGACTGCCTCATGTTCTTTTTTCAAGCAAACAAGATTATGGGGAAGAGAAGAGGTGAGCAATCCTCTTGAGTACTTGTGGGAGCAAAACCTACATTCTGATTCGAAGTTTGACGGCATCTAGTAGCCCAAATTCAAAGAATTTTGATGAATTGGTGGACCTCATGAAGGGTCACTTTCAACCAAGCCCTCAGTCACAATACAGGTTTAATTCACCAAATAGAGCCTGGGTGAGATAATTACTATGTGACAAATTTGAAGCAGTTAACGGAACATTATGAGTTCGGTACAACTCTGAACAACATGCTCAGAGATCGTTTAGTGTGTGGTGTGAAAGAGGACCCTATTCAGAAAAGATTATTTTCCAAAGTGAACCTGGATTTCAAGAAGGCACTAGGGATATCGCTGGCCATGGAAAGCACAGTAAGATATTCAAAAGCAATACAGGATGTGCAAAATGGGGCCATCCTCCACATCGGGCGGGAAACCTCAGCCAAAAGAGGCGCGAAAATGTGAGACTCCATCAAGAAGCAGGAAACAGGTTCGGCTAGCTGAAGAATAAAGGAAAATAACTTAGCAGTGAAACCGAAGAATAATTTTAATAGAGGTGGAAACAATCAGTCTTTTAGCGTTTGGCAGTTTAAAAAAATCGAACGCTACTATTGTCACAGAAATAGACAGATAATGAGGCAGTGTAAGAAAAGATTCGAGCAGGCTTGTAAACAAAAGAAGAAGCTCAATGAAATCTACAATGTAGAAGAGCCTGAAACAACGAATTCTGACATTTACTCTTTGTTTAATCTGAAAGTTGGAAAGACAGAACCAATATTTGTCACAATGAAAGTAAATGGCAAACCTGTTAGAATGGAAGTGGACACAGTAATTATGGAACATACCCTCAGATATTTGAATAATGGTAAACATCAATTAAGTTCAGAAGAAACAGCCAAGTAAAAATATATAAGGTGAAGACATTCAAGTAAAAGGCATAAGCAGAGTAACTGTCCATTATGGAAGCCAATCGGCAAAGCTACCTTTGCTGGTGGTAGCAGCTGAAGGGCCAAGCCTCCTGGGAAATTGGTTTAAGGAGATTAACTTAGAATGGACTCAAATTTTCTAGTTAAGAGCAAGTGGGTTACCAGAGCTACTTAGAAAGTACGCCACCATCTTTAAGGATGAACTGGGGAAAATCCAGGGCCTGCAGGCCAAGATTCATGTGGATCTGGAAGCAACCCCTTCCTTCTTGAAGGCAAGATCGGTACCATATGTCCCGTGAGAAAAAGTCGACATTGGACTGAACAGACTAGAGAAACTGGGCATTATACAGTTCTCGGAATGGCAGCACCCATAGTCCCCATCCTTAAACTTGACCAAAGCTTCTGAATTTGTGCAGACTATAAACCGACACTTAATAAAGTAGCTAAGCTAGACAGGCACCCCTTTCTAAAAATCAAAGACCTGTATGCCAAGCTAGCAGGAGGGACAATGTACACAAAGCTTGACATGAGTCATGCTTATCAACAACTAGAATTAGATAATGCTTCCTGGGAATTTGTCACAATTAATACCCACAAAGGTCTGTACCAATATACACAATTGCCTTTCAGTGTCTCCTCTGCTTGCGCTATCTTTCAGAAAAGAATGGAAAGCTTATGGCAGGGACTGTCCCAGTTTGTAGTCTATTTAGGTAATGTATTGGTGACAGGTTTCACTGAAAAAAAGCATTTGGCAAACTTAGAAGAAGTCTTAAAACTTTTCTTGCAAGATGGACTGTGTTTAAAAAAAGTAAAGTGCACTTTCCAAGCAAGGGAGGTAATCTATTGGGGTCACCAGGTAGATTCACAGGGCCTCCATCCAGTTGAGGAGAAAGTGAGAGCCACAAGAGAGGCACTTGCGCCAAAGAACGCCTCAGAGCTTAAATCGCTCCTAGGAATGATCAACTATTGTGGGTGTTTCTTACCCAATTTGTCTACTGTGCTGGCCCCCCTGCATTCGCTATGCAAAAAGAACCAAGAAAGATCCTAGAAAGAAGCTTTCATAAAGGTGAAACAATTGCTGCTCTCGTCCAATCAATTAGTGCATTATGACCAGATGAAAGATTTGGTGCTGACATGTGACACATCTCCCTTTGGAGTGGGAGCAGTGCTCTCTCATCAGATGGACGATTGTACCAAACAGCCAATAGGGTACGTATTAAGAACGTTCACCACACTGGAAAAGGGATACTCGCAGATAGGAAAAGAAGGCCTGTCTTCATCTTTGGTGTCAAGAAATTTCACCGGTACATACACGGCCGCCATTTTACAATTGTTTCAGACCACAAACCATTGTTAGGTTTATTTAGTGAGGAAAAGGCTATATCATCCATAGCCTCAGCAAGAATACAACAATGGGCTTTAATACTGGCAGAATATGAATACATTTTCATACATAGGCCTGGCAATTAAATTGCAAATATCGATGCCCTTAGTTACTTGCCTTTACAAGAAAATGGTGAGCACCTCCCAGTTCCACAGGAAATTGTTTTACTGTTAAATTTCTTAGATTCCTCTGCTTGACAGATCAGAGACTGGACAAGTTGGGACCCAGTCCTATCTCAGATACAAGAACAAGTGCTACGTGCTTGGTCACAGGAGCCCGTATCTATGAAATGAAACTGAAGTTCAACTGAAGACATGAAATAACCAGCCAGGGTGGCATCTTATTGTGGGGAGCTTGAGTCATAGTTCGTCCAAAGGGAAGGGAGCCACTTTAAATTGAATTACACAGTGCCCATCCAGGAATTTCCTGAATGAAGACCATAGCACGCAGCTATCTATGGTGGCCTGGGATGGATGGCAAAATAGAAAGTTTAGTAAAGCACTGTCTGCACTATCAGCAACTGTATAATTTGCCAGTGACAGCTCCATTACACCCATGGGAGTGGCCAGGTAGACCCTAGGTGCGGTTACACATTGACTACTTTGGACCTTTCCTGGAAACAATATTTCTGTTCATTGTTGATGCCCATTCAAAGTGATTGGACGTATATGAGGCAAAGTCACCAATATCAGCCGCTACAATTGAGAAACTACATCAGAGTTTTGCCATTCACGGACTACCAGAAGTCGTCATTTCCAATAATGGCACAGCATTTAAGAGTGCTGAGTTTCAATGGTTTATCACCCTCAATGGTATCATTCAAGTGAAACTGCACCATACCACCCTTCCTCAAATGGATTGGCTGAAAGAGCGGTTCAAACATTCAAGACAGACATGAAAAGACTAACTGGTGATTTCTTGGCAACCAAGCTAGCACACTTTCTTTTTAATTACAGGACTACCCCTCACACACAACAGATGTCACACCTGCAGAGTTATTGTTGAAACGCTGTCTCAGGAGAGATTGAACTTAGTAATGCCAAATATAGAGGGGAAGGTGAAAAGGAGTCAGGGAAGCCAGAAAACTAGACACGACTGGCATAGTTGCAAGAGAAAATTTTCCATGGGAGAGCCAGTATATGTGAAAATTTCAGGGAAGGACCAAAGTGGTTACCGGATGAAACAAGTGCGGTGGCTGGACCTCTATCTTACCAAGTGAAGTGGAAGGCCGGATCATCCATAAACATGTGGACCATTTAAGGAAGAGAGAGACAAGTTACCAAGATATGGTTCCAGCAGTGACCATGACTGGGTCTGCATTTTCTGTTGAGGATACTCGACCCAGGATTGGCAGGGCTGATGTTCCTGTAAGAGTTGAGGATACAGAACTGCAAGTGTCCACTGAAGCACCTAATGTTCAGGCAACTCCGGAAAAGGATGTCCCTGACAAAGAATCTGAAGTTGTGGAGCTGCAACATTCCACAAGTACCAGGAAACTTGTAAATTCCTTACCCAGCGTAAATATTATCACAGAGTCTCAGCATCTTAATGGCACAGGAGGTGGTCATTTGACTCATCATGTCTGCACTGGCTCTCCAAATGAGCATTATGACCAAGCGCCATTGTCCTGCCTTTTCCCCAAACCCTTGTACATTGTTTCTATTCAAATAATCATCTAATGCCCCCTTTAATGCCTTGATTGAACCAACGTCCACTATATTTCCAGGCAATGCATTCCAGACCCAAACCTCTTGTTCTGTGAAAATGGTTTTTCTCATGTCACATTTGATTCTTTTCAAATCACTTTAAATCTGGCCCTCTCATTCTTGATCTTATTACGTGTGGGAACAGCTTCTCCCTATCTACTCTGTCCAGCCCCCTCATGATCTTGAACATCTCTATTAAATCTCCTTTCAGCCTTCATCTCTCCAAGGAGAACAGTCCCAACTGCTCCAATCTATCCTCATAGCTGAAGTTTCTCATCCCTGGAAACATTCTTGTAAACCTCTTACGCACTTTCTCCAATGTGTTCATATCCTTCCTATAATATGGTGCCCAGAACTGTACACAATATTCTAGCTGAGGTCTAACAAGTGTTTTATATAAATTCAGCATAACCTCCCTGCTCTTGTACACTATGCTCCATTAATAAAGCTCAGGATTCTATATACATTATTAAGACCATAAGACATAGGAGCAGAAGTTAGGCCATTCAGCCCATCGAATCTGCTCCGCCATTCAATCATGGCTGATAAGTTTCTCAATTCCATTCTCCCGCCTTCTCCCCATAATCTTTGATCGCCTTACCAATCAAGAACCTATCTATCTTAAATACACTCAATATCTTGGCCTCCACAGCCTTCTGTAGCAATGAATTCCATAGATTCACCACTCTCTGGCTAAAGAAATTTCTCCTCATCTCTGTTCTAAAAAGTCTTCCCTTTACTCTGAGGCTTTGCCCTCGGGTCCTAGTCTCTCCTACTAATGGAAACATCTTCCCCATGTCCACTCTATCCAGCCCTTTCAGTATTCTGTAAGTTTCAATCAGATCCCCCCTCATCCTTCTAAACTCCATCGAGTATAGACCCAGAGTCCTCAAACGTTCCTCATATGTTAAGCCTTTAATTCCTGGAATTAACTGCTGTCTCCACCTGTCCTGCCACTTTCAATGATCTATGCACATATACACCCAAGTCTTTCTGCTCCAAACCCCCTTCAAAATTTCACCCCTTATTTTATATTGTCTGTCCATGTTCTTCCTACCAAAATGCATCACCTCACACATCTCCACATTGAACTTCATCTGCCACCTATCTGCCCACACTACCAACTTGTCTGTGTCCTCTTGAATTTCCATACTGTCCTCCTTGCAGTTCATCCACAAACTTTGAAATTGTCCCTTGCACACCAAGATCTAGATTATTAATATAAATCAGGAAAAGCAAGGATTCCAATACCAACCCCTGGAGAACTCCACTACAAACCTTTCTCCAGCCTGAAAAATATCCATTCACCATTACTTTCTGCTTCCTATTTTTCAGCCAATTTTGTATCCACGCTGTTCCTTTTATTTTATAAGCAATAACTTTTCTCACAAGTCTGTTGTATAGCACTGTGTCAAATGCCTTTTCAAAGTCCATGTACACCACATCAACAGCATCACCCTCATCAACCTTTTCTGTTTCCTCTTCAAAATTATGTTATTATGTTGTCTTAAAAAGTATGTGCTTGTAAATATAATATGTATAGCCGAGTTAAGGGGGGAGGAATGTAATAATTTTGGTTTTATTTAGTGTGTAATGTACCTTTAAGAATAATACTTGTTAAGGAAGATCATATGATCTGTAGTAACCAAGAGGAGGGTAGCACAGGCTACCTCAGCAGTCAGTATAGAGATAAAGTTGGAGTTGAAGGCACAGGTGTAGTTGCTACTAAGTATATCCCCCCAGAAGTGTCTGCAGATCAATTCTATCATTATTAGTACAAATCGGCCACTCTATAACTACAGACTACCATGAAAAACTGCTTAACTCACTGACATTGTATTTTCCACAGATTTTGTACACTGGAAAGTAGCTCTATGTTATAAATAAGTCATTGTTTATGATAAGGGTTCCCAGAAATTATACAAAAGAACTACATTAGATGAAGCTCTAAAAAGAAATTGTGATCCATTAGCATTGTAAGTCCATTCAATGTTTTACAATATAAAAAGATGAGTAAATTACTGCAATTAAATATAGCCTACAATAAATAGCAGAAAGTATTTACATTTTATATTTTCAAGGATATATGATAAACTGTCAGGGCCAGTCATTAGAAATAATGAGAAAGTACATCTCCTTAATCAGCTTTGACCATTAGAGTCTAAAGGACATTTTCAAAGAGCAGTGCACTCCCTGCTGTGTCCACTCACAATCACACTACATTCAGCTCCGTGAAACCTCTCCACATTATGGAACAGCTTTTATAAGTATTGTTGTAGGGTGTAGGTTGCAGTTCAGTAGGTCTGAAGAAGTCTTTGTAGGCATATATTGGTTAATTGTAAGTCTGTATTGACTTTTAGAACTATTTATAAATATACAGTAAAGGGTACAAACTAAGAGCTTGCTAGTACACATGCCTCTGTCCAACACTGGACTGACCTTCGGTATGGCTCATGTGCTCTCTTACATCACTGTGTGGGTGGTACTATGTGCAGTCCCACATTAGCCCTAAATGTACCAGACCCTTATACTACAAGTATTGTGAACTAGAGGCATTGAAATAAGCACAAAATTGTAAATAAATCTCTGTAATGAATGACTCAACAAAAATGTTGAATCTCTGGTGATGTCAACCTTGATTGTACACAAGATAGGGAGACAACTAACACCGCCTATGGACTGCAAATTATGTGACTGGTCCAGTCACATGGGAAAGCAACAATATCCAAGGACACGGTTAACATGACGCCACACACCTGTCATTGCATAGAGTATCTTGTACTCCACTGCAGTCCATTCACTGTCACAGTAGAGTAGATCCTGTACTCTAGAACAGTCCATTTACCCTCATAGTATGGTGGATCCTATTCTCCAGTGTAATCCATTCACTGTCACAGTATAGTAGATCATTTATTCCAGTACAGTGCATTCATTGATACATCATATGGAAAGTAAACACAGAATACCAGGGTTTTACTTGTGTTTTGAGGACCATCCTGCACATTTTGTTCTGCTTGTAATGAGGATCACTAGTTTACGGTGGTTGAGTTAAATTCAGTTTTTCTAATGGGTTTCTGGAAATAGAGCCAGTATATGGTAATCAAATTCTATGAACCTGTCCACGTTTTCAATCAAATTTGCAGTTCAGTGAGCCTGATGTTAAAATGAGCTGTACTGGGGATTATGGTGATCAGACAGTGAGAAGTTAACCTTATTTATTAAAGTCCAGTTGACTGAATATCTTCCTCAAATTAAGGACTATCTTAAATGCTAAAGATGTATTAGTGCTTTTAGTTCAACAAAGGCAAACGATATGATGAGGAAACCCTTCAACAAAGGGCATTTGTTAAAAAAAACTGACCTTCCCCCCAAGAAGCCAGTGAATAGAGTTGAAAATCAGTACAAATGAAATACACCATTATGCTGTAGTATGTAAGACTGTCCACTAGTTCTACCCCAATTTACCATCATATCTGGAGTTATTAATCCAAGGTAAGTTCTTCATTCTCCCTCTTCCCAACTTCCAGTGAAACATTCACTTTTCTGTGTAACCAAAGTGACTCATAATGGGATAGAACAACCCAATGATGTACATTAAGAATTTTTTCTAACAAAAGAGGCAACCCATTTACTCAGTAGTTAGTGCAGGCACATATATCTTTATGGTCTTGAATTTCTATATTGCAAGTTACACTATCTTGGCATTGCCAACCAGCCTGGAAAAGGAGAGCAAAGAGCCTATTTTGATAAATGATATGGCCTCACCCTAGTGGTCTTGTGAAGTTCCAAAAGCATGGTTCAACACGACACTGGGAGGGTCCTGCCTTTGCTCTAAGTCGGGACATGGAAAATCTTAAAAGGAACGGAAAGAGAGAAAGAAATAAAGGAAACTGGATAACGTGGGAAAATATTTTTTAAGAGCATTAGTTATTACATTGTAGAAACCTAATGACATCCCAACCCACATTGCATGCATTCCAACCATGACTATCAATGACAAAAACTGAACTCATTAATCATTTATTAAAATCTGAAAATCCAACTTGTTGGCTTGGGGCACCAGTTTCCAATTTGAGAAATACATTTCTATGTCAATACCTGGCAGCCGATAAGAGGGCACATAAAACTTAAATTCATGCAATCCATTGGTTAGAAATGGTGTTTAATTAAGCTGATTTCCTTGAATAAGGGACCTCAAAGCTAACAAAAAGACACCCTGGGCTGAATCTGCATCTTGGCTCAGGAAAACCCGACCTGCGGACTTTCATGGCTCACAAACTGCACACCTGACCCATGCATGACTTCATGCACCATTTTTGTCTTTTCACACTGGGGTTGGGTTTGCAGTGCAGTTTGCAAGCCGCACTGGGTTGCGTGAGGAATGAGTCTGGAGGTGGGTGGGTTAGAAGGCCCATCTTGGTTATCCAGCTCCCAAAAGTTTTTATAGGCCCCCTAAACCTCACCCCTCACCTCCTTTATCCCCTCCATCTAACCCCAATGCCAGTCCTTGCCCCCTCAAGTTGCCCATGCCACCCCATGCCACCTCTATCCTCCCCACCATGTACCTTTCATAGCCACTTACACAGTATGCATTATATACCATCCTCAAATTCCATGCAATACCTAAGAAAAATATTTTACATTCCTTGGAAAAAAATAAACCTCTCACCATCTAATAAAAGCCCCCATATCATTGAGAAAAAAAAACTGGCATTCATTCTCAGACAATGGAACATTTACTCTGCTGAAAGCTTTCCGCCTGATTCACACTGACTCCAGCTTTACTGGGGCTCCTTGATGCCACACGGTCAAATGTTACCATGATGTCAAGGGCAGCCACTCTCACCTCACCTTTGAAATTCAGCTCCATTGCCCACATTTGAACAAAGGTTGAAATAACGTTTAGGACAGAGTGGACCTGGCAGAACCCAGACTAAGCATTGGTGAGCAGGGTTATGATTGAGATAGACTGATGGGGTAGGAATTTTCTGGGTTGAATTTGTCCTGCTTTTTATGGACAGGACCTACCTGGGCAAATTTCCACATTGTTGGCTAGATGTCAGTGTTATATGTGCACTAGAACAGCTCGGCTATTGATGCGGCTAGTTCTGAAGCACAAGTCTTCAGCACTGCAACAGGATTTGTCGGGGCCCATTGCATTTGCCATATCCATGGCATGAATCAAGTTGGCTGAAGACTGGTATTTGTGATGATGGAGATCATAAGGAAAGGCTGAGATGAATCATCCTCTTGGCACTTCTAGCTGAACAGGGTTGTGAATGCAACAATCTTGTCTCCTGGACTCAAATGCTGGTCCCCACCCAGGATAAGAATATTCATGGAGCCTGTTAGTTGCTTAATTGTCCACCATCGTTCATAAATGGATTTGACAGGACTGCAGAGTTTTGATCTGATCCATTGGTTGTGGATCACTTAGCTTTGTCCATAGTATGCTGCTTCTGCTGTTTAACCTGGAAGTAATCCTGTGATCTAACTTCACCAGGCTGGCACTTCATTTTTAGGTATGCCTGCCCCTACTCCTGGCATGCTCTATACTCTCCTCATTGAACCAAGGTTGGTCCTCTGGCTTAACGGTATTGATATAGAGTGAGGTTTACATTTGAGATTGTGTTTGAATACAATTCTGCTGCTGCTGATGGCCCACTGTGCCTCATGGATGCCCAGTTTGAGTTGCTAGATGTCATCTAAATCTATCCCATTTAGCACAGCCTGACATGTCATAATCATCAAATTATATCTTAGAACCAATATCCCAGACATCACAATGGATAGGGTCCTCATTGGTGAAAAGTAGTGGACCATGACGGTGCAATGGTCATTACTACCAATACTGTCATGGATAGATGCATTTGCAACAAGCATATTTGTGAGGACAAGGTCAATAGGCTTTTCCTCATGGCCTCTCATGTTGGTCTTTCACACCCAGCTGTCACAGGCTCAGTCTGATAGATATGTCCTTCAGGACTCAACCAGCTCGGTCAGCAGTGATGCAATCTTGGTGATGGACATTGAGACACACAGGGTACATTCTGTGCCCTTGATACCCTCAATGCTTCTTGCAACATGGAAGAGTACTGATTATTCATCAGGTGAGGGAGGTGGTGAGTGGTAATCAGCAGGGGGTTGTCTTGCCCATGTTCGACCTGATGCCATGAGACTTTATGTTGAACACTTCCAGGGCCACTCCCTCCTGACAATGTACCACTGTGTTGCCACCTCTGATGGATATGTCCTGCCAGTGGGACAGGACGTACCCAGGGATGAGGATGAAGGAGTCTGGGACTTTGATTCTAAGGTATGATCTGGTGATTATGATTATGTCAGGCTGATGCGCGACTATAGTCTATGGGGCAGCTCTCCCAATTTTGACACAAGTCCCCAGATGAGAAGGAAATTGTCGGGTCGACTAAGCAGACTATGCCTTTGTAACATCTGGTGTCTGGGTCAATACAGGGTGATTCATCTGGTTTTACTCTTATTTGTTTCTTGTACAAGTTTGATACAACTGAATGATTTCCTGGGCCAGCTCAGAAGGCAGTTAAGAATCAGCCACACTGCTATGATTCAGAGTCACATTTTGCTCAGAATGGGTAACAACCAATATTCCCTCAAATTTCTCTTTGCCATTGGTCTGTTTGTTGCACTGCATTGTCCCTTTAAGATTCTTGCACTGGCATATATGTGCACATCTTAGAGGGAACTTTTGGGTGGGTGCAGCCTCTTTGACCTGCACAAAGCATTCTGCCCTTGTGATACTTGAAAGAGTGTTTGCTCATTATTCTAATGTTTCTCAAAGCTCGACCCATTCAATATTACCGACCCAATTTAAGTTGCAGAACGTAGGTGGCATGAAAATGTACAAATCTAGCCAAGATATCACAATTAGAGAAAGGATCAAAAGTCAAGTGACATGTTGAAACGAAGATTGTTATATGTAACTTTGCAAATATTTATGTGTCTTTTACATCATATCAACACTGCCAGCTTACAGTTATTTAAGAATCTCTGCTTTATCATGCTGGTCCTGCATCTTCTCTTGGCTCCAAAAGGTTCAGATGTCCTTTTCCACTTGGGAGAAGCCTAAACTGGCAGAGAGCCAAGTCTTTCATTGTCATTGAGCTTGGAGGAGGAATTAGAATTCTGATTACTTTGACCTAGGTTTCTGTTGGTGGGTGACTGGAGTTAGTTTGAAATGAGCTGAGCAACATTCTGTGCTGCTGCCCAATGCCCTCTTGCAAACAAGTGATAAACCCAGATTTCAGATTGCTTAAGTTCGAGTGACAGCAGAAATAGGTATAACAGGAGCTACTGAATTCCAGTACTGAAGCTAGGATTTAAAGGGTGCCCATCTTCATCGTTGGCAGAGGGAGAAAGCAATGTGGAGTGTTCACTGGAATGACAGCACCAGCCAGCAAATAACGCAAAGGCGCTTTTTTACCCGGCAGCCGAAAATTTATGATGCCACTGGAATATCATTGGAACTGAAGCAAAGCCACATTTTCTGCCGGCACACTCCCCATGCAACTGGCCGTGGAGAGGCGGGGGTGCTAGATGAAGGTAAGAGCGCAGTGCACAGAGGTGAGAGTTTCAGATTGTGCACCTTTCTAGTGCAGTCTCTTCATTGCTGGGAGCCTCAAGCCTCATTGATCATTGAAAGACAAGGGCACTGTGATCAGGATCTCCATTGTCTCACCAGGGTGCCTGGCATACACAGTGACAATGTGATGACTTTAACTAATGACATGTCCCTGCTCTCCCTTTTAGATTCGCCGGCAGGCACTTGCTCTCAGGATCCCAAATGGCCACCCCTGACTCTGGATGAGTGCAGGGCATCATTTGCAGCTGTATCACATCTGCTCTCTGAAGCAGATACCAGCGCATTTATCAGTACCTCAGTGAGCATTAGTTCGGCAGCAAGAGTGTCAATGCACATTGGTGAGGGCACTTCACACTCGCGTGAGGTGCAGGGAGAGGCAGAGAGTGCCCAGGGTGCCCTGGGGACTAGGACGATGCTCAGTCAAAGGCAGGTGATGAGCCTCTAGAGTCGTCCATTAGGCAGCAGATGCTGGATACCCAGCGAGATGCGTGGGAGGATCTGGTGGAGATCCATGTGGGTATGCGTGCCATGGTCTCCATTGTGGAAGAGCCCATGCAGAGGGTGAGCACTGTGTTGACCCTCATGGCAAAGTGCACTGCCTCCTCCATTGAGAGAGTGGCGACCCACATGGAGACGCAGCTCCAGGAACTGAAACAGGGGTTCCTGGGGTTGCACTAGGACCTGCAAGCCTTCACGCAGGCACTAACCTCAGGTGGTCAGTGTCAGTGTGGGAGATGGATGAGACACCTAGTATCCCATCTCGGTGCCCGTCTGTCAATAGTGTGCAGGGAGGTCCAGAGCAACCTCACGTTGGTGCACGAGCTGCTTGCCGTCTCTCCAGGCTCCTCTCAGGGCGCTCTGGATGATGGCAGCAGCTCCTCCACCCCCAGCCAGTGACCATGGTATCTGATGAGGCTGCAATGACTGGGGAGATGCCAGCCATGGTACTGGCCACTCCCTCCCAGGCTTTTTAATGGCCTTAAGTGGCCTCTTAATTAATGGCAGGCATGGCTCCATTACCTGCTCGTGACCCCTGATCGAAATATCACGTAAGTGCGCAATGACATCGACACACTCACCTGACATCATCGTGTGCCATTTTACACCTGATCAGGGCGGGCATGTTCCCACCCGCAGGGCCTAAAATTCTGCCCATAGAGTACAAAAGCAAGGAAGTTATGCAAACCCTTTCTAAAACACTGATTAGGTCCCAGCTGGGATATTGTGTTCAATTCTGTGCATCACATGTTAGGAAGAATGCCAAGGACTTAAAGAGGGTGAAGAGGAGATCAACTAGAATCAGAGGGAACATGAGGAAAACACACTTTACACAGAGTTATGAAAACTATACTTACCTTGTTGAGAGCGGAGGTCAGGAACTTCAACTCCTGAAAGATCTGGAGCAGGCTCAGTTCTGCTTTTTTTCATTCTTTGGGCAAGTAGCCTGGGGCAAGAAGCATGAAAACTTGGGTCCAGTGACTGGGAGCAGAGCACCATCAAGAAGAAGAGTACCAGGCAGGGGATAGGAAGATATTCCAGTTAAGTTAAAAAGACAGGAGCAGAGAGAAAAAGCTCCAAGTAAGAAAAGGGCTGTGGGTAGCAGACTTTAAGAGGAGAGGACTCAAGGAAAGCCCTGGTAATCGATGAGAATTCAGAAGAAGCCCTGAAGATCCAAGAAGGCAGCTGAAGTTTGGTGACTCCAGATTGTGGGTTGTTGGGGCAAAAGTGCCCCTTGGGAACAATCGTGGTTTGCTTGGTGCTATTGGAGATCTGAAATTGTGTTTGTGAGTTGGTGTTTGAGTGTATACTTGGGAATCCAGGGGAGTGGCATCTTGGGAGATGAGATTCAAATGCTGTGAGGTGGACCATTGTTGGAGCAACTTTTGGAGAGAATTCCAAGGTTAAGCCTTCAAAGGTGAAGACCGGAATTCCGTGTGGAAGAGACAGAATTTCAGTGAGATTGGCTGACAGTGTTACTGACACCTGGGTGGGTTATTGAGAACTCCGTGGACTCTGTCTTGGTCACATTTGCCATTTATTGTGAAGTGGGGTGTGTTCAATCACAGTTTGCTTGTTAATTTACATATATTTCATATTAACCCTCAATGTTAGACTATAAGATAAATATTGTTTTAGCTTTATGACCTTGTAAAGTAAATTTTATTTTTGTTTGTTCAAAACCTGTGGGATCTTGGTGGCTTTATTTTTCTTTTATTCATTTACAGGATGTGGGCATCACTGGCTGGGCCAGCATTTATTACCCATTTCTAATTGCCCCTTGAGAAGGTGGCGGTAAACTGCCTTCAGTCCATGTGGTGTAGGTACATCCACAGTGCTGTTGGGGAGGGAGTTCCAGGATTTTGGAGAATAGACTGATGGAGCGGTAACTGGCCAGGTTGGATTTGTCCTGTTTTTTGTGCACAGGATGTAGCTGGGCTATTTCCCACATAACTGGGTAGATGCCAGTGTTGTAGCTGTACTGGAACATCTTGGCTAGAGGCGCGGCAAGTTCTAGTGCACAAGTCTTCAGTACTATTCAGTACTATTCTGTTAGCAGATATCTTGAATCTCAAACATTGTCTGCATTAAACAAAACCTTATTGGCCCCTAACTGGATCTTACCAAAAGCCAGGGGATCTGGCTCAGGATCATGGCATAAATTAGGGACTCTTGTAGGATTTCAAATCCACAGACAAATACAGTGCTCGTGCTTGCTGAGGTTACGATTGATAAGATTTGCACTGTGAATTTTACTGTACTGATTAAACAGCAGAATGGCTTTGTCAATTGCTGCAACTCTTCTGGAAAGGGAAGATTTATCCCTGTATGATTTGCAATACTTAACCAAGGTTAGGTTAATTGCATTAGCCCAAGTAATTGAAGTTAAAATAAAAAGCAGAGGCTAAGAAAGCAGAAATAATTGAGTAACAGCTCAGTATCCAGGATTGGAAGAAGAAAAAGTTAATTAAATTAGCAATTCAGTTGAATTAGCTAGAATTCAGTTGCAAATGAAGCAGCTTGAGATGGGAAGAGAGAGGGAAACGCAGAAATTTGAACTTGAAAAAGAAAAATGAAAAAGCTTAAATTGGAAAGAGGGGATAAAGAAAGAACAAAAGAAATGGAAATATGAAAGCTTGAAATTGAACTCCAGAAAGGTTAGCAAGGGAAGAAAGAGATAAGGAAAAGGAAAGAGAGTTTCAAAGAGAGGAAGAAATCAGACAGCACGACCTGACTAGAGAAAAGCTTAAGTTAAGGGATGAAAGAGAATCTTGTAGTTTGGATGAGGAATCGAGTCCCATTCCAAACTTTGATATAGCAAAGAGTTTTCACAATTTGCCTAAATTCACTGAAGACAGAGTTGAGCGATATTTTATCTCATTGAAAAGGTAGCTACAAAGTTAAAGTGGCCAAATGATACATGGACTCTCATTTTGCAAAGCATTTTGGTTGAGAAGGCTACGGGCATGTAATATAACCTTTCAGAAGAACAAACTTCAGATTTTGAGGTAGTTAAAAATGCAGTACCTGATGCTTACAAGTTTGTGCCTGAAGCATATCAGTTGAAATTGCAGACTTTAGAGAAAAGATCAAATGGAAAGTTTGTAGAATTTATTAAGGAGAAAGAAATGTCGTGGGACTAGTGGTTTCAATCACTAAAATTAGAACAAAATTTTGAGAATGTCGGCACTTGGGGGCGGGTCAGAGTCAGTTCAGGCCCGAGGTGGTGGTGGTGGGTAATGGGTTGGGCCTCCTGTTGAGGGTGGAACAAGTCGAGCCTCAGGGGCCAGAGGATTGTCGGGTCAGGTCAGGACTTGGTGATGGGGTAGGTCCAGTCAGGCCTCTGCAGGGAGGAGTTGGGTCGGGCCTTTGGGTGGGGCTGGATCAGGCCAAGGTCATGTTGGGCCTCTGTGGGGTGGGTGGATTGAATTGGGTCGGGCCTCACCAGGGGTGGTTGGGTTGGGCCTCTGGGTTGGGGTGGGTCGGGTCAGGTCAGGCCCTACAGGGTGGCTGAGAGTCGGGATTCAGGTTTGGCCAGATGTGTGGGGGAGGTTGGGTGGGGGAAATGAGGTAAGAGGAGAGAGTTGGGTCTGGCCAAGGGGTGGGGGAGTTCCATGGGAGGGTGCAATCTGGTGGGGAGGGGGTGGGTGGTTTCTGTCAGTGGGGGAATCCTTTGAGGCTGGGGAGTCCCCGTGCAGGCATGTAGTCAGAGGACAGGGGTGTCCCGTGGGGTGGGGCCACCTGTGGGTAGGGGAAGTTGGTGACATGGGGATGTCCTGTGGGGCGGGGAGTTCTGTGAGTTAGGGTAGTTGAGGGCTGGGGTTCTCCCGTCAGTGAGGTTAGCTGGGGAGTGTGGGGGAGTCCCCTGGGGGTCCAGGGGTGATGGGGGAGTCCCGTAGAGGGTGAGTGTGGGTCTGTACAATAGTTACCCAGAAGTTAGAAGTGGTTTTAATCATTAAAACGTTTTCTGGGTAACTATTGGTGTAACCCAGTTGGAATTATCCAAAGTTTGCGATTTAAATCACGTTTTTGAATGGTTCCCAGTGCAGGGAAATTGCCCAGTGGAAGTTTGCACTTCTCAGGTAATTGCCATGTAATCCTTACCTGGGAACTTCCAGGAGGGTGGGCTTCCCCAGCACACGTTTGGGGTACCCCCCAAGTTCTCGAACTTGGAAGTTATAGCCTATTGGTCACTAATCAGATCGTACCAAAATTTGGGGGTCTGGTCTCAGATCATAACAACAGTAATTTGTTTTGATCTGAAATTCACTACCTAAAGGATGATGGATGACCCCCCAGTAAACCTGTGCCTGTGGAGACCAACATTAAAGAATCCAATAAATAGAATATCATGGAAAGCAATGTTCCATTTTTATCAAATGATCCTTTAAGAACAGAAGACGATTTAAGCCCAGGACTTATTGAGAAACAGCAGCTAAAGAAGAATTAGGAACTCCTCCTTGCACATAACCTTGTATGGTTGACTGATACTTAGGAGAGTGAATATTAAGTCTGGATTCTTTCAAAAATGATGACATAGTTCTTTATCATGCTAGGATGCAGAGGAAAATCACTAGAAATTTAGTGACCTTTACTTTTTAATATCATTGCCAAACCTGAGCACTTAACATCAATCCTTCAACTGGAAAAGGACAGAGATAAGACAGGAGTAAAAGTCCTGAACTGTGGGAAGGCAAATTTTGCAGAAATGAGAAGGGACTTGGCTGAGGTGGACTGGACAGCACTGCTGGGGGATAAAACAGTGGAAAACCAGTGGGAAGCACTAAAAAGCGAGATCCTAATTGTACAAGTAGACACGTCCCCAGTTACTCTTACATCGGTGGTGAGCAAATTAGTAGAATCAATCCTGAGGGATAGGTTTAACTGTCATGTGGAAAGGCATGGACTAGTCAGAGATGGTCAGCATGGATTTGTTAAAGGAAAGTCTTGCCTCACAAATTTGATTGAATTCTTTGAGGAAGTGATAAGAAGGGTTGATGAAGGTAGTGCAGTGGATGTTGTGTATGTGGATTTTAGCAAAATAAGAGTGGTACTGCCAAATCTATACCTCCCTGGGTCTTCCCCCACAGGAGAAGATCAAACAGAAAAAGAAAGTGTACGATAGGCACAAAGAACTAAGCACTGCAGATAGCCTAGACGAATATAGGAAGTGCAGGGACGAAGTAAAAAAGGAAATAAGGAAATCAAAGAGAGGGCATGAAAAAAGATTAGCAAGTAAAGTTAAAGATAACCCAAAGATGTTTTACCAATACATTAATGCTAAAAGGTTAGTTAAGGAAAAAGTGGGACCTATCAGAGATGAAGATGGAAACTTGTGTGTCGATGCAGAGGCTGTGGGAAGGGTTTTGAATGAATATTTTGTCTTCGTGCTTACAAAGGAAAGGGAGGATGTAGATATAGTAGCAGGAGGAACACTGTGAGATATTGGACAGGATAGTCTTAAAGAGAAAAGTACTCGAAGGGTTGAAATCCTTGAAAGTTGATAAGTCACAAGGGCCGGATGGATTGTTCCTGAGGCTGCTGAAGGAAGTCAGGGAGGAGATAGCAGATGCTCTGAGGATGATTTTCCAATCTTCACTAGATACAGGGGAGGTACCCAGAGGACTGGAGAAATGCAAGAATAGTTCCATTGTTTAAAAAGGGATCAAAGGAAATGCCAAACAATTATAGGCCAGTTAGTCTTACATCGGTGGTGAGCAAATTAGTAGAATCAATCCTGAGAGATAGGATTAACTGTCGTGTGGAAAGGCATGGACTAGTCAGGGATGGTCAGCATGGATTTGTTAAAGGAAAGTCTTGCCTCACAAATTCGATTGAATTCTTTGAGGAAGTGACAAGAAGGGTTGATGAAGGTAGCGCAGTGGATGTTGTGTATGTGGATTTTAGCAAGGCATTTGACAAGGTCCCACATGGCAGATTGGTCAGGAAAGTAAAAGCCCATGGGATTCAGGGTAATGTGGCAAACTGGATAAAAGGTTGGCTTTGTAGCAGGAAACAAAGGGCAATGGTTGATGGATGTCTTTGCGAATGGAAAGTTGTCTCAACTGGTGTTCTACAGGGTTCAGTGTTGGGAGCCTTGTTGTTTGGATTATATATTAGCGACTTGGATGTAAATGTGGGGGGCACGATTGGGAAATTTGCAAATGACACAAAGATTGGCTGAGTAGTGGATAGTGTAGAGGATAGCCATAATCTCCAAAATGATATAGATGGGTTGGTGGAGTGGGCAATAAAGTAGCAGATCGGTTTCAACATAGGGAAGTGTGAGGTCATACATTTAGCGAGGTCAAACAGTTACAGGGATTACACAATAAATGGGAATACACTAAGAGGGGTAGATGAAGTGAGAGATCTTGGTGAACAAGTACACAGGTCCCTGAAGGCAGCAGTTCAAGTAGACAAGTTTGTAAAGAAGGCATATGGAATGCTCTCCTTCACTGGCAGAGGTATAGAATATAAAAGTAAGGATATAATGTTGGAATTGTATAAAACACTGGTGAGGCCACAACTGGAGTATTGTGTGCAGTTCTGGTCACCACATTACAGGAAAGACGTAATAGCTCTGGAGAGAGTGCAGAAGAGGATTACAAGAATGTTGCCAGGGCTAGAAAAGTGTAGCTATGAGGAGAGATTGGATAGGTTGGGGTTATTTTCCTTAGAACAAAGAAGGCTGAGAGGTGACTTGATTGAGTTGTACAAAATTATGAGGGGAATAGATGGAGTGGACAGGATAAAATTGTTTCCCTTGGTGGAGAATTTTAGAACCAGGGGACATAGATTCAAGATAAGCGGCAGACAATTTAAGGGGGACATGAGGAAGAACTTTTTTATGCAGAGGGTAGTGGGTGTCTGGAATTCGCTGCCCAAGTTGGTGGTGGAGGCAGAAACTTTAAACGCTTTTAAAAAGTACCTGGATCTGCACCTAAAGCCGCAGGGCTATGGGGCGGGTGCAAAACATGGCATGGACAAGATGGGCCGAATGGCCTCCTTCTGTGCTGTAACTTTTCTATGGTTCTATGGATGCAAATCAAGGTTACAGTGCCAAATTTGGAGGTGCTGGAGCTCTAAGAAAATATGTTGGCCATATCGTTTCTAAATCTGCTATTACATTGTTTTCCTATGTATTAATTTTTTTTTGATTCATTTATTGCCTATCCTCATCCCTAATTGCCATTGTTCAGAGGGCATTTGAGAGTCAACCACATTGCTGTGGGTCTGGATTCACATGTAGGCCAGACCAGGTAAGGACAGCAGATTTCCTTCCCTAAAGGACATTCGTGAACCAGGTGGGTTCTTACAACAACTGGCATTGGTTTGATAGTCATCATTTGACTTTTAATTCAGATTTTTATTGAATTCAGACTCCACCATCTGCTGTGGTGGGATTTGAACCCCAAGTGCCCAGAACATTATCCTGGGTCTCTGGATTACCAGTCCAGTGACAATAACACTGCACCACCACCTCCCCTTGAGACTTAAAAAGACAGTAAAACCATGCCTTTTAAATGAAAAATATTAGTGCCCCCACTGCCACCAACCTCTTTCTCACCCCTCCCTCCAAAAACTCCTCCAGCCCCAACTCCCTCACTCCCTAAACCCCCAGCCACACACATCACCCCAACCTTCTTTTCCACCTCCACAAACCCCTCCAACCTCCTCCTCACCCCTCCCCCAGCCTCCCCAACTTCCAATCCCCTCCCCAACAACACCCCTCCCCCCTCCCTATCCCCCATTGCTCCCCTCCACTCCCCCAACACCCCTCCTCCCCACTCCCCCAACTCCCCAATGTCCCAACCTCCCCAGCAGCAGTGCAGCAAGAAGTGAAATTGACCTAACGGACCAGTTTCTAAACATTGGAACTCTCAGCCTGAAAGTTTCAATTTTTTAAGCCATTCTGTCAGGTCCTAAGCTCTGGCTGCTCAGCATGGAATACGAGAACTCCATTTAAAACACCAAGCCCAGGCCTCCATGGCACCCGGGCCCCGGTGTTTGGAACTGCCTTCATCCCCCTCGCCCAAGATGTGGGCGGAGGTGCCGCAGTGACATTCCAGTGCCCTTCAGCAGCACTACACCCCTGATACAGCAGCTCCCGTGTATTTAATCTGCCTTCAGTCTCAGTAAATAACTTTGTTCCTACTCAATGTTTGAAGCACTGCAGTTAAAGCACTTGCTCAATGGGGCCCCTGCATTCATCTATGAAAGAAAAGTTCAGGAGATGTGGCATAAGGCAAGAGGATTCACTTGCAGGTGGTGTTGGTAAGGGTAGATTTGATGTCTTTATATTTGTTTATAGATCAAGCACAAAAACTCAGCAGACTGTGAAAATATATTCTGGCTTTGCATCTTGTTTGTTCATTTTGTCTGTGTTGTTCTATACTCACAACATGTGTCCAATGTTGCCCTTTAATTACAGATGTACAGTCATGTAAAATTAGTTGTATTTGTTTACCACTTGTGCTGTTTGCCGACCATGTGGGTGTCACTAGTGTTATAGGTCCCAGTTTAACAGCAGTCTGCGGTACCAGCCATTCCAGTCTGGTGAACTCACTACTCTAAATATAAACAAACATAACAGACTTTAGATTTCTAGCAATGAAATGCAGTGGGAGTCTTAATTTTCCTTTCCCACTAATGATCCCACAGGTAGAGTGGGAGATGGAAAATAAACACAGTAATAACCCAGAATGTCCCAAATGGAACCTACCGCAGCGATGAGGAGGGGCCATATGAGGACATCAAAGCATCATCGCTCAAATGAGGCAAGCCCATCATGCTTTTACTACAATTATATTTTTGGAGTTTAAAAGTGATTTATTATAAAATGTAGGATTTTATAACTAACCTAAAAAGATCAACTGCTGACAATTCCTCCATCAGCTATATCTCTCTCATTCTTCTCGAACCACTTCATCCAATTCAGGGTCACAGGCAGTCAGAGCCTATCCCAACAGGCAATGGGTTCAAGGCAGGGTACACCCAGAATCAGACACTAGTCTATCACAGGGCACACACTCTAAAGGCAGTTTACCACAGCTAATCCATTTAACCAGCATGTCTTTGGACAGTGGGAGAAAAATCAGAGGAAACCCACACAGACACAGGGAGAACATGCAAACTCCACACAGACAGACACCCAAGGTCAAGATCAAACCCAGACCCAAGGTCAAGATCAAACACAGGTCCCTGCAGCTGTGAGGCAACAGCACTAACCACTGCACCACCGTGCCACCTGCTTCAGCTGGATCCTGTATTATTAATAAAATAAAACATGATTATTAAAATTTGCTTCCAAGCCAGGGTGGCATTTTCAAAATGTTCATTACATTGTCATGAGGGAGCTTTTTGATCTTCTTTTATAATGGTATTTCTGTCAAAGCTCCATCACCATCAATGCATCCATTTCAGAACACATAAATACTAGCCCATGTTTACAAAACTGTGTTACTCACAAACTTTTTGTGAAGAGTCACAATCCATTTGAAGTCTTTCTTGAGGGTCATACTCAGGAATTTTGGAATCACCTGCACCATAAGACGGAAGCTGGATCTGCATCTGTAAATACCCCTGCAGTGAGCTCCTGATTTCAAATGGTTCCATCAAGGACAAGATTCCATGTGGAGACCAAAACTTTCCCCGTTGGAGATGGGAAAAAAAAGACTCTGAAAGAATTAATTTGTTATATGTTCTTTTCTAAATAGAATCTTTTTACTTGCTGTATACAAGCTGGAATAATTCCGGAGGGTAGAATCTGGAGATGGAGCAGCTTTGAATTTCAGGCCAGCTACAGACAAACTGAATGGAGACCAAGTGATGAAGTTGCTCGTCTTCCAAAAGCTACAAGTAAAGGGAATGTAAACTGCCAGTGGCCCCGAGGCCATATTATGAGTCTTAACAAATACCAAAGGCTTAACAGATACATCTAACCTCTCCAAAATTAATTCCTGCCTACAGAATATGTTTAGAAATTGACCTTTTAAATGGATTCTCATTAGTAGTTAATGGTTACATTGACTGGTTAACAGATGATGCTGACAATGTTCCCTCTAATTTTTTTGCTGTTGTGCAGTCTATTCATTTAATTGTGTGGATCTTTTGGAATTTCTTTGTGCGGCCACACACGAATGGTTACTTAAAGGGGATGAATTATGTTGGCCTGCCCAGAAACCTCCAGGTTGCTTGAAGAGAACATTAGTTGCTGATCAGTAGGTTTGTTAGTGATTCCAAACATGACAGCTCTCATTAATTTGTTGCACCAGAGGGAAGCATGACAAGTACATCTCTATATTTTTCCTTAAAGCTATTTCGATCCTTTTATCTTTAGGCTCATTGGTCCATGCACCAGCTACACTCAAAAGGGTGAGAGTGTCACATTAAAGCCAGCTCCACTCTTAACCAGATGCTATCGCTGTACAAGATCAGCTCATTGACAACTCACTCTTTAATTTTCTTCTGTCGTGCATGAAGGTGCGTGGCCTTTCCCTTGCTACACTACACCCCATGGTGCTGCACTGTTGTTTCAATGGCTCTTATGAGCATTTTTGGGAAAATCTTGATAGCACATCCTCCAAGCTGAGGAAGAGATATGTGGAACAACAGTAACCTGACTGAGAACACCAAACTGCAAGGCTACGAGGTGTCCTCAGCGCACCTTTCTATAGTGGTGAGACCTGGACAGCATATGCTAGGCAGGAGAAATGCTGAACAGTTTCCATCTTCACTATCTTAGACTTATCCTCAACATCTCTGGGCAGGACAAAGTCACCAGCCCAAGGGCAATTAGGGATGGGCAATAAATGCTGGAGTAGCCAGTGAAGCCCAAATCTTATGAATGAATAAAAAAAAACTCTGAGGTCCTGGAGCGTGCTAATTCCATCAGTTTACACTCATTGCTAAACCAAGGATGCCTGCCCTGGCTCGGCCATGTTCATTGGATGGATGATGGTGAACTGGCCATTGGGTCATGACCTCTCTGCAAGTGAGATTTGAAGACAATGGATATTGACACTGACAACTGGGAGATAGTCTCTAATGGCTGTGACCTCTAGAGGCTGACTGTTTGGAAGGGTATTGGAAGAAATGTGCAGAAATGGGAAACTCAGCTGGCTGAGAAGAGGGTAAGAGCATGCCAGCAAATTGTGCACCACCTCAGCCCACTGTCATGTTCTGTAGAAAATGCAGCAGAGACTGCCTTGCCAAGCCTTGGCTCCTGAGAAACACCAGACAATACAATATCCTTAGCACAGAGTTGCCCACCACGATGCAAACCATCGTCTTATGAGATGGAAGGCTGCCACCACATCCTCATAATTACAGCAAATGTTTTAAAAATCTCTAAATGATGCACTATTTTGTATTTGAATGTGTAGCCCTGTTCTGTGATTTTATATTTTCTTTCAAAAATTATGTAAAACTCTGCAATTTTGCTCCAGAAATCATTCCACAAAATACGCAAGGGTTAGCTGAATGTTTTGAATGGAATGGGCATAATGATACAGCTCGAAACTCCTTGCCCAGTAACATCATGGAAGTTAATTTTGGACTTCACTACTTTGATGAATCAGGCCCTAAAATGCTGAATCAATTTTTGGAGCAGTGGCACAGCCGAAGATCTGAAATTGTGCTTGGAAGGTAACGTTTGAGTGCACGCAGAGATACAGAGGAAAGGAATCTCAGAAGGCAAAATCCTGGAGGTGGATTCTGGTTGAAGCCATCTGAATGAGAATGACATTTGGAGAGAATTCCAAGGCAAGTCCTTCAAATGGGGAGATTAGAAACCCACGTGAGAAAATCAGAGTTTCAGTGAGACTGGATGGCTCATGGCGTGACAAGCATCTGGGTGGGTTGATGAGAAATCCATGGAATCTGTTTTGGTGGCATCTGTCACTTACTTTTCGGTTGGGGGGGTGTCTGACCACAGTTCGCCTGTCAATTCACACGTACTGCGCACTTACCCTGAATATTAGAGTATAAGATAGATATTGTAAATTGTGTTATCCTCCTGAACTTGAAGACATAGTGAATACCTGAATCATTTTCTTGTGTTTGAATTGAGATCTTTCCAACCCTTCTGTCTGGTGTAATATAGTTAATTTATCTTGTTTAATAAATGTTTTATTCTGTGTGTTAAAACTTCATCAGCAGAATCCTGTGAATTTATTCAGTAACTTACCTCCACAGTTTCAAAAAAAATGGGTAGGATCTATCGAGCCAGGTCTCACTCTGGGATCTGACTTGTCCAGTAGTAACATCAGCTGGGATTGTAACAATGCCTAGGAACAGAACAAGTATGCCCTGCCATTATACAGCTCTTATAAGTGATTTAATAATACATATGGGAATTATGATAAGTTGGCCACTCAAAGAAGTAGAGTATAGGCTAATTTTATTAAACAGCCATCTTTCCTCTTAACATAGCAAATATACGGGTACACATTTATAATTCAATTGTATGTTTTGAAATCAGATTTTGTAGTGTAGAATATACAAGATGAGAATGGGATGAAGCCAAAAATGTGCTGAATTTTTTAATTTGTTTTGTATCTCTCACATACGGTGCATTTCAACATATAAACATGACAGTTCAGTTCCAGAAGAGCTGATTGCAGCCTTCTTCATAAATGCATATTGATAAGACAGAGGACAGTAGTAAATTCCAGGTAGCCACTTGGCAATACAGAACTTGAGTATTGCTGAAAAAAACATGCTGTTGAAGCTTTTTGTCTTGCACTCATGGCAAATGCAAGAATGTCAAATATTAAAGAGAGCAGCAATTTATACTGCAATAGAAAAGGGTGTTGATTGGTTGGCAAGTTGACTCTGATTGATTGAGGCATTGCTGTGAAGAATGCACCAGGAAACTATTGTCCCCTAGACTTTTGTTTAATTCAAAAAAGACACAATGCCTGAACATGTTCCTTTTTACTGCAGAGGACATGTCCCTGCCTATGAATATATATAGCTTCCAGCAAGCTTAAGTGAAAAGTTTTGAATGATGTAATCACACCTAACATTAGACATTATGTTCTGAGTTTTGCAAGTATGGCCTGGTTGAGTACAGTCAGTACTCTGCTCATTGTGAACAGATGAAGGGATGTGCTGTTTGATACAATCTGCCAGTCACTGGGATATAGGGTCTACATACCGGCATTGCAGCAGCACTGAAATTCATATACCACATTACTCATATGTGTAGTAAGCAGACAATGTTTTTTGGCTTCACTGATCATATGCAACCAGTCAATGCTTGCAAAACTCAGAACATGATATCTAATGTTAGATATGATTCTACAATTTGACAGCACTTGCTGAACAACCCTGAGTGTGCTGAGAATTACACCCAACAACCAATTCAAGGTTATTAGCTGGGCTTGCTCATTTATGTTTAAAAGAATATAATGTTAAGACTTTTGATTGTCCTTCAGGTGTAGATTTTTAAATGCTATGGCCAATTTGGATTAGCTGGTTTTGTTGATGCAGTCAGATATAGAAGACATTGCAATTATTATGAGATTTCGCTTTGCTGGTAGATTTCTAGTAAAGTTATCTTCCAAACCAAGTAATACACTTTCCAAAAGAAAGGGAGAGAGAGAGACCAACTTTCAGCCTGTTTCCTCTGCTGCAAATTGTCTTGCAAGCTCTCTGCAGTGGCTGCAGCCTGCCCTTTTATACTTAACCCATTATGTATTTCCAACAAGTTTTGAGTGGGTCCGTCTGTGACAGCCATTGTTTTAATATCCAGCACTTTGCATTTTAACGTCTCTGCCTTAGACAGATTTGATGGGTCTGAATTATAGGAAATGTCTCTCTCTTCATACCTCCCTGAGGGTGACTTGTTTGTTTTTCACCTTCACCTTGAAAGGTGGCCTTACCTTTAAGTAATTTGTTCTGTCTCTTTTCAAATTGCAAAAGTTCCCGTGAGTTGAGAGCATCAAAATCATAATTTCAATAACAAAGGGGCATAGCCTCATGACATAGGCCAGAGTTGTTTCATTTGAGCTACTTCAGTATTTGCATGCCACTTATTTGAGTAAATTATGATACTAAACTCAAGGAAGTATCTAATGGGACATCCCAACAATATGACGGGTACATTTTTGAACAGAAAGCTAGCCTTTGTTTTAGAATTATTGACAGGAGGAACATTTTCATCACTTTGTGATGATGCAATTTATAATTTTGAAAGTTGAAACCTTGTTTCCTCTTCCTTTTTGCATTGCATGACTGTGAACAAATGTCTTCTCCAGAAAAATTAAAAAATCCTTCCCACTTCATTTGAAGTTCCTAAAATGTCCATTTGTTTAGCCTCCATTTTACTTGTAGCCGTTTTTACAAGTACTTTCTTTATTCTTTCTTGCGATGTGGATGTCTCTAGTAAGACCAGCATTTGTTGCCCATCCCTATCTGCCCCGTGAACTGGGTGGTTTGCTAGGCCATTTCAGAGGGCAGTTAAAAGTCAACCACATTGCTGTGAATCTGGAGTCGAATATAGGCCAGACCAGATGGGAGATGTCCTTTCCTGGAGGACATTAGTGAACCAGATGGGTTTTTATAATAATCGATGAAAGTTTCATTACTGAGACTAGTTTCATTTCTAGATTTAATTAATTAAATTTAAATCCCACCAGCTGCTATATTGAGATTTGAACCCATTCCCTAAGAACATTAGCCTGGGCTGCTGTATTATTAATGCAGCAACATTACCACTAAACCAGCATCACCCCGACAGGTACTAAATGACACTGTGATTTTTCCATTTGTGTCAGCTGCCTTCCTACTCATTCAAATGGTCAGTTGTCAAGTTTGAGCCAAGACAGTGGAGATCAGTTTTGGTTTTGGCTTGGATGGAAAATTGTATTTGTTGATCAGCTGATTATACCCTATTATGTCTTCTGGTTCTCAGAAGTTTGGAATAATCACACTTGTAGATTCAAAATTCTGGAGTTTCATCAAGTTTGTATCTTCAGATCTCCATGTGGCTTTTGGACAGATATGCTCTTATTTGGCATGAGACTGCAATGCAGCAGTAATTATGGCATCCCGGATGTACAATTAGTTCTTAACTCCTTGTAAATAATATAATATATCATCCCTCTTTCTTTAAAAAAATGCATCCACATATCAATATACCAGTTCAAATCAATAACTTTTTTATATTATGTCTAACCTAAAGAAGATTAACTTTAATAAATAAACTAAACAGTTTAAGCACCTGTTATAACTTGTTTTTCTTTCTCAAAAAAATTATTCATAGTATCGCCCAGGTGGTAAAATATTGTGCCTCTTCTGATGTAAAGCAGCACGTTTCAGTCAGTCTTTGGCTGGCAGTAATTCTTCTCTAGCTCTGCATTATGGCTCTGCAGCATACGTTTCTCTTCCAGCCACTCTGTGTGCCTGTCTTCCACCAGGTTTTCAGCTTCCAGCTGTGACTGCTCTATTTGGCTTCTTGCTTTTCATATTTCCCCTTTTAAACACTCCAGCATTTCTTACATTTTGTTATTGGTCTCTAGTAAATCATTCTCTGTGATATAGTGTTAAGCTGGATCTGCAGTTCAGTAGCTTCCAACTTCATAGTGTCCCAACCTCAGACAGCCCACTTCTACCTCCTCCCCAAAATCCACAAACAGGACTGTCCCACTAGACCAATCGTGTCAGCTTGTTCCTACCCTACAGAACTCATTTCTTCCTATCTTGACTCCGTTCTCTCTCCCCTTGTCCAGTCTCTTCCCACCTACCTCCGAGGTTACTCTGATGCCCTACATCATATCAACAATTTCCAGTTCCCTGGCCCCAACCGCATCCTCTTCACCATGGATGTCCAATCCCTCTACACCTCCATCTCCCACCAGGATGGTCCGAGGGCTCTCCGCTACTTCCTTGAACAGAGGCCCGGACAATCCCCATCCACCATTACTCTCCTCACAGTTCTCTCACTGAACAATTTCTCCTTAAACTCGTCTCACTTCCTCCAAATAAAAGGTGTGCCTATGGGTCCCCACATGGTCCCCAGTTATGCCTGTCTCTTTATTTGGTATATGCAACATTCCTTGTTCCAGTCCTACTCAGGCCCCCTCCCATAACTCTTTCTCTGGTATATTGATGATTACTTCGGTGCTGTTTCATGCACTCGTCTGGACCTGGAAAAATTTGTCAATTTTGCTTACAATTTCCACCCCTCCATCACTTTCCCATGGTCCATCACTGACACTTCCCTTCCCTTCCTTGACCTCTCTGTCTCAATTTCTGGTGATAGACTGTCCACCAATATTCATTACAAGCCTACCGACTCCCACAGCTACCTCGACTACAGCTCCTCACACCCTGCTTCCTGTAAGGACTCCATCCCATTCTCTCAGCTCCTTCACCTCCATCGCATCAGTTCCGATGTTGCCACTTTCCAAAACAATGCTTCTGACATGTCTTCCTTCTTCCTTAACCGAGGTTTTCCACCCGTGGTGGTTGACAGGGCCCTCAGCTGTGTCCAACATATCTCCCATGCCTCTGCCCTCATGCCTTCTCCTCCCTCCCAGAGCCATGATAGGTCCCCCTTGACCTCACTTTTCATCCCACCAGCTTCCTCATTCAAAGGACCATCCTCCGCCATTTCCGCCAACTCCAGCATGATGCTACCGCCAAACACATCTTTCCTTCACCACCACCAACCCACCCCCCCCGCCACTGTCGGCATTCCATAGGGACCGTCCCCTCCGGGACATCCTGGTCCACTCCTCCATCGCCCCCTACACTTCAACCTGCTCCCATGGCACCTTCCCATGCAATCACTGAAGGTGTAACACCTGCCCTTTTACTTTCCCCCTCCTCACTGTCCAAACACACCATTTAAGTGAAGCAGCATTTCACTTGCACTTCCCTCAGCTTAGTCTACTGCATCATTGCTCCCAACGCGGTTTCCTCTACATTGGAGAGACCAAACGCAGACTGGGTGACCGCTTTGCGGAACACCTTCAGTCAGTTCGCAAGTAGGACCCAGACCTCCCTGTCGCTTGCCATTTCAACACTCCAGCCTGCTCTCTTGCCCACATGTCCGTCCTTGGCCTGCTGCAATGTTCCAGTGAAGCTCAACGCAAACTGGAGGAACAGCACCTCATCTTCCGATTAGACACTTTACAGCCTTCCGGGCTTAACATTGAGTTCAACAACTTCAGATCATGAACTCTCTCCTCCAACCTCACACCTTTTTGATCCCCTTTTTTCAAATACTTATTTTTTATTTTTTATACAATTTTTCCCACCTATTTCTATTATTATTTTTAAAATGTATTTCCATTCATTGTTTTATCCCCACCTTTTAGCTCATATAGATCTTTTTTCTCACACCATCCCCTCCCCCCACCCCACCCCCAACCATGGTGATCTGTCACTTGCTCATTCTGCTTTCTACTCTTAATGTCACCATTAGCACCTCCTTTAGCCAGTATCACCACCATCAACACCCCTTCGACCTTTTGTTTATGACATCTTTTGCAATCTCTCCTTTGCCTCCACTGGCCTTCTATCCAGCTTCAACTGTCCCACCCCCTTAAACAGTATATATTTCACCACATTTCTACTTCACTTTAGTTCTGAAGAAGAATCATGTGGACTCGAAACATCTTTCTCTCCTCGGATGCTGTCAGGCCTGCTGAGTTTTTCCAGCAATTTTTGTTTTTGTCTGCAGTTCACTAACTTGCTGTCTGAACTCAGCACTGTCATTTTTTTCTTTCTCAAGTTCTTCTATTAGAAGCGTGTGCTGTTGGAGTTTTGATCTGAGGTTCAGGATCTTCCTCTCGGTGCTTCCTCTGCTCACAGTACAGCTCGCAGTTTCTCTTTCTGATCTAAGGGTGCTTTCCAATAGGTGCATTATCTTCAATCTTCGGTGCCGCCTCCTTCACTTCAGAGTTTACTGATGAGAATAGCAGGACCATCTGTTTCAGTGAGGTAGAACATACAGTTAACATCTTTTCCTTTTTGCGTCTCTTTGATTTGGGTTGTTCTTAGCTGTCAAGTCTCAGCTCCCCCGTGTTCCATTAACATGACATTGCTTGGTTTCAAAGCATCTTTCCTCGGATAACCATTTTCATCCAAATTTTCAGGAAAGATCTTCTGGTATAATCTGAGCAGGATGATGTCAATTTGTGCTCCAGTTTCAAGCTTCAGCTTCGGATTTATAGTTATGGGCTTATTTCTCACCCTCTTCTTGATCTGAATGATTGTGTGATTTTCTTTCCTCTGAGGACGGTTGCATCCAGCTGTCTCATGCAGTTGTACAAGTCCCTATGCCTATCGTGTTCTAAACTCATCATCATCTTCCAGTGTATGGATGTTTTGGTTTTTTTTCCTTCTCATTCACTATGTTGCTCTGCCTCTGGTAACTCCTTTACAATCTGCTTTCCTAGTTCTGCACATCTTTTCCCAATGATTGCGTTTTCCACATGTTTGATCCATGTACAGGTCATTTCCTTCTGTCTGTGAACTCATGTGATCGCCCACAGTTCCTGCACATCTTTTCTTCTGTCTGGTGTGCATTCTTTTGTTGCTGTTTCACTGCATCAACCCTGCTCCCTTTCTCATGACTTAACTGAAGGCTAACCATTTGGGTAGTCAGCATCTTGATCTGTCTACTCATGGCCTCGTGTTCTGGTGGTGTTTACAGCTTGCAACACTGTGAGCTTGTCCTTTCCAAGCAAATCTATTTATACTTCAGGGTGTGCGGAGCCCCAAATGAGCTGATCACTCACCTTTCATCTATTTCCTTGAATTTATATTTTCTGGCTGCATTTTTCAATTTTGTTAAGAACTTATCAACAGGCCCATCTGGTTCCTACCTCAGGCTTTGAAATTCATATTGGTAGATCCGATGATTTGAGTTTGGCTGGAGATGTGTGTTGAATTTTTCAAGAATATTGTCTGCGTTTTTCTTGTCATCTTCACATCTCCCAGCTACTAAACAAATTTAACCCTTTCTCTCCTGCTCACAAAAGATACAGCTGACCATTTCCACTTCTCTAGTGCCTTTTAAAAAGTTATCAAATGTCAGTCTGCATATTTATTTAAACTTCTCCAATGCCTTTATGACAGCATCAGCTTCCCAATTCATTATGGGCTGTAGCTGTACATTCATTGCTACAGTGGCAGCTATTTCGTTTTCACACAATTCACCCAGTTTTCCTCTCTCACTCTAACACTAATTTGAGTTGATTTTTATCAATCTAATTTAAAATTAAATCCATTTAAAATGTTTCAGTGTTACTCACAGACACCCACTGCCACCATGTTGTATCTTCTAGTTCCCAGAAGTTCAAAATAATCACACTTTTAGACTCCAAATTCTGGAGCTTCATTGAGTGTATTTTATGCAGTTCTCCATGTGGCTGGTGCACTGATAAATTGTTGCTCAGCACATGGCTATATTGAAGTTGTAAATGTGGCATCCTGGATGTACATTTTCATTCCAATTAGTTCCTAACTATTTATGAACAAATGACAATGTGACAAATGCCCCAGCCAATTTTCATTTCATCTAAGGTTGGCAGCTGGTTCACAACCATCAGTACTTCACCTGTGTCAAAACCAAACCTAAAGATTACGCCAATGCCTCCAAGTTATTTAACAATGAAAGCTTGGTAGTCAAACTCAATTCTATTCTCCTCAAATGTCTGCAATGTCCAGCAGGAGTCACTAAGAACAACTAAGGGCAGGAACCCTGATTGATTTTCATATGCTTCTGCTATTATGGCCAGCTCAAGCACCCACTCTGGCACCAGGTTTGCAGCTGAGACACTCTTGGTCACTATGGCATCATCTTATTTTTTACTTACTTGGAAATGTGAGAACAATAAATGGCCTGTTTATATTTCATATAAGCACTACTACGAATGACAAGTAATATTGGAACATGACTGCATTTAGTGAGTATAATCTACTGGGGCTAAAGCAATGTCACTTTAGCACTGCCATCAAACAGCCAAGGCTTAATACTTTGTATCTGACAATTTCTGAATAACTTGTAGTAAAGCTAATGCAGCGTGTTAGCATATTGTTTGCTTAGTGCTAACTCGACTCAGTGGTGGTAGTCTTGCATCAGTGTTAAGTGTCACTGCATAATCTGCAGTACTAAGGGAGGGGCATTGCCAGAGGTGCCATCTTTTGTTGGAACGAGGCCCTTCTGCACTTTAAGGTAAAGAAATCCCCTGGCACTTTTCAAAGAAGGGTAGGAAAGTTCTCCCAAAGTTCTGAACAACATTTATCCTTTAACCAATATGACCAAAAAAGGGTAACTGTTCACCTATCTCATTGTTGTCCTGGCTGTGCACAAATTGGCTGTCTGCTTTTCTATGGAACAATAACTACTGCACTCCAGAAAAGTAATTAGTTTGATATAAAGCGATTTTGAATGTCCCAAGTACATAAAAATCATTATATGAATGCAAGTTCTTTCATTCATCGCTTGAGAACTGGCTTAGAATCAAAACTGATAAGACAAAAGTCTTTTCTCTTTGCTAGTTGTGGAGTCCTATTTAAAAGGAGCCAGTCCCCATTCCATTTGGATCAGACCCAAAGCAACCAAAATAACAGCGAATTATCACCATTACCCAAAGGCATCATAAAGACTCCTGGTGTGGTAAAGTAGAAATGGACACATCAAGTTGATGCAATAGAACTTCTCTTCAAAGACTACAGTAAGGTCTTTGAAGTAAAATTCAATAGAGTTTTACCCTACATCTAACTTATGTTATAACTAATCTAAGACTGTTTGTTGATGACATAGGGTGCAAAAAGAGACAAAGTGTTCCATTACTTTCAATTCATGTACATTGGTGAGCATAAAAACACCAATGTATACAAATTTTAAAATTACATATTTAATACAAGGGGCTAGAGAATACATAAATGGATCTGGTAGCATATGTTATATATATGTGTATATATATATATATATATATATATGTTACTATATTAACTATCTAGAAGCTGCAACTAATTATCTGGTGATATGAGTTCAAGTTCCACTATGCCAGTTGGGGAATTTAAATTTAGTCAATTAAATGCATCTGGAAGCGAGGGCCGAATTTTCAAGAAGTCAGGAAGACTCCACGAACTTTTAACATTTGAGGTCGGTACGCGGATACAGAAATTCCATCACCATTTCCAACAGATCCAATTTTTGCTGGCAGGGGATAAGGTGCTGGGGAATGACTCAAACAGGAGAGAAACCCAAACACAGCTGGGCCATTCGAACACAGTGCTGAATGAAAACGTTTTCATTGATAGGAGTGTGGTGGAATACTCTCCCCTTGCCTGGATGAATGTGGCTCCAACAACACTCAAGAAGCTTGACACCATCCAGGACAAAACAGCCTGCTTGATCGGCATCTGATCCATCACCGTCAATAGTCACACCCTCCATCACCGATGCACAGTAGCAACAGTGTGTACCATCTACAAGATGCACTGCAGCAACTCACTAAGGCTCCTTAGGCAGCACCTTCAAAACCTGTGACCTTTACCGCTTAGACGGACAAGGATAGAAGACACATGGGAACACCACCACCTCAAAGTTCTCCTCCAAGCTACACACCATCCTGACTTGGAAATAAATCGCCGTTCCTTCACTATCACTGGGTCAAAATCCTGGAACTCTCTCCCTAAAACAACATGGTGTACCCACACCACATGGACTGCAGCGCTTCAAGGAGGCAGCTCACCACCACCTTCTCAAGGGCAATTAGGGATGGGCAATAAAGGCAGCCTAGCCAGTGACACCCACATCCCATGAATTAATAGAAAGAATCTTGCTCTTGATGTGGGGTCTTGTTTTGTAATTGATTAACCATTTGAGGACAATTAAAAGCTTTGAATGGTTTTCATGAATGAGAGTTTTATCACTATCAAATGTGTATGAGCGAGAGCTGTACAGTTTTAGATAGTTAGAAGTTTATTTTTTTATCTCCACATGAGGTTTTCCCATGGTGGGTATTGGATGATTGGCTATGGAGGTAGAATTGGGTTATAAATGGGTATATGGGTGGTTGGGGAGCATCTGCTGGCATGGAAGTGGCAGGCGAAGTATGAGGGGGCATGGGGGTGGGTGGACATATGAGCTGGCATGGAGTGGGTGCGGGGGAGAGGGAGGGGGAGTGCTGATGGCTACACAGCCTAACAGCTTCGAAAACAATTGGGTTTAAGTCCGAGAGAACCAAGATAGGCCTTTAAACCAGCCTGCCTTAGCACTTGCCCATCCCCTTGGTCACCTAGCATCTACTTCTGAGGTCAGCAGGCTCAACTATATCCCACCCCTGCTTCCCTGGAGCAAAAAATGGGTCTAACGGGGCCCTTTAAACTGAGGCTGGTCTGCCAAGTCAGGAATTTTTCCAACTCGAGCTACCCACTTCAGTAGCAGAAATCCAGTCTTTGTGGTCTCAGTAATGGTAACCATGAAAAAACAGGATTACCATAAAAGCCTATCTGGTTCAAAACCCTTTAGGGAAGCAAATCTGCCATCCTTACCTGGTCTGACTTCAAACCCACAGCAACGTGGTTAACTCTTAACTGCCTTCTGAAATAGCCTTGCAAGTCTCTCAGTTGTATTCAATAAGACAGCTCACCACCACCTTCTCAAGGATAATTAGGGATTGGCAGCCCCTCAGTTTGTTGGAATGCCCATGTGGGATACGAATGAATAAAAAAATCTCCTTGTTATATATATTTGGTCAACAGTCTACACAATAAAGCAAGTTTCAAAACAATGTTACATGAGCATTAATAGATGAGAGAACGTTATTTGGACCATCGAAAACTATCTCTTCTCTGCCAATATCAGTTATTCTTCTATCCAGGTCCTTGTCTATGTAATTCTATTATCTCAGCTTTGGTCTTCTCATATTCTTCGCTCCTTTCCCCAAGGGAAACCTCTTTCAACACTCACCTAGAACACCAACCTAAAACCATTATACAAGTGCCTAATTCTATTCCCTATTTTCTTGAAGACAAGATGTTCTATTGTTTCTGGTCTGGATGTAGATTGTTTTATTTAGATTTTCACAACATGTGTAATGGGACAGATTTCTGTTTCATTTTTAATAATAAAAATTCTGGGTAGAAACTTGACTCGAGTGGATGCGCAAAATGGAGGTAGTAAACCGGTCTTCCAGTTATGCTACCTGCCTGATATTGACTTCCATCATGTAAAGGCTTGACGGACCGGACAGGCTTCAACAAGAAACAGATAAACTTCATTACAGAGAACTTTTTCAGGTGCTAATGTTCGATCAGGACTCTCGTTATGAAGTCCCACCCACCCCCAGGATTACCCACACATAGGGCTCATTGGTCAGAGCCTCCAAGAACATCATGTGACCCCAATATATTGCAGGAGAGGCTATACCTTCAGTTACTACATTGCCTCCACCTTTAATTTTTTACAGTTTCTATTTACAGGGAACATTTTAATATCCAACAATATATACATATATACAGCTTCAGGTGATTAAAGATTAAGTCTCTGAGTTGCTTTCCTTATTCGGTTAGAGTGGTGTAGCTCTACCACTTGAGGTTCCCCAACACGGTCGACATGATCAGGAAGTGCAGCACAAGACACATCATTAGAAAGTGGCAGTTCAGGGCTAGGCAATTCTACAGAGACATCGGGCATGTCTATGTTAGGTCAATCTGCCACCTTAGGAATTGATGCTTAGACGTTAATCACAGGGGGAGTAGTTGGTTGCTGGAATGTCCCTCTAACACAATCCATGTGTTTTCAAACAATTCTGTCTTACACTTCCACCTGTAAGTATATGAGACTAGTCTCTGAGACAATGATTCCATAACCCAACAAGGTCCACTTCCGAAATTCTGCTCAAAAACTGTATCTCCTACAGTGAATCTTTGAGTTTTGCTATGAATATTGTGAATCAATTTTTGACCACTCTGATTCCTCTCTACCTTCCCCACTAAGTTTGGAAACACCAGACTTAATCTTGTACGTAGGTGGCGCTTCATCAACAATTTGTTGAACCCGTAGTTAAATGAGGTGTTACACAATAACTGAGAAGAAAGTGGGAAAGTCGAGTTTCTAGAGGACCTTCTGATAACTTCTTCATACCAGACTTGAAAGTTTGCACAGCTCTATTGGCTAAACCATTTGATGAGGGATGGTAAGGGGCTGTTTTAATATGTCTGGTTCTATTTAAATTTACGAATCTCTAAAACTCTGTACTGGTAAAGACAGTGGCATTATCATAAACAAAGATTTCTGCTAGGCCATGTATGCTAAAACAATGACACATCTTATTGATAGTTGCGCTTGATGTTGGTGATCTAACTTCGTATACATCCATCCATTTAGAATGTGCATCTACGATTAACAAAAACATGGTACCTAAGAATGGTCCCAAATAATCAATATGTAGTCTTACCCAAGGTCGACCAGTCCACTCCCACGGATGCAGTGGAGCAGAAACAGGCAACTTCTGTTGTTGCTGACAGTGGAGAACGTGCTTGACTGTATTTTCAATCTCACTATCAATGCTTGGCCACCAGATATAGCTTTGTAGAAGCATTTTCATCTTTGAAATACCTGGATGTGCACTGTGAACATCTCTCAAGAGTGATTCTCTTCCTTGTGAAGGGACAACTACTCTTGATTCCCACAACAAAATTCCATCTTGACAACTTAACTCTTTTTATCGGGCATGGAATGGTCTCATCTCTTTAGATACAGGTGAATTTAACCGTCCTTGAAAATCAAAGTTTCTGACTTTCGAAATAATTGGATCTCTGTTCATCCAATTTCTAATTTGCTTCACACACACAAGCAAAGAATCCAAGGAATTCAGTACAAGCGCAACTTCTTGTTACACTGGGGCATATACAATGCTATCTGGGAAGGGGAGATGACTGAGTCCATCCGCATTTGCAATATGTAAGCAGAATGGTACATAAAGATATACTCATAAGCAGATAATATCAAAGCCCAAGTTGTATTCTTGCTGATTCTAATGGCAGAATGGCCTTATCCCCACCAAATAAACCTATTAATGGTTTATGGTCTGACACAATGGTGAAATGTCATCCATGCAAGTACTGGTTACTGGTGGAATTCCTTCACTCCAAGTGCCACCGATAAACCTTCCTTTTCTAGCTAGAAGTAACTCTTCTCAGTTGTGGAGAGAGTTCTCGAGACATGGCCATTAGGCCTTTCTGTTCCATCTTCCATTATATGTGATGACAAAGCTCCCACACAGTAGTAATTATAGTTTTGGGAATTGTATGACTGTAGCTTTGAGAATAATCCTGTGTGATAAGATCACATGATCTGTGTAAACCAATGTGTTAGCAGCACAGGGAACCTCTACAGGAGAGTTCTTCTTTAGTTATGGAGTTTCATGCACATGTATAGTTGCTGCTGCTGTCTTATAAATAAAGTTAAATGTTTCCACTAAGGAAAGTTGCCTGAGGATCAATTTTATAACAAACTGGTGATGAGGATAAATCAGATTCAGTGCTGTACCTCACCCAGCGATTGTGAGTATCTAAGTTCATTAAAAATAAAAGAAGACATACTCATCCAAAATGCCACAGTTTGGCAGAATTGATCCCTTTGAGCCAGCCTCAGATGATTGGTCTCAATATATAGAACGTCTTGCGTTCTTCTTTCAAGCAAACAAAATTACAGCGTAAGAAAAGATGAGAGTGATTCTCCTGAGTATTTATGGGAGCAAGATCTACAGTTTGATTCAAAGCTTGACGGCCCCCCAGTGCTCCAGATTTGAAGACTTTCGGTGAATTAGAGATCTCATTAAGGGACATTTTCAACCCAAGCCCTCAGTCACAATGCAGAGGTTCAGGTTCAATTCATGGAATAGAGCCTGGGGGAGACAATTGCTATCTACATAGCAAAATTAAACAACTAATGGAATTTTGTGATTTCAGTGAAACCCTGAATGGCATGCTCAGAGATTAGTTCTGTTGAAGGGTCATGAGGACTTGAAACATCAACTCTTTTCCTCTCCGCCGATGCTGCCAGACCTGCTGAGTTTTTCCAGGTAATTCTGTTTTTGTTTTGGATTTTCAGCATCCGCAGTTTTTTGTTTTTATTTTTGCTCAGAGGTTGTTTAGTATGTGGCATGCAGGAGAACGCTTTTCAGCGAAGATTGCTGGCTGAAGTGAATCTTGATTTTCAGAAAGCATTAGAAACAACGTTGGTGATGGAAAGCACTGTAAGGGATTCGCAAGCAATTCAAGTGGTGCAAAATGGCGCCGTTCACCTAGTCAGGTGGGAAGTCAGCCAAAAATGGGGCGAAAAGCCGGGACTCCACCACGACGTGGGAAACAGCCCCCGCTAACCGAGTTATGGTTCATTATAGACACCAATTAGCACAGCTACCAGTGATGGTATTAGAAGGCAGAAGATCGAACATTCTAGGTCAAAATTGGTTGAGGGAAATTAGCCTTGGTTGGCCAGTGAGATTTCAAAAGGAAGCTGGAAGAGCTCCTGTCTTGAAAAAGGAACAAGGCAAGGTGCTTCAGAAAGAGCCTGGAGAGTCCAAGGGCCGCAACAGGATGCAAAACTGAGTGTGTAAACATTCAGCAACCTGAAGAAATGAAGACTGTCTTAAACAATAACTTGGAAGAACAGCAGAAGAAACCCAAAGAGACTCTGCTAAATGATAGAGTTCATAATGAAGTGAGCGAACTTCACAAAGAAAAGGAAAACCTGTTGAAAGACATTCATTCATTTCAAGGTCAAAGATTGTGCCTCTGAAAAAGTACAGAGAAACAGGAAAAATTTAACATCCCTCTAAACAAACTGAAGAACCATTTGGCAGAGAAGACACAGCAATGTTCAAGTTTCCAGGAGGAAGCCAACAGATAGAAGAAGACAGAAGAGCTGAAGAATCAGCTGAATGAAGTTAAAGAGCTTTGAAAGCAAAAGTCAAAGCACTTTCCAAGATGCGGGTAGATAACAAAGTAATGGGCAACTCAACTTAGAGGAGTTGAGATTGCATCTGAGAGAAGTCTGGCCAACAGTGAAGTCAAAAAGAAGGCCAAGATTAATTTCTGTGGTAAAAAGAAGAATACGTGTAGAAAGAAGATGCAGAATTACTGATGAGGCACCGTCTTCGGACAAGACTAAGCCTAACACTTCCCAATTTGGAGGTGAAAGTGGAGAAAAGTCAAGGGAACCAAAAAGTGACTCATGATTTGCATAAGTCATGAGCAACAATTTACTGTTGGAGAAGCAGTATATGTAAAGAATTGTGGTGGAGGACCGAAGTGGTTATCTGGTAGAGTAAGTTCTGTGACCAAACCATTGTCGTACCACGTGGAAGTGAAGGGCCAGATCACCCATAAGCATATGGATCATTTAAGAAAAAGGGAGATACCCCAATAAAATGATGCTCCACCTGTAACCATTACTGAACCAGTGGTTCCTGTTGAAGTTGCTCAACCAAGGACAGACATACCTGATGTCTCTGCCGGAGTCAAAGACACGGAACTGCATGTGCTAATGAGGTACCTGATGTTAATGAGATTCCAGAGAATGTGTTTCCTACAAAAGAAGCTGAAGTCACGGAGCTGTGACGTTCCACACGGATCAGGAAACCATCTGGAAGACTGAACTTGTAATTTCATGACCTGTGTAAATATTATAATGTCATGAGATAAATATCTTTGTAAATATAAAATGCGCAGAAAAGTTAAAGAGGGAGGAATGTAGTAATTATAGTTTTGGGAAATGTAGGACTATAACTTTAGGAGTGATCCTGTGTGTAAGATCACATGATCTGTGTAAACCTATGTGTTAGCAGCACGGGGAACCGTTAGAGAGAGTTCTTCTTTAGTTATGAAGTTTGATGCACAAGTGTAGTTGCTGCTGCTACCTTGTAAATAAAGTTAAATGTTTCCAATAAGAAAAGTTGTCTGAAGATCAATTCAATAACACACACCATAAGGAGAAGCATCACATGTTAATACCAATTCTTTCGATGGGTCATAGTGTACCAATAAACATGACAAATGAATCAGTTTCTTTACTTTCACAAAGGATTCTTCCTGTTGTGAATTCCATGACCAACTGTGATCCTTTTTTAACAACAGTGTAATGGTGCTAATACAGTTGATAAATTAGACAAGAAGTGGCTATAGTTGTTGATCATACCCTGAAAAGACTTAGGGCAGAATTTCCCCCCCATTGGGGGGGATGTTAAGGTGCGGGCGTGCCTCCGATCAATGCCGCCAATCGGGGGGTCAGGGGGCGCGCCACCATTTTACATGGGCTGGCCAATTAAGGCCTGCCGAGCGTGACGCCTGCAAGGAAATGCTATGTGCTCCCTGTGCAGGTGGGCGGGGGGGGGGAGTTCCCTGAGCCGAAAGTGCTCTCTTTCGCACGTGTGCACCAAAGAGCGCACTCACCTCCCTGAGGATAAGTGCTGCCTCAGGGAGATCGGCTCCACAATAAAAAAATGCTGAAAACAAACAAAAAAATTTCCCCGACATGTCCCCTCATGTGACACTGTCACATGAATTGGGACATGTCCAGCACTTTTAAATACACTTTTATAAATTTTTTAAAAATCCTACATGAAACCTCATCCCGCCGGTGGATGAGGTTTCATGCTTTTTCTAATGCCCGCCAGGGCTCCCAGCCTGCCCACCAGCCTTAAGGTTGGACAGGCAGGTCCACTTATTACGTTAATTACTTTGTCAATGGCCTCAATTGGCCATATACAGGTCGGTGGGCACACAGCTGATTTGGCTGAGCCACCGCCGGCCTGAAAATTGAAATGAGATGGGGTGACGTCAGGAGTTCTGCCCAACATCATCCCATGTCCCGCCCACACCTTCCCCGCCCCTGCTCGCCAAACAGGAAATCCTGGCCTTAAGTTCAGTTACATTGGGTGGTGAGGCCGCATCTTTTATTGCCCTAATTTTCTCTTCTACTGGATGCAAACTCATGGCATCCATCCTGTGACCCAAAGTAAATAACTTGTAGTGCTTTGAATTTACACTTTTCTTCCTTTAATAGTACGCCAACTTCCATGAATCTTGTTAGCATCTCCTCCATGTTGCCCAAGTGTTGGGTCTCAGTTAACCCCATGATCAGAACATCATCTCGGTATACTACCACTCAGGGAAGTCCTTGCAAAAGATCTTCCATTGTCATCTGAAAGGTTGCACATGCAGACGATACTCCAAAGGGTAGGCGTGTGTACTTATAAAGACCCTTGTGTGTGTTAATGGTCATGTATCCTCTAGATGTGCTATCCAGCTCTAATTGTTGGTAAGCATGGTTCATATGCATAGAATTTGCCTCCAGCTAGCTTTGCACATAAGTCATTTATCCTTGGAGTGGGGAATTATCTAGTTTCGCTGCCTTATTTACGGACAATTTATGGTCCCCACTGACCCGTATGGTTTGATCAGGCTTAACCACTGGAACAATGGGTGCTGCACATTCCGAGAATTGGACAGGTTGGATAATACCCAACTTTTCTAACCAGCATGGTCCTGCATCCACCTCCTCCTTCAACATATAAGGCACAGGTCTGGCTTTAAAGAAACGTGTTGTTGCCTGAGTACCCACATATATTTTTGCTTGCAAGCCTTTTAACTTCTCTAATTTGTCCCGAAGTATACCGTCATATTTCCTTAGCAGCTCAGGGACTCTTCCTGTCTTCAGGTGAAATATCTCAGACCAGGCAAAGCTTGATTTTCTGTAACCAGTCTCGGCCCAGAAGACTAGGCCCTTCTCCTTTCACTATTATCACTGGCAGCTGGGCTTTCTGTTGCCTATAGGACACTGGAACTGTGACGATGCTGTTTACTTGTATAGGTTTTCCAGTGTATGCCTTTAATTTAGCAGTTGTCTGCTCCAAATTCAATGACTGGGTACCTTCACTAAGGTATTTGGAAGTGTGGTCTCCCACCACTGTGATCGAGGCTCTCGAATCCACCTCCATTATTCGTGGCTTCCCAATAACTTGGATCGTGACAGTGATAGATTCGGTTTTTACAGCACTAACGTTATAAAGGGAATAGATGTTAGTGTCGGCAGCTTCAGGTTCTGCTGTATTTTTTAATTCAACCCTGTTGGTTTGCTGCTTTATGGACAGTTTCGACTTGGCCCTGCATTGCCTTACTACGTGACCTTTCTTATGGCAGTAAAACATTCTGCCTCCTTGAATTTACAGGTGTCTGGAACGTGGTCACCCCACATCTATAACAAATTAGCCTTGGAGTCACTGCTGCAGTGTTTCTACTAGGCCTTTCCCTGTTTCTAACAGTAGATATTGCCTCTGCTTTGATGCTGTGGGTCTGGTTTTCCCACCACGCCCAGGGTAGGTTCCCACATAAAGAACATTGCCATGGTGTATGTGTTGCAAAGCCTGCGAGTCCCTTGCAGCACTTTCCATGGCGAGGGAGATTTCTAGAGCGTGCTTAAAGTTGATGTCGATCTCTGCGAGTAAACGATGCTGAATGGCCCCATTGTGAGCTCCATAAACTAAACAGTCCTGCAGCATATCATGTAGTATGTTCCTGAAGGCACAGTGTTCTGTTAACTGCTTCAGGTTCACATGGACTCTCCCGGGACCCTAACTCTGGCGTTAAACCTAAAACGCTACTTTAGTATAGATGGCTTCGGCTGGAAATATGTTTTCATGGGGTCCACTAATTCATTAAAGGACTTAGGATAATGCGGCCATCAGACTGCGGTTGAGATGGAATGTTTTGCTTCCACATCCATTGAAAAGGATTGCTTTCTGCTTTTCCTCCTCGGTAATTCCATTCGCTACAAAATAAAAACCAAGGCGCTCTGCATACTGGCTCAAGCCTTCCATAGTCGCATCATAAGGATCGATTCTACTGAAGAGAGGCATGACTGGCGAGTAGCTTTTCCTTTTTTCTTAAGATTGGATGTATTCACGTTAACAAAGTGAGGTGCAGCATTGGAGCTAATTTACCCTCGTCGCCAAATGTAATGATTTGACAGACGACAGGTTTCAAAAACAGTTAAACTTTATTACAGACTGCTCTTCAGATACTACATGTTCAATCAGGAATCTCGTTAGGATGCCCCACCCCCCCGGATTATCTGCACTTAGGGCTCATTGGTCAGAGCCTCCAAGAACATCACATGACCCCTGATAGGCAGCAGGAGAGGCTATACCTTCAGTTACGCCACCACCCAGCATGATTTTAATTTCCTCTATTTCTTATAGTTCCTTCATGGGATTTTACTAACTGGACAGCTGGTGATCATTTTAATTTGTCTTCTGCTGAGTGGAAACCTAAAACACTTGTTACTTCAAAGGCATAGGTGAATGATTGCCACAGGTAATGTTATCCCTGAATATTGAATGGCTTTATCCTCCAAGGAAGTGATTGGCTAAAGCCAAGCTTGAGAAACTAGCTTGATATCTTATAACCCAAGTGTGAAGCAGCGTGCTGCAGTCAAGCTCACTTTTTTGATATTGTGAGAAAATCAATATTTTCAAATTGGCAGCCAGTGCAAGCACAGAGTGCGGCAGGGAGACAAGCCGCGCATGCTCACTTTCCAGCATTGTTGTGACACTTGCAGAGATTGGGAAGTGCGCCTGCTTGGTGGGGTGCCGCATTGCCATGGAGATGAGGGCTGAGATTGATGCAAGTGCATACAGGGGGACAGAGCGACATACCACAGATGCGCAAAAGGGGGCAGGAGAATCCAACCAGATCAGATCCTCAGGTCAGAAGATTGGACAGACATAAAAAGCAGCAAACAATGACTAAACGATTAATAAGGAGTGAGAGAGAGTATGAGAGAAGGCTATCTAGGAATATAAAAGCAGTGTTTCTACAGGTATTTAAAAAGAAAAAGAGTAAGTAAAGTTAGCAATGGCCCTCTGGAGAGTGAGCCTGGGGAATTAATAATGGAAAATAAGGAAATGGCGGATGAATTGGGCAGGTATTTTGCATCTGCCTTCATTGTAGAGGGTACAAAAAACATCCCAGAAGTAAGTGTGAATCAGGAGGTTAAAGGGAGGGATGAACTTAAGACAATTACAAACACCAGGGAAAGCGTACTGAGAAAATTATTAGAACTAAAAGCTGACAAGTCCCCAGGTCCTGATGGACTTAAAAGAGGTCATTTCTGAATGAGTAGCTGCATTGTTTTAATTTTTCAAAATCCCTTAGATTCTGGAAGGGTCCCATTAGATTAGAAAATAGTGAATGTGACTCCTCTATTCAAGGAATGAGGGAAGACAGAAAACAGGAAACTACAGAACAGTTAGCTTAATATCTGTCATAGGAAAAATGCTGGAATCTATTATTAAGGAGGTTATAGCGGAGAACTTACTAAATCTCAAAGCAATCAGCAGAGCCAACATGGTTTGTGAAAAGGAAATCATGTTTAACTAATTTATTAGAGTTATTTGAGGAAGTAACAAACAACTTGGCTAAAGGTGTTCCTGTAGATGTGGTGTAATTAGATTTCCTGAAGACATTTGGCAAGGTACCACATCAAAGGTCGCTATGCAAAATGAAAGCTCATGGTGTAGGGGGTAGCATTTTAGCTTGGATATAGGATCGGTTAGCTAACTGAAAACAGAGAGTAGGCATATATGAGTCATTTTTAGGTTGGCAAGATGTGACAACTGGAGTGCCACGGGAATCAGTGCTGGGCCTCAACTATTTACAATTTATATCAATGACTTGGATGAAGGAGCCAAATGTATGGTTGCTAAATTTGCTGATGATACAAAGATAGGTAGGGAAGTAAGTTGCGAAGAGGACATAAGCCTGGAAAGATATCTGGATAGATTAAGTGAGCGGGCAAAAAACTGGCAGATGGAGTATAATGTGGGAAAATGTGAACTTATCCACTTTGGCAGGAAGAATAGAGAAGCAACATATTATTTCAATGGAGAGACATTGCAGAATGTCTCTGAGGTACAGAGGAATCTGGGTGCCCTGATACATGAGTCAGAAAAATCAGAAGGCAAATGCAATGTTGTCGTTTATTGCAAGGGGAATGGAATATAAAAGTAGGGGTGTTTTGCTGTAGTTGTACCGGGCGTTGACCTCATATCTGTGAGCACTGTTTTCTTCTCCATAATTAAGAAAGGATATAAATGCTTCAGAAGCAGTTCAAAGAAGGTCGTTACAACCCAGAGGGGAGGAGTGCACTGTTTGTCTCTAGTACCACTACTCCACGGGTCACAATGTATATTTAAATGATGTTACCAGCTAGCTATATGGCCAAGTATGTGGTTTACTTATTAATCTTATAGTTGGCGGAGTCCTTGAAATGGCCTCTGGGTTATACGATTGGTTTCTCAGCCCTGGTCTGCGAAACATTCGATGACTCTTGCACGACTTTTCAGGCAGACTTGAGGAAAACTTGTAGGCACTCAATTGTAGAATGCGGAACAACTTAGGAGCAGCTTCTATTCACTTCTGGCTGTGGACTGGCTCAGGTCTACAGAGAGCTGTGATCGTCTTTACACAAGCAGTTGATCCTTCTTTTTGGCAAAACCAAAACCAGCTTTTAAGAACAAAGAACAAAGAAAAGTACAGCACAGGAACAGGCCCTTCAGCTCCAAGCCTGCACCAATCATATTGCCCATCAACTAAAACATTTTGCACTTCTATCCCTCTATTCCCATCCTATTCATGTATTTGTCAAGCTGCCTCTTAAACACTACTATCGTACCTGCCTCCACCACTTCCTCAGGCAGCGAGTTCCAGACACTCACGGCCCTCTGCATAAAAAACTTGCCCTGCAAATCTCCTCTATAGTTTTCTCCTCTCACCTTAAATCTATGCCCCCTAGTAATTGACTCTTCCACCCTGGGAAAAAGCTTCTGACTATCTACTTTGTCCGTGCCACTCATAATTTTGTAAACTTCTATCAAGTCGCCCCCTCAATCTCCGTCACTCTAGTGAGAACAATCCGAGTTTCTCCAACCTCTCCTCATAGCTAATAACCTCCAGACCAGCCAGCATCCTGGTAAACCTCCTCTGCACCCTCTCCAAAGCCTCCATATCTGTCTGGTAATGTGGCGACCAGAATTGCATGCAATATTCCAAGTGTGCCCTAACCAAGGTGCTATACAGCTGCAGCATGACTTCCCAGCTTTTATACTCAATACCCCTGCCAATGAAGGCAAGCATGCCATATGCCTTCCTGACTACCTTATCCACTTGCGTTGCCACTTTCAGTGACCTGTGGACCTGTACACCCAGATCCCTCTGCCCGTCGATGCACTTAAGATTTCTGCCATTTACTGTATAATTCCTGCCTGTATTAGACCTTCCAAAATGCATTACCTCGCATTTGTCCGGATTAAACTCCATCTGCCATTTCTCCGCCCAAGTCTCCAACCGATCTATATCCTGTTGTATCCTTTGACAATCCTCTTCATTATCTGTAACTCCTCCAACCTTAGTGTCGTCTGCAAACTTACTAATTAGCCCAGTTACATTTTCCTCCAAATCATTTATGTATACTACAAACAGCAAAGGTCCCAGCACTGATCCCTGCAGAACTCCACTAGTCACAACTCTCCATTCAGAAAAGCACCCTTCCACTACTACCCTCTGTCTTCTATGACCAAGCCAATTCTGTATCCATCTTGCCAGCTCACCTCTGATCCCATGCGACTTTACCTTTACCACTCTGCCATGAGGGACCTTGTCAAAGGCCTTATTGAAATCCATGTATATAACATCCACTGCCCTTCCATCATCGATCATCTTTGTCACTTCCTCGAAAACTCGATCAAGTTAGTGAGACACGACCTCCCCTTCACAAAACCATGCTGCCTCTCACTAATACACCCATTTGCTTCCAAATGGTAGTAAATCCTGTCACGAAGAATCTTCTCCAATAATTTCCCTACCACTGACGTAAGGCTCACCGGCCTGTAATTTCCTGGATTATCCCTGCTATCCTTCTTAAACAATGGAACAACATTGGCCATTCTCCAGTCCTCTGGGACCTCACCCATAGCCAGTGAGGATACAAAGATTTCTGTCAAGGCCCCAGCAATCTCCTCCCTTGCCTCCCTCAGTACTCTGGGGTAGATCCCATCTGGCCCTGGGGGCTTATCCACATTAATATTCTTCAAGACACCTAATACCTCCTCTTTTTTGATCTCAACATGATCCAGGCTATCTATACCCTAGACAAATCGACTGCTAAGTCCTTCTCTTTGGTGAATACTGATGAGAAGTACTCATTTAGTATCTCTCCCATTTCTTCTGGCTCCACACACATATTCCCACCTCTGTCCCTGAGTGGACCTACCCTTTCTCTGGCTACCCTCTTGCTTGGGATTTTCCTTAATCCTGGTTGCCAGTGACTCCTTTTAGCCCTCCTGACTCCTTGCTTAAGTTTCTTCTTACTTTCTTTATATTCTCCACGGGCTTCATCTGTTCTCAGCCTTCTAGCCCTTACGAATACTTCCCTTTTCTTTTTTACTAATCTCACAATATCCTTTGTTATCCAAGGTTCCTGAAACTTGCCATACTTATCCTCCATCCTAGCAGGAACATGCCAGTCCTGAATTCTTGTCAACTGACGTTTGAAAGCCCCCCACATGTCAGTTGTTGATTTGCCCTCAAACACCCACCTCCAGTCTAGATTCCTCAGTTCCTGCCTAATATTGTTATAATTAGCCTTCCCCCAATTAAGCACCTTAACCCGAGGACTCCTGCTATCCTTATCCACCAGTATCTTGAAACTTACTGAATTATGGTCACTTTTCCCAAAATGCTCCCCTACTGAAATTTCGACCACCTGGCCGGGTTCATTCCCTAATACCAGGTCCAGTATTGCCCCTTCCCTAGTTGGGCTATCTATATCTTGTCTCAGGAAATCCTCCTGGATGCCCCTTACAAATTCTGCACCATCCAAACCACTAGCACTAAGTGATTCCCAGTCAATATAGGGAAAGTTAAAATCACCCACCACAACAACCCCATTGCTTTTACATCTTTCCAAAATCTGCCTACATAACTGTTCCTCAATCTCCCGCCAGCAATTGGGAGGCCTATAGTAAACCCCCAACATTGTGACTGCACCCTTCCTATTCCGGAGCTCTACCCATATTGCCTCGCTGCATGAGCCCACCGAGGTGTCCTCCTGTCGTACAGCCGTGATATTCCCCTTAACCAGCAGTGCAACTCCCCCACCTCTTCTATATCCCTCTCTATCCTGCCTGAAACATCTAAATCCTGGAACATTTATCAGCCAATTCTGTTCATACTTCAACCAAGTCTCTGTAATAGCAATAACATCATAGTCCCAAGTACTAATCCAAGTTCTAAGATCATCTGCCTTGCCGGTTATACTTCTCGCATTGAAACAAATGCAATTCAGACCCCCAGTCCCACTATGTTCAGTAATTTCTCCCTGCCTGCCCTTCCTCCTAGTCCTACTGGCCATATTCACTGGTTTCCAGTAATTTATTTCACCTGCTGACCTATTGCTCTGGTTCCCATCCCCCTACCATTCTAATTTAAACCCTCCTGAGTTACACTAGCAAACCTCGCAGCCAGGATATTGGTGCCCCTCCAGTTTAGAGTCAACCTGTCCTTCTTGTACAGGTCCCACCTGCCCCGGAAGAGATCCCAATGATCCAGATATCGGAAACCCTCCCTCCTACACCATCTGTTCAGCCACGTGTTTAGCTGCGCTATCTTCCTATTTCTAGCCTCACTTGCATGTGGCACAGGGAGTAATCCTGAGATTATAACCCTAGAGGTCCTGTTTTTTAGCTTTCTGCCTAATTCCCTGGACTCCCGCTGCAGGACCTCATCACTCATCCTGCCTATGTCGTTAGTACCAATGTGTACCACAACCTCTGGCTGTTCTCCCTCCCCCTTCAGAATGTCCTGTACCCGATCAGAGACATCCTGGACCCTGGCACCTGGGGCGCAACATACCATCCTGGTGTCTCTTTCATGACCGCAGATGTGCCTATCTGAGCCCCTGACTATAGAGTCCCCTATGACAATTGCTCTTCTGTGCTTTGACCCCCCCCTGCTGAACAACATAGACAGCCATGGTGCCACTGCTCTGGCTATTGCTGTTGATTTCCCCTGATAGGCCATCCAAAATGGTATACCTGTTAGAGAGGGGGACAGCCACAGGGGATTTCTGTACTGACTGCCTGCCCCTTCTAGCGGTCACCCATCTATCTGTCTATACCTTGGGTGTGACCATGTCTCCAAAACTCCTGTCAATGACGCTTTCCGCCACCTGAATGCTCCTAAATGCATCCAATTGCTGCTCCAAATGATCCATGCGGTCTGTGAGGAGCTGCAATTGGGTACACTTCCTGCAGATGTAGGTGTCCAGGACACTTGAAGCATCACAGATTTCCCACATCCCACAGGTGAAGCACAGTTTTTTCGAGCGTGGTTTTCTTAAAGCCTTAAACCACCATGGGACCCCTTTTGAAAACAGTCCGCCAGGTCAAGAGGTTTCCAGGTCCTTTAAAATGGCTTAATTAACTTTGCTTGGAAAATCCTGTCTTCTCCAGGAACAGCAGCAATCAGAGTCCTTGCATTAAACCTGTAAGGGACAGTGTCTTTTAAAAACACAAATTCTCCCAGGACATTCTTCGTTCTTGAAGATAACCCATTTCCTATGACCAAAACATTCTTGACAAGGTTCACTCGACTGATACCTGGGATGGGGAGTTATCTTATGAGGAAACTTTTAACAGGTTGGGCCTGTCTTGTTGAAACATACAAGATTGTCAGGGCACTTGACAGGGCGGGTGCTGAAAGGACCCTTGTGGGAGAGATTACAACTAGAGAACACAGTTTAAAAAAAAGGTGTCTCATTTAAGACAGAGGTGAAGAGAAATTTTTTTCTCTGAAAGTTGTGAGTCTTTGACACCTTCTTCCCCAGACAGCGGTGGAGACACGGTCATTCAATATTTTTAAGGCAGATGTCAGTAGGCTCTTGACTAACATGGGCATCAAGGATTTGAGGCCACAATCAGATCAGCCATGGGGCTGAATGGCGGAGCAGGCTCAAAGGGAAAAAATGCTCCCAATTGGTAAGTGAGTATGTTCATATGTTGACAATGGGAGCAGGGTTTTGGGAGTGAAAACAAGTCCACGTGACCATTTTTAAGCCTAGTCTGCAGAAGAGAGGAGTGTAGTAGTGTGAGTCTCGATGTTAGCCATGGCATTGGGGAACAATTACTAGCTCCATGCAGCTGTGGCTCAGAGAAGATGGTTGGCAGGTGAAGAGGTGCCGTAAATTTGCTGGCACTGTGCTGCTGGGCAGTTGAGGCTCGGGAAAGCCCTGAGGCAGTTAGTAACTCAGTAGCGTCGAAGGGAAAGTGTCAACTAGAGTGCTAGCAGTTTGAAAAAGCCTGTGAGCAGCGGTTTTCTGTTAGAGAGAAGGCAGTTTGAAAAAGGCTGTGAGCAGCGGTTTTCTGTTAGAGAGATGGTAGTTTGGAAAAGCCTGTGAGCAGCAGTTTTCTGTTAGAGAGCTGGCAGGTTGAAAAAGCCTGTGAGCAGCGGTTTTCTGTTAGAGAGATGGCAGTTTGGAAAAGCCTGTGAGCAGCGGTTTTCTGTTAGAGAGCTGGCAGGTTGAAAAAGGCTGTGAGCAGCGGTTTTCTGTTAGAGAGATGGCAGTTTGAAAAGGTCTGTGAGCAGCGGTATTCAGTTAGAGAGATGGTAGTTTGAAAAAGCCTGTGAGCATCGGTTTTGTGTTAGAGAAATGGCAGCTTGAAAAGCCTGTGAGCAGCGGGTTTCTGCTATAGAACTGGCAGTTTGGAAAAGCCTTTAAGCAGCGGTTTTCTGTTAGAGAACTGGCAATTTGAAAAAGCCTGTGAGCAGCGGTTTTCTGTTAGATGGCAGTTTGAAAATGCCTGTGAGCAGCAGTTTTCTGTTAGAGATTTGGCAGCTGGAAAAAAACTGTGAGCTGCAGTTTTCTGTTAGAGAGCTAACAGTTTGAAAAAGATTGTGAGCAGCGGTTATCTGTTAGAGTGATGGCAGTATGAAAAAGTCTGTGAGCAGCGGTTTTCTGTTAGACAGCTGGCTGGTTGAAAAAGACAGTGAGGAGCAGTTTTCTGTTAGAGAGATGGCATTTTGAAAAAGTCTGTAAGCAGCTGTTTTCTGTTAGAGAGATGGCAGTTTGACAAAGCCTGTGAGCAGTGGTTTTCTGTTAGAGAGCTCGCAGGTTGAAAAAGACAGTGAGGAGCAGTTTTCTGTTAGAGAGATGGCATTTTGAAAAAGTCTGTAAGCAGCTGTTTTCTGTTAGAGAGATGGCAGTTTGAAAAAACCAATCAGCAGCGATTTTCTGTTAGAGAACTGGCTTTTTGGAAAAGCCTGTAAGCAGCGGTTTTCTGTTAGAGAAATGACAGTTTGAAAAAAGCTATAAGCAGCGGTTTTCTGTTAGAGAGATGGCAGTTTGAAAAAGCCTGTAAGCAGCGGTTTTCTGTTAGAGAGCTGACAGTTGGAGAAAGGTTGTGAGCTGCGGTTTTCTGTTAGAGAACTGGCAGTTTGAAAAAGGCTTTGAGCAGCGGTTTTCTGTTAGAGAGATGGCAGTTTGAAAAGCCTGTGAGCAGCGGTATTCAGTTAGAGAGATGTTAGTTTGGAAAAGCCTGTGAGCATAGGTTTTCTGTTAGAGAAATGGCAGTTTGAAAAAGTTGTGAGTAGCGGTTTTCTGTAAGAGAACTGGCAGTTTGAAATAACCTGTGAGCAGCGGTGTTCTGTTAGAAACATGGCAGTTTGACAAAGCCTGTGAGCAGCGGTTTTCGGATAGAGAGCTGACAGTTTGAAAAAACCTGTGAGCAGCGGTTTTCTGCTAGAGAGCTAACAGTTTGAAAAACATTGTGAGCAGCGGTTTTCTGTTAGAGTGATGGCAGTTTGAAAAAGACTGTGAGCAGCGGTATTCTTTAGAGAACTGGCAGTTTGATAAAGGCTTTGAGCAGTGGTTTTCTGTTAGAGAGATGGCAGTTTGAAAAAGCCTGTGAGTAGTGGTTTTCTGTTCGAAAACTGGCAGTTTGGAAAAGCCTGTGAGCCGCGGTTTTCTGTTAGAGAGATGGCAGTTTGGAAAAGCCTGTGAGCAGCGGTTTACTTTTAGTGAGATGGCAGTTTGGAAAAGCCTGTGAGCAGCGGTTTTCTGATAGAGATGTGGCAGTTGGAAAAAGCCTGTGAGCAGCGGTTTTCTGTTAGAGAGATGGCAGTTTGAAAAAGCCTGTGAGCAGCGGTTTTCTGTTAGAGAGATGGCAGTTTGAAAAAGCCTGTGAGCAGCGGTTTTCTGTTAGAGAGATGGCAGTTTGAAAAAGTCTGTAAGCAGCTGTCTTCTGTTAGAGAGATGGCAGTTTGAAAAAAGCCTGTGAGCAGAGGTTTTCTGTTGGAGAGGTGGCAATTTGAAAAAGACTGTAAGCAGCGGTTTTCTGTTAGAGAAATGGCAATTTGAGAAAACCTATAAGCAGCGGTTTTCTGTAAGAGAGATGGCAGTTTGAAAAATCCTGTAAGCAGCAGTTTTCTGTTAGAGAGCTGAAAGTTTGAAAAAGACTGTGAGCTGCGGTTTTCTGTTAGAGAGCTGGCTGTTTGGAAAAGCCTGTGAGCATATTTTTTCTGTTTGAGAACTGGCAGTTTGAAAAAGCCTTTGAGCAGCGGTTTTCTGTTAGAGAACTGGCAGTTTGGAAAAGCCTGTGAGCAGCGGTTTTCTGTTAGACAGCTGGCAGTTTGAAAAAGCCTGTGAGCAGCGGTTTTCTGTTAGAGAACTGGCAATTTGGAAAAGCCTGTGAGCAGCGGTATTCTGTTTGAAAAATGGTAGTTTGAAAAAGCCTTTGAGGAGCGGTTTTCAGTTAGAGAGCTGGCACTTTGGAAAAGCCTGTGAGCAGCGGCATTCTGTAAGAGTGATGGCAGTTTGAAAAAGCCTGTGAGCAGTGGTTTTCTGTTAGAGAGATGGCAGTTTGAAAAGCCTGTGAGCAGCGGTTTTCTGTTAGAGAAAAAGCAGTTTGTAAAAGCCTGTGTGCAGCGGTTATCTGGTAGAGAACTGGCAGTTTGAAATAGCCTGTGAGAAGCGGTTTTCAGTTAGAGAACTGGCAGTTTGAAAAAGTCTGTGAGCAGCGGTTTTCTGATAGAGAGGTAGCAGTTTGAAAAGGCCTGTGAGAAGCGGTTTTCAGTTAGAGAGATGGCAGTGTGAAAAAGCCTGTGAGCAGCAGTTTTCTGTTAGTGATTTGGCAGTTTGAAAAACACTGTGAGCAGCGGTTTTCTGTTAGAGAGATGGCAGTTTGAAAAAGGCTCTGAGCAGCGGTTTGCTGTTAGAGAGCTAACAGTTTGAAAAATATTGTGAGCAGCGGTTTTCTGTTAGAGTGATGGCAGTTTGAAAAAGCCTGTGAGCAGCGGTTTTCTGTTAGAGAACTGGCAGCTTGAAAAAGGCTTTGAGCAGCGGTTTTCTGTTAGAGAGATGGCAGTTTAAAAAAGGCTCTGAGCAGCGGTTTGCTGTTAGAGAGCTAACAGTTTGAAAAATATTGTGAGCAGCGGTTTTCTGTTAGAGTGATAGCAGTTTGAAAAAGCCTGTGAGCAGCGGTATTCTGATGGAGAACAGGCAGTTTGAAAAAGGCTTTGAGCAGCGGTTTTCTGTTAGAGAGATGGCAGTTTGAAAAGGCCTGTGAGCAGCGGTTTTCTGTTAGAGAACTGGCAGTTTGGAAAAGCCTGTGAGCAGCGGTTTTCTGTTAGAGAACTGGCAGTTTGAAAAAAGCTATACGCAGCGGTTTTCTGTTAGAGAGATGGCAGTTTGAACAAGCCTGGAAGCAGCGGTTTTCTGTTAGAGAGCTGGCAGTTTGAAAAAGCCTGTGAGCAGCGGTTTTCTGTTAGAGAGATGGCAGTTTGAAAAAGCCTGTGAGCAGCGGTTTTCTGCTAGAGAACTGTTAGTTTGGAAAAGCCTTTAAGCAGCGGTTTTCTGTTAGAGAACTGGCAATTTGAAAAAGCCTGTGAGCAGCGGTTTTCTGTTAGAGAGATGGCAGTTTGAAAAAGCCTGTGAGCAGCGGTTTTCTGTTAGAGAGCTAACAGTTTGAAAAAGATTGTGAGCAGCGGTTATCTGTTAGAGTGATGGCTGGTTGAAAAAGACAGTGAGGAGCAGTTTTCTGTTAGAGAGATGGCATTTTGAAAAAGTCTGTAAGCAGCTGTTTTCTGTAAGAGAGATGGCAGTTGGAAAAAGCCTGTGAGCAGCGGTTTTCTGTTAGAGAACTGGCAGTTTGGAAAAGCCTGTGAGCAGCGGTTTTCTGTTAGAGAACTGGCAGTTTGAAAAAAGCTATACGCAGCGGTTTTCTGTTAGAGAGATGGCAGTTTGAAAATGCCTGTGAGCAGCGGTTTTCTGTTAGAGAACTGGCAGTTTGGAAAAGCCTGTGAGCAGCGGTTTTCTGTTAGAGAGATGGCAGTTTGAAAATGCCTGTGAGCAGCGGTTTTCTGTTAGAGAACTGACAGTTTGGAAAAGCCTGTGAGCAGCGGTTTTCTGTTAGAGAACTGGCAGTTTGAAAAAAGCTATACGCAGCGGTTTTCTGTTAGAGAGATGGCAGTTTGAACAAGCCTGTAAGCAGCGGTTTTCTGATAGAGAGCTGACAGTTTGAAAAAGCCTGTGAGAAGCGGTTTTCAGTTAGAGAACTGGCAGTTTGAAAAAGCCTGTGAGCAGCGGTTTTCTGTTAGAGAGATGGCAGTTGGAAAAACACTGTGAGCTGCGGTTTTCTGTTCGAGAGATGGCAGTGTGAAAAAGCCTGTGAGCAGCAGTTTTCTGTTAGAGAACTGGCAGCTTGAAAAAGGCTTTGAGCAGCGGTTTTCTGTTAGAGAGATGGCAGTTTGAAAAAGGCTCTGAGCAGCGGTTTGCTGTTAGAGAGCTAACAGTTTGAAAAATATTGTGAGCAGCGCTTTTCTGTTAGAGTGATGGCAGTTTCAAAAAGCCTGTGAGCAGCGTTATTCTGTTAGAGAACTGGCAGCTTGAAAAAGGCTTTGAGCAGCGGTTTTCTGTTAGAGAGATGGCAGTTTGAAAATGGCTCTGAGCAGCGGTTTGCTGTTAGAGAGCTAACAGTTTGAAAAACATTGTGAGCAGCGGTTTTCTGTTAGAGTGATGGCAGTTTGAAAAAGGCTCTGAGCAACGGTTTGCTGTTAGATAGCAGTTTGAAAAAGCCTGTGAGCAGCGTTATTCTGTTAGAGAACTGGCAGTTTGAAAAAGTCTGTGAGCAGCGGTTTTCTGTTAGAGAGATGTCAGTTTGGAAAAGCCTGTGAGCAGCGGTTTTCTGATAGAGATTGGCAGTTGGAAAAAGACTGAGCAGCGGCTTACTTTTAATGAGATGGCAGTTTGGAAAAGCCTGTAAGCAGCGGTTTTCTGTTAGAGAACAAGCAGCTTGAAAAAACCTATAAACAGCGGTTTTCTGTTAGAGAGATGGCAGTTTGTAAAAGGCTGTGAGCAGCGGTTTTCTGTTAGAGAGCTGAAAGTTTGAAAAAGACTGTGAGCAGTGGTTTTCTGTCAGAGAGCTGGCTGTTTGGAAAAGCCTGTGAGCAGTGGTTTTATGTTAGAGAACTGGCAGTTTGAAAAAGTCTGTGAGCAGCGGTTTTCTGATAGAGAGCTGGCAGTTTGAAAAAACCTGTGAGCAGCGGTTTTCTGATAGAGAGCTGGCAGTTTGAAAAAACCTGTGAGCAGCAGTTTTCTGTTAGAGAGATGGCAGTTTGAAAAAGTCTGTGAGCAGCAGTTTGCTGTTAGAGATTTGGCAGTTTGAAAAAGACTGTGAGCTGCGGTTTTCTGTTAGAGAGATGGAAGTGTGAAAAAGCCTGTGAGCAGCGGTTTTCTGTTAGTGGTTTGGCAGTTTGAAAAAGATTGTGAGCAGCGGTTTTCTGTTGGACAGATGGCATTTGATAAAGCCTGTGAGCAGCGGTATTCTGTTAGAGTGATGGCAGTTTGAAAAAGCCTGTGAGCAGTGGTTTTCTGTTAGAGAACTGCCAGTTTGAAAAATCCTATAAGCAGCGGTTTTCTGCTAGAGATCTGTTAGTTTGGAAAAGCCTTTAAGCAGCGGTTTTCTGTTGGTGAACTGGCAATTTGAAAAAGCCTATGAGCAGAGGTTTTCTGTTAGAGTGGTGGCTGGTTGAAAAAGACAGTGAGGAGCAGTTTTCTGTCAGAGAGAAGGCATTTTGAAAAAGTCAGTAAGCAGCTGTTTTCTGTAAGAGAGATGGCAGTTGGAAAAAGCCTGTGAGCAGCGGTTTTCTGTTGGAGAGATGGCAGTTTGAAAATGCCTGTGAGCAGCGGTTTTCTGTTAGAGAACTGGCAGTTTGGAAAAGCCTGTGAGCAGCGGTTTTCTGTTAGAGAACTGGCAGTTTGAAAAAAGCTATACGCAGCGGTTTTCTATTAGAGAGATGGCAGTTTGAACAAGCCTGTAAGCAGCAGTTTTCTGTTAGAGAGCTGACAGTTTGAAAAAGCCTGTGAGAAGCGGTTTTCAGTTAGAGAACTGGCAGTTTGAAAAAACCTGTGAGCAGCGGTTTTCTGTTAGAGAGATGGCAGTTGGAAAAACACTGTGAGCTGCGGTTTTCTGTTAGAGAGATGGCAGTGTGAAAAAGCCTGTGAGCAGCAGTTTTATGTTAGTGATTTGGCAGTTTGAAAAAGATTGTGAGCAGCGGTTTTCTGTTAGAGAGATTGCAATTTGAAAAAGCCTGTGAGCAGCGGTTTTCTGATAGAGAACTGGCAGCTTGAAAAAGGCTTTGAGCAGCGGTTTTCTGTTAGAGAGATGGCAGTTTGAAAAAGGCTCTGAGCAGCGGTTTGCTGTTAGAGAGCTAACAGTTTGAAAAACATTGTGAGCAGCGGTTTTCTGTTAGAGTGATGGCAGTTTGTAAAAGCCTGTGAGCAGCGGTATTCTGATGGAGAACAGGCAGTTTGAAAAAGGCTTTGAGCAGCGGTTTTCTGTTAGAGAGCTGACAGTTTGAAAAGCCTGTGAGCACCGATATTCTGTAAGAGAACTGGCAGTTTGAAAAAACCTGTGAGCAGCGGTTTTCTGTTAGAGAGATGGCAGTTTGAAAAAGCCTGTGAGCAGCAGTATTCTGATGGAGAACAGGCAGTTTGAAAAAGGCTTTGAGCAGCGGTTTTCAGTTAGAGAGATGGCAGTTTGAAAAGGCCTGTGAGCAGTGGTTTTCTGTTCGACAACTGGCAGTGTGGAAAACCCTGTGAGCAACGGTTTTCTGTTAGACAGCTGGCAGTTTGAAAAAGCCTGTGAGCAGCAGTTTTCGGTAAGAGAGATGGCAGTTTGAAAAATCCTGTGAGCAGCGGTTTTCTGTTAGAGAGATAGCAGTTTGAAAAAGCCTGTGAGCAGCGTTATTCTGTTAGAGAACTGGCAGTTTGAAAAAGGCTGTGAGCAGCGGTTTTCTGTTAGAGAGATGTCAGTTTGGAAAAGCCTGTGAGCAGCGGTTTTCTGATAGAGATTGGCAGTTGGAAAAAGACTGTGAGCAGCGGTTTACTTTTAATGAGATGGCAGTTTGGAAAAGCCTGTAAGCAGCGGTTTTCTGTTAGAGAACAAGCAGCTTGAAAAAACCTATAAGCAGCGGTTTTCTGTTAGAGAGATGGCAGTTTGTAAAAGGCTGTGAGCAGCGGTTTTCTGTTAGAGAGCTGAAAGTTTGAAAAAGACTGTGAGCAGTGGTTTTCTGTCAGAGAGCTGGCTGTTTGGAAAAGCCTGTGAGCAGCGGTTTTATGTTAGAGAACTGGCAGTTTGAAAAAGTCTGTGAGCAGCGGTTTTCTGATAGAGAGCTGGCAGTTTGAAAAAACCTGTGAGCAGCGGTTTTCTGTTAGAGAGATGGCAATTTGAAAAAGTCTGTGAGCAGCAGTTTGCTGTTAGAGATTTGGCAGTTTGAAAAAGACTGTGAGCTGCGGTTTTCTGTTAGAGAGATGGCAGTGTGAAAAAGCCTGTGAGCAGCGGTTTTCTGTTAGCGGTTTGGCAGTTTGAAAAAGATTGTGAGCAGCGGTTTTCTGTTGGACAGATGGCAGTTTGATAAAGCCTGTGAGCAGCGGTTTTATGTTAGAGAGATGGCAGTTTGAAAAAGCCTGTGAGCAGCGGTTTTCTGCTAGAGAACTGTTAGTTTGGAAAAGCCTTTAAGCAGCGGTTTTCTGTTAGAAAACCGGCAATTTGAAACAGCCTGTGAGCAGCGGTTTTCTGTTAGAGAGATGGCAGTTTGAAAAAGGCTGTGAGCTGCGGTTTTCTGTTAGAGAGATGGCAGTTTGAAAAAGCCTGTGAGCAGCGGTATTCTGATGGAGAACAGGCAGTTTGAAAAAGGATTTGAGCAGCGGTTTTCTGTTCGACAACTGGCAGTGTGGAAAACCCTGTGAGCAGCGGTTTTCTGTTAGACGGCTGGCAGTTTGAAAAAGCCTGTGAGCAGCAGTTTTCGGTAAGAGAGATGGCAGTTTGAAAAAGATTGTGAGCAGCGGTTTTCTGTTAGAGAGATAGCAGTTTGAAAAAGCCTGTGAGCAGCGTTATTCTGTTAGAGGACTGGCAGTTTGAAAAAGGCTGTGAGCAGCGGTTTTCTGTTAGAGAGATGTCAGTTTGGAAAAGCCTGTAAGCAGCGGTTTTCTGTTAGAGAACTGGCAATTTGAAAGAGCCTGTGAGCAGCGGTTTTCTGTTAGAGAGATGGCAGTTTGAAAAAGGCTGTGAGCTGCGGTTTTCTGTTAGAGAGATGGCAGTTTGAAAAGCCTGTGAGCAGCGGTATTCTGATGGAGAACAGGCAGTTTGAAAAAGGCTTTGAGCAGCGGTTTTCTGTTAGAGAGATAGCAGTTTGAAAAAGCCTGTGAGCAGCGGTATTCTGATGGAGAACAGGCAGTTTGAAAAGGCCTGTGAGCAGCGGTTTTCTGTTCGACAACTGGCAGTGTGGAAAACCCTGTGAGCAGCGGTTTTCTGTTAGACGGCTGGCAGTTTGAAAAAGCCTGTGAGCAGCAGTTTTCGGTAAGAGAGATGGCAGTTTGAAAAATCCTGTGAGCAGCGGTTTTCTGTTAGAGAGATAGCAGTTTGAAAAAGCCTGTGAGCAGCGTTATTCTGTTAGAGAACTGGCAGTTTGAAAAAGGCTGTGAGCAGCGGTTTTCTGTTAGAGAGATGTCAGTTTGGAAAAGCCTGTGAGCAGCGGTTTTCTGATAGAGATTGGCAGTTGGAAAAAGACTGTGAGCAGCGGTTTACTTTTAATGAGATGGCAGTTTGGAAAAGCCTGTAAGCAGCAGTTTTCTGTTAGAGAACAAGCAGCTTGAAAAAACCTATAAGCAGCGGTTTTCTGTTAGAGAGATGGCAGTTTGTAAAAGGCTGTGAGCAGCGGTTTTCTGTTAGAGAGCTGAAAGTTTGAAAAAGACTGTGAGCAGTGGTTTTCTGTCAGAGAGCTGGCTGTTTGGAAAAGCCTGTGAGCAGCGGTTTTATGTTAGAGAACTGGCAGTTTGAAAAAGTCTGTGAGCAGCGGTTTTCTGATAGAGAGCTGGCAGTTTGAAAAAACCTGTGAGCAGCGGTTTTCTGTTAGAGAGATGGCAGTTTGAAAAAGTCTGTGAGCAGCAGTTTGCTGTTAGAGATTTGGCAGTTTGAAAAAGACTGTGAGCTGCGGTTTTCTGTTAGAGAGATGGCAGTGTGAAAAAGCCTGTGAGCAGCGGTTTTCTGTTAGTGGTTTGGCAGTTTGAAAAAGATTGTGAGCAGCGGTTTTCTGTTGGACAGATGGCAGTTTGATAAAGCCTGTGAGCAGCGGTTTTATGTTAGAGAGATGGCAGTTTGAAAAAGCCTGTGAGCAGCGGTTTTCTGCCAGAGAACTGTTAGTTTGGAAAAGCCTTTAAGCAGCGGTTTTCTGTTAGAGAACTGGCAATTTGATAAAAGCCTGTGAGCAGCGGTTTTCTGTTAGAGAGATGGCAGTTTGAAAAAGGCTGTGAGCTGCGGTTTTCTGTTAGAGAGATGGCAGTTTGAAAAAGCCTGTGAGCAGCGGTTTTCTGTTAGAGAGCTAACAGTTTGAAAAAGATTGTGAGCAGCGGTTATCTGTTAGAGTGATGGCTGGTTGAAAAAGACAGTGAGGAGCAGTTTTCTGTTAGAGAGAAGGCATTTTGAAAAAGTCAGTAAGCAGCTGTTTTCTGTAAGAGAGATGGCAGTTGGAAAAAGCCTGTGAGCAGCGGTTTTCTGTTAGAGAACTGGCAGTTTGAAAAAAGCTATACGCAGCGGTTTTCTGTTAGAGAGATGGCAGTTTGAACAAGCCTGTAAGCAGCGGTTTCCTGTTAGAGAGCTGACAGTTTGAAAAAGCCTGTGAGAAGCGGTTTTCAGTTAGAGAACTGGCAGTTTGAAAAAACCTGTGAGCAGCGGTTTTCTGTTAGAGAGATGGCAGTTGGAAAAACACTGTGAGCTGCGGTTTTCTGTTCGAGAGATGGCAGTGTGAAAAAGCCTGTGAGCAGCAGTTTTCTGTTGGTGATTTGGCAGTTTGAAAAAGATTGTGAGCAGCGGTTTTCTGTTAGAGAGATGGCAATTTGAAAAAGCCTGTGAACAGCGGTTTTCTGTTAGAGAACTGGCATCTTGAAAAAGGCTTTGAGCAGCGGTTTTCTGTTAGAGAGATGGCAGTTTGAAAAAGGCTCTGAGCAGCGGTTTGCTGTTAGAGAGCTAACAGTTTGAAAAATATTGTGAGCAGCGCTTTTCTGTTAGAGTGAAGGCAGTTTGAAGAAGCCTGTGAGCAGCGTTATTCTGTTAGAGAACTGGCAGCTTGAAAAAGGCTTTGAGCAGCGGTTTTCTGTTAGAGAGATGGCAGTTTGAAAAAGGCTCTGAGCAGCGGTTTGCTGTTAGAGAGCTAACAGTTTGAAAAACATTGTGAGCAGCGGTTTTCTGTTAGAGTGATGGCAGTTTGAAAAAGCCTGTGAGCAGCGGTATTCTGATGGAGAACAGGCAGTTTGAAAAAGGCTTTGAGCAGCGGTTTTCTGTTAGAGAGCTGACAGTTTGAAAAGCCTGTGAGCACCGGTATTCTGTAAGAGAACTGGCAGTTTGAAAAAGGCTGTGAGCAGCGGTTTTCTGTTAGAGAGATGTCAGTTTGAAAAAGCCTGTGGGCAGCGGTTTTCTGATAGAGATGTGGCAGTTGGAAAAAGACTGTGAGCAGCGGTTTACTTTTAATGAGATGGCAGTTTGGAAAAGCCTGTAAGCAGCGGTTTTCTGTTAGAGAACAAGCAGCTTGAAAAAACCTATAAGCAGCGGTTTACTGTTAGAGAGATGGCAGTTTGTAAAAGGATGTGAGCAGCGGTTTTCTGTTAGAGAGCTGAAAGTTTGAAAAAGACTGTGAGCAGTGGTTTTCTGTCAGAGAGCTGGCTGTTTGGAAAAGCCTGTGAGCAGTGGTTTTATGTTAGAGAACTGGCAGTTTGAAAAAGCCTGTGAGCAGCGGTTTTCTGTTAGAGAGCTTGCAGTTTGAAAAAGTCTGTAAGCAGCTGTCTTCTGTTAGAGAGATGGCAGTTTGAAAGAAGCCTGTGAGCAGAGGTTTTCTGTTGGAGAGCTGACAGTTTAAAAAGCCTGTGAGCAGCGGTTTTCTGATAGAGAGCTGGCAGTTTGAAAAAACCTGTGTGCAGCGGTTTTCTGTTAGAGAGATGGCAGTTTGAAAAAACCTGTGAGCTGCGGTTTTCTGTTAGAGAGATGGCAGTGTGAAAAAGCCTGTGAGCAGCGGTTTTCTGTTAGTGGTTTGGCAGTTTGAAAAAGATTGTGAGCAGCGGTTTTCTGTTAGAGAGCTGGCAGTTTGAAAAAACCTGTGAGCTGTGGTTTTCTGTTAGAGAGATGGCAGTGTGAAAAAGCCTGTGAGCAGCGGTTTTCTGTTAGTGGTTTGGCAGTTTGAAAAAGATTGTGAGCAGCGGTTTTCTGTTGGACAGATGGCAGTTTGATAAAGCCTGTGAGCAGCGGTTTTCTGTTAGAGAGATGGCAGTTTGAAAAAGCCTGTGAGCAGCGGTTTTCTGTTAGAGAACTGGCAGTTTGGAAAAGCCTGTGAACAGCGGTTTTCTGTTAGAGAACTGGCAGTTTGAAAAAAGCTATACGCAGCGGTTTTCTGTTAGAGAGATGGCAGTTTGAACAAGCCTGGAAGCAGCGGTTTTCTGTTAGAGAGCTGACAGTTTGAAAAGCCTGTGAGCACCGGTATTCTGTAAGAGAACTGGCAGTTTGAAAAAGCCTGTGAGCAGCGGTTTTCTGTTAGAGAGATGGCAGTTTGAAAAAGCCTGTGAGCAGCGGTTTTCTGCTAGAGAACTGTTAGTTTGGAAAAGCCTTTAAGCAGCGGTTTTCTGTTAGAGAACTGGCAATTTGAAAAAGCCTGTGAGCAGCGGTTTTCTGTTAGAGAGATGGCAGTTTGAAAAAGGCTGTGAGCTGCGGTTTTCTGTTAGAGAGATGGCAGTTTGAAAAAGCCTGTGAGCAGCGGTTTTCTGTCAGAGAGCTGGCTGTTTGGAAAAGCCTGTGAGCAGTGGTTTTATGTTAGAGAACTGGCAGTTTGAAAAAGTCTGCGAGCAGCGGTTTTCTGATAGAGAGCTGGCAGTTTGAAAAAGTCTGTAAGCAGCTGTCTTCTGTTAGAGAGATGGCAGTTTGAAAAAAGCCTGTGAGCAGAGGTTTTCTGTTGGAGAGCTGACAGTTTAAAAAGCCTGTGAGCAGCGGTTTTCTGATAGAGAGCTGGCAGTTTGAAAAAACCTGTGAGCAGCGGTTTTCTGTTAGAGAGATGGCAGTTTGAAAAAGACTGTGAGCTGCGGTTTTCTGTTAGAGAGATGGCAGTTTGAAAAAGCCTGTGAGCAGCGGTTTTCTGTTAGTGGTTTGGCAGTTTGAAAAAGATTGTGAGCAGCGGTTTTCTGTTGGACAGATGGCAGTTTGATAAAGCCTGTGAGCAGCGGTTTTCTGTTAGAGAGATGGCAGTTTGAAAAAGCCTGTGAGCAGCGGTTTTCTGTTAGAGAACTGGCAGTTTGGAAAAGCCTGTGAGCAGCGGTTTTCTGTTAGAGAACTGGCAGTTTGAAAAAAGCTATACGCAGCGGTTTTCTGTTAGAGAGCTGACAGTTTGAAAAGCCTGTGAGCACCGGTATTCTGTAAGAGAACTGGCAGTTTGAAAAAGCCTGTGAGCAGCGGTTTTCTGTTAGAGAGATGGCAGTTTGAAAAAGCCTGTGAGCAGCGGTTTTCTGCTAGAGAACTGTTAGTTTGGAAAAGCCTTTAAGCAGCGGTTTTCTGTTAGAGAACTGGCAGTTTGAAAAAGCCTGTGAGCAGCGGTTTTCTGTTAGAGAGATGGCAGTTTGAAAAAGCCTGTGAGCAGCGGTTTTCTGCTAGAGAACTGTTAGTTTGGAAAAGCCTTTAAGCAGCGGTTTTCTGTTAGAGAACTGGCAATTTGAAAAAGCCTGTGAGCAGCGGTTTTCTGTTAGAGAGATGGCAGTTTGAAAAAGCCTGTGAGCAGCGGTTTTCTGTTAGAGAGCTAACAGTTTGAAAAAGATTGTGAGCAGCGGTTATCTGTTAGAGTGATGGCTGGTTGAAAAAGACAGTGAGCAGCAGTTTTCTGTTAGAGAGATGGCATTTTGAAAAAGTCTGTAAGCAGCTGTTTTCTGTAAGAGAGATGGCAGTTTGGAAAAGCCTGTGAGCAGCGGTTTTCTGTTGGAGAGATGGCAGTTTGGAAAAGCCTGTGAGCAGCGGTTTTCTGTTAGAGAACTGGCAGTTTGAAAAAAGCTATACGCAGCGGTTTTCTGTTAGAGAGATGGCAGTTTGAACAAGCCTGTAAGCAGCGGTTTTCTGTTAGAGAGCTGACAGTTTGAAAAAGCCTGTGAGAAGCGGTTTTCAGTTAGAGAACTGGCAGTTTGAAAAAACCTGTGAGCAGCGGTTTTCTGTTAGAGAGATGGCAGTTGGAAAAACACTGTGAGCTGCGGTTTTCTGTTCGAGAGATGGCAATTTGAAAAAGCCTGTGAGCAGCGGTTTTCTGTTAGAGAACTGGCAGCTTGAAAGAGGCTTTGAGCAGCGGTTTTCTGTTAGAGAGATGGCAGTTTGAAAAAGGCTCTGAGCAGCGGTTTGCTGTTAGAGAGCTAACAGTTTGAAAAATATTGTGAGCAGCGGTTTTCTGTTAGAGTGATGGCAGTTTGAAAAAGCCTGTGAGCAGCGTTATTCTGATGGAGAACAGGCAGTTTGAAAAAGGCTTTGAGCAGCGGTTTTCTGTTAGAGAGCTGACAGTTTGAAAAGCCTGTGAGCAGCGGTTTTCTGTTAGAGAGATGGCAGTTTGAACAAGCCTGTAAGCAGCGGTTTTCTGTTAGAGAGCTGACAGTTTGAAAAGCCTGTGAGCACCGGTATTCTGTAAGAGAACTGGCAGTTTGAAAAAGGCTGTGAGCAGCGGTTTTCTGTTAGAGAGATGGCAGTTTGAAAAAGCCTGTGAACAGCGGTTTTCTGATAGAGATGTGGCAGTTGGAAAAAGACTGTGAGCAGCGGTTTACTTTTAATGAGATGGCAGTTTGGAAAAGCCTGTAAGCAGCGGTTTTCTGTTAGAGAACAAGCAGCTTGAAAAAACCTATAAGCAGCGGTTTTCTGTTAGAGAGATGGCAGTTTGTAAAAGGCTGTGAGCAGCGGTTTTCTGTTAGAGAGCTGAAAGTTTGAAAAAGACTGTGAGCAGTGGTTTTCTGTCAGAGAGCTGGCTGTTTGGAAAAGCCTGTGAGCAGTGGTTTTATGTTAGAGAACTGGCAGTTTGAAAAAGTCTGCGAGCAGCGGTTTTCTGATAGAGAGCTGGCAGTTTGAAAAAGTCTGTAAGCAGCTGTCTTCTGTTAGAGAGATGGCAGTTTGAAAAAAGCCTGTGAGCAGAGGTTTTCTGTTGGAGAGCTGACAGTTTAAAAAGCCTGTGAGCAGCGGTTTTCTGATAGAGAGCTGGCAGTTTGAAAAAACCTGTGAGCAGCGGTTTTCTGTTAGAGAGATGGCAGTTTGAAAAAGTCTGTGAGCAGCAGTTTGCTGTTAGAGATTTGGCAGTTTGAAAAAGACTGTGAGCTGTGGTTTTCTGTTATAGAGATGGCAGTGTGAAAAAGCCTGTGAGCAGCGGTTTTCTGTTAGTGGTTTGGCAGTTTGAAAAAGATTGTGAGCAGCGGTTTTCTGTTGGACAGATGGCAGTTTGATAAAGCCTGTGAGCAGCGGTTTTCTGTTAGAGAGATGGCAGTTTGAAAAAGCCTGTGAGCAGCGGTTTTCTGTTAGAGAACTGGCAGTTTGGAAAAGCCTGTGAGCAGCGGTTTTCTGTTAGAGAACTGGCAGTTTGAAAAAAGCTATACGCAGCGGTTTTCTGTTAGAGAGATGGCAGTTTGAACAAGCCTGGAAGCAGCGGTTTTCTGTTAGAGAGCTGACAGTTTGAAAAGCCTGTGAGCACCGGTATTCTGTAAGAGAACTGGCAGTTTGAAAAAGCCTGTGAGCAGCGGTTTTTTGTTAGAGAGATGGCAGTTTGAAAAAGCCTGTGAGCAGCGGTTTTCTGCTAGAGAACTGTTAGTTTGGAAAAGCCTTTAAGCAGCGGTTTTCTGTTAGTGAACTGGCAATTTGAAAAAGCCTGTGAGCAGCGGTTTTCTGTTAGAGAGATGGCAGTTTGAAAAAGGCTGTGAGCTGCGGTTTTCTGTTAGAGAGATGGCAGTTTGAAAAAGCCTGTGAGCAGCGGTTTTCTGTTAGAGAGCTAACAGTTTGAAAAAGATTGTGAGCAGCGGTTATCTGTTAGAGTGATGGCTGGTTGAAAGAGACAGTGAGGAGCAGTTTTCTGTTAGAGAGATGGCATTTTGAAAAAGTCTGTAAGCAGCTGTTTTCTGTAAGAGAGATGGCAGTTGGAAAAAGCCTGTGAGCAGCGGTTTTCTGTTGGAGAGATGGCAGTTTGGAAAAGCCTGTGAGCAGCAGTTTTCTGTTAGAGAACTGGCAGTTTGAAAAAAGCTATACGCAGCGGTTTTCTGTTAGAGAGATGGCAGTTTGAACAAGCCTGTAAGCAGCGGTTTTATGTTAGAGAACAAGCAGCTTGAAAAAACCTATAAGCAGCGGTTTTCTGTTAGAGAGATGGCAGTTTGAAAAAGCCTGTGAGCAGCGGTTTTCTGTTAGAGAGCTAACAGTTTGAAAAAGATTGTGAGCAGCGGTTATCTGTTAGAGTGATGGCTGGTTGAAAAAGACAGTGAGGAGCAGTTTTCTGTTAGAGAGATGGCATTTTGAAAAAGTCTGTAAGCAGCTGTTTTCTGTAAGAGAGATGGCAGTTGGAAAAAGCCTGTGAGCAGCGGTTTTCTGTTGGAGAGATGGCAGTTTGGAAAAGCCTGTGAGCAGCGGTTTTCTGTTAGAGAACTGACAGTTTGAAAAAAGCTATACGCAGCGGTTTTCTGTTAGAGAGATGGCAGTTGGAAAAACACTGTGAGCTGCGGTTTTCTGTTCGAGAGATGGCAGTGTGAAAAAGCCTGTGAGCAGCAGTTTTCTGTTGGTGATTTGGCAGTTTGAAAAAGATTGTGAGCAGCGGTTTTCTGTTAGAGAGATGGCAATTTGAAAAAGCCTGTGAGCAGCGGTTTTCTGTTAGAGAACTGGCAGCTTGAAAGAGGCTTTGAGCAGCGGTTTTCTGTTAGAGAGATGGCAGTTTGAAAAAGGCTCTGAGCAGCGCTTTGCTGTTAGAGAGCTAACAGTTTGAAAAATATTGTGAGCAGCGGTATTCTGGAAGAGAACTGGCAGTTTGAAAAAGCATGTGAGCAGCGGTTTTCTGTTAGAGAGATGGCAGTTTGAAAAAGCCTGTGAGCAGCGGTTTTCTGATAGAGATGTGGCTGTTGGAAAAAGACTGTGAGCAGTGGTTTTCTGTTCGACAACTGGCAGTGTGGAAAACCCTGTGAGCAGCGGTTTTCTGTTAGACAGCTGTCAGTTTGAAAAAGCCTGTGAGCAGCAGTTTTCGGTAAGAGAGATGGCAGTTTGAAAAATCCTGTGAGCAGCGGTTTTCTGTTAGAGAACTGGCAGCTTGAAAAAGGCTTTGAGCAGCGGTTTTCTGTTAGAGAGATGGCAGTTTGAAAAAGGCTCTGAGCAGCGGTTTGCTGTTAGAGAGCTAACAGTTTGAAAAACATTGTGAGCAGCGGTTTTCTGTTAGAGTGATGGCAGTTTGAAAAAGCCTGTGAGCAGCGGTATTCTGATGGAGAACAGGCAGTTTGAAAAAGGCTTTGAGCAGCGGTTTTCTGTTAGAGAGATGGCAGTTTGAAAAGGCCTGTGAGCAGCGGTATTCTGATGGAGAACAGGCAGTTTGAAAAAACCTATAAGCAGCGGTTTTCTGTTAGAGAGATGGCAGTTTGTAAAAGGCTGTGAGCAGCGGTTTTCTGTTAGAGAGCTGACAGTTTGAAAAAGACTGTGAGCAGTGGTTTTCTGTCAGAGAGCTGGCTGTTTGGAAAAGCCTGTGAGCAGCGGTTTTATGTTAGAGAACTGGAAGTTTGAAAAAGTCTGTGAGCAGCGGTTTTCTGATAGAGAGCTGGCAGTTTGAAAAAACCTGTGAGCAGCAGTTTTCTGTTAGAGAGATGGCAGTTTGAAAAAGTCTGTGAGCAGCAGTTTGCTGTTAGAGATTTGGCAGTTTGAAAAAGACTGTGAGCTGTGGTTTTCTGTTAGAGAGATGGCAGTGTGAAAAAGCCTGTGAGCAGCGGTTTTCTGATAGAGATGTGGCTGTTGGAAAAAGACTGTGAGCAGTGGTTTTCTGTTCGACAACTGGCAATGTGGAAAACCCTGTGAGCAGCGGTTTTCTGTTAGACAGCTGGCAGTTTGAAAAAGCCTGTGAGCAGCAGTTTTCGGTAAGAGAGATGGCAGTTTGAAAAATCCTGTGAGCAGCAGTTTTCGGTAAGAGAGATGGCAGTTTGAAAAATCCTGTGAGCAGCGGTTTTCTGTTAGAGAGATGGCAGTTTGAAAAAGTCTGTGAGCAGCAGTTTGCTGTTAGAGATTTGGCAGTTTGAAAAAGACTGTGAGCTGTGGTTTTCTGTTAGAGAGATGGCAGTGTGAAAAAGCCTGTGAGCAGCGGTTTTCTGTTAGTGGTTTGGCAGTTTGAAAAAGATTGTGAGCAGCGGTTTTCTGTTGGACAGATGGCAGTTTGATAAAGCCTGTGAGCAGCGGTTTTCTGTTAGAGAGATGGCAGTTCGAAAAAGCCTGTGAGCAGCGGTTTTCTGTTAGAGAACTGACAGTTTGGAAAAGCCTGTGAGCAGCGGTTTTCTGTCAGAGAACTGGCAGTTTGAAAAAAGCTATACGCAGCGGTTTTCTGTTAGAGAGATGGCAGTTTGAACAAGCCTGTAAGCAGCGGTTTTCTGTTAGAGAGCTGACAGTTTGAAAAGCCTGTGAGCACCGGTATTCTGTAAGAGAACTGGCAGTTTGAAAAAGCCTGTGAGCAGCGGTTTTCTGTTAGAGAGATGGCAGTTTGAAAAAGCCTGTGAGCAGCGGTTTTCTGATAGAGATTGGCAGTTGGAAAAAGACTGTGAGCAGCGGTTTACTTTTAATGAGATGGAAGTTTGGAAAAGCCTGTAAGCAGCGGTTTTCTGTTAGAGAACAAGCAGCTTGAAAAAACCTATAAGCAGCGGTTTTCTGTTAGAGAGATGGCAGTTTGTAAAAGGCTGTGAGCAGCGGTTTTCTGTTAGAGAGCTGAAAGTTTGAAAAAGACTGTGAGCAGTGGTTTTCTGTCACAGAGCTGGCTGTTTGGAAAAGCCTGTGAGCAGCGGTTTTATGTTAGAGAACTGGCAGTTTGAAAAAGTCTGTGAGCAGCGGTTTTCTGATAGAGAGCTGGCAGTTTGAAAAAACCTGTGAGCAGCGGTTTTCTGTTAGAGAGATGGCAGTTTGAAAAAGTCTGTGAGCAGCAGTTTGCTGTTAGAGATTTGGCAGTTTGAAAAAGACTGTGAGCTGCGGTTTTCTGTTAGAGAGATGGCAGTGTGAAAAAGCCTGTGAGCAGCGGTTTTCTGTTAGCGGTTTGGCAGTTTGAAAAAGATTGTGAGCAGCGGTTTTCTGTTGGACAGATGGCAGTTTGATAAAGCCTGTGAGCAGCGGTTTTATGTGAGAGAGATGGCAGTTTGAAAAAGCCTGTGAGCAGCGGTTTTCTGCTAGAGAACTGTTAGTTTGGAAAAGCCTTTTAGCAGCGGTTTTCTGTTAGAAAACTGGCAATTTGAAAGAGCCTGTGAGCAGCGGTTTTCTGTTAGAGAGATGGCAGTTTGAAAAAGGCTGTGAGCTGCGGTTTTCTGTTAGAGAGATGGCAGTTTGAAAAAGCCTGTGAGCAGCGGTAATCTGATGGAGAACAGGCAGTTTGAAAAAGGCTTTGAGCAGCGGTTTTCTGTTAGTGGTTTGGCAGTTTGAAAAAGATTGTGAGCAGCGGTTTTCTGTTGGACAGATGGCAGTTTGATAAAGCCTGTGAGCAGCGGTTTTCTGTTAGAGAGATGGCAGTTTGAAAAAGCCTGTGAGCAGCGGTTTTCTGTTAGAGAACTGGCAGTTTGGAAAAGCCTGTGAGCAGCGGTTTTCTGTTAGAGAACTGGCAGTTTGAAAAAAGCTATACGCAGCGGTTTTCTGTTAGAGAGATGGCAGTTTGAACAAGCCTGGAAGCAGCGGTTTTCTGTTAGAGAGCTGACAGTTTGAAAAGCCTGTGAGCACCGGTATTCTGTAAGAGAACTGGCAGTTTGAAAAAGCCTGTGAGCAGCGGTTTTTTGTTAGAGAGATGGCAGTTTGAAAAAGCCTGTGAGCAGCGGTTTTCTGCTAGAGAACTGTTAGTTTGGAAAAGCCTTTAAGCAGCGGTTTTCTGTTAGTGAACTGGCAATTTGAAAAAGCCTGTAAGCAGCGGTTTTCTGTTAGAGAGATGGCAGTTTGTAAAAGGCTGTGAGCAGCGGTTTTCTGTTAGAGAGCTGAAAGTTTGAAAAAGACTGTGAGCAGTGGTTTTCTGTCAGAGAGCTGGCTGTTTGGAAAAGCCTGTGAGCAGTGGTTTTATGTTAGAGAACTGGCAGTTTGAAAAAGTCTGTGAGCAGCAGTTTTCTGTTAGAGAGATGGCAGTTTGAAAAAGTCTGTGAGCAGCAGTTTGCTGTTAGAGATTTGGCAGTTTGAAAACGACTGTGAGCTGTGGTTTTCTGTTAGAGAGATGGCAGTGTGAAAAAGCCTGTGAGCAGCGGTTTTCTGTTAGTGGTTTGGCAGTTTGAAAAAGATTGTGAGCAGCGGTTTTCTGTTGCACAGATGGCAGTTTGATAAAGCCTGTGAGCAGCGGTTTTATGTTAGAGAACAAGCAGCTTGAAAAAACCTATAAGCAGCGGTTTTCTGTTAGAGAGATGGCAGTTTGAAAAAGCCTGTGAGCAGCGGTTTTCTGTTAGAGAGCTAACAGTTTGAAAAAGATTGTGAGCAGCGGTTATCTGTTAGAGTGATGGCTGGTTGAAAAAGACAGTGAGGAGCAGTTTTCTGTTAGAGAGATGGCATTTTGAAAAAGTCTGTAAGCAGCTGTTTTCTGTAAGAGAGATGGCAGTTGGAAAAAGCCTGTGAGCAGCGGTTTTCTGTTGGAGAGATGGCAGTTTGGAAAAGCCTGTGAGCAGCGGTTTTCTGTTAGAGAACTGACAGTTTGAAAAAAGCTATACGCAGCGGTTTTCTGTTAGAGAGATGGCAGTTGGAAAAACACTGTGAGCTGCGGTTTTCTGTTCGAGAGATGGCAGTGTGAAAAAGCCTGTGAGCAGCAGTTTTCTGTTGGTGATTTGGCAGTTTGAAAAAGATTGTGAGCAGCGGTTTTCTGTTAGAGAGATGGCAATTTGAAAAAGCCTGTGAGCAGCGGTTTTCTGTTAGAGAACTGGCAGCTTGAAAGAGGCTTTGAGCAGCGGTTTTCTGTTAGAGAGATGGCAGTTTGAAAAAGGCTCTGAGCAGCGCTTTGCTGTTAGAGAGCTAACAGTTTGAAAAATATTGTGAGCAGCGGTATTCTGGAAGAGAACTGGCAGTTTGAAAAAGCATGTGAGCAGCGGTTTTCTGTTAGAGAGATGGCAGTTTGAAAAAGCCTGTGAGCAGCGGTTTTCTGATAGAGATGTGGCTGTTGGAAAAAGACTGTGAGCAGTGGTTTTCTGTTCGACAACTGGCAGTGTGGAAAACCCTGTGAGCAGCGGTTTTCTGTTAGACAGCTGTCAGTTTGAAAAAGCCTGTGAGCAGCAGTTTTCGGTAAGAGAGATGGCAGTTTGAAAAATCCTGTGAGCAGCGGTTTTCTGTTAGAGAACTGGCAGCTTGAAAAAGGCTTTGAGCAGCGGTTTTCTGTTAGAGAGATGGCAGTTTGAAAAAGGCTCTGAGCAGCGGTTTGCTGTTAGAGAGCTAACAGTTTGAAAAACATTGTGAGCAGCGGTTTTCTGTTAGAGTGATGGCAGTTTGAAAAAGCCTGTGAGCAGCGGTATTCTGATGGAGAACAGGCAGTTTGAAAAAGGCTTTGAGCAGCGGTTTTCTGTTAGAGAGATGGCAGTTTGAAAAGGCCTGTGAGCAGCGGTATTCTGATGGAGAACAGGCAGTTTGAAAAAACCTATAAGCAGCGGTTTTCTGTTAGAGAGATGGCAGTTTGTAAAAGGCTGTGAGCAGCGGTTTTCTGTTAGAGAGCTGACAGTTTGAAAAAGACTGTGAGCAGTGGTTTTCTGTCAGAGAGCTGGCTGTTTGGAAAAGCCTGTGAGCAGCGGTTTTATGTTAGAGAACTGGAAGTTTGAAAAAGTCTGTGAGCAGCGGTTTTCTGATAGAGAGCTGGCAGTTTGAAAAAACCTGTGAGCAGCAGTTTTCTGTTAGAGAGATGGCAGTTTGAAAAAGTCTGTGAGCAGCAGTTTGCTGTTAGAGATTTGGCAGTTTGAAAAAGACTGTGAGCTGTGGTTTTCTGTTAGAGAGATGGCAGTGTGAAAAAGCCTGTGAGCAGCGGTTTTCTGATAGAGATGTGGCTGTTGGAAAAAGACTGTGAGCAGTGGTTTTCTGTTCGACAACTGGCAATGTGGAAAACCCTGTGAGCAGCGGTTTTCTGTTAGACAGCTGGCAGTTTGAAAAAGCCTGTGAGCAGCAGTTTTCGGTAAGAGAGATGGCAGTTTGAAAAATCCTGTGAGCAGCAGTTTTCGGTAAGAGAGATGGCAGTTTGAAAAATCCTGTGAGCAGCGGTTTTCTGTTAGAGAGATGGCAGTTTGAAAAAGTCTGTGAGCAGCAGTTTGCTGTTAGAGATTTGGCAGTTTGAAAAAGACTGTGAGCTGTGGTTTTCTGTTAGAGAGATGGCAGTGTGAAAAAGCCTGTGAGCAGCGGTTTTCTGTTAGTGGTTTGGCAGTTTGAAAAAGATTGTGAGCAGCGGTTTTCTGTTGGACAGATGGCAGTTTGATAAAGCCTGTGAGCAGCGGTTTTCTGTTAGAGAGATGGCAGTTCGAAAAAGCCTGTGAGCAGCGGTTTTCTGTTAGAGAACTGACAGTTTGGAAAAGCCTGTGAGCAGCGGTTTTCTGTCAGAGAACTGGCAGTTTGAAAAAAGCTATACGCAGCGGTTTTCTGTTAGAGAGATGGCAGTTTGAACAAGCCTGTAAGCAGCGGTTTTCTGTTAGAGAGCTGACAGTTTGAAAAGCCTGTGAGCACCGGTATTCTGTAAGAGAACTGGCAGTTTGAAAAAGCCTGTGAGCAGCGGTTTTCTGTTAGAGAGATGGCAGTTTGAAAAAGCCTGTGAGCAGCGGTTTTCTGATAGAGATTGGCAGTTGGAAAAAGACTGTGAGCAGCGGTTTACTTTTAATGAGATGGAAGTTTGGAAAAGCCTGTAAGCAGCGGTTTTCTGTTAGAGAACAAGCAGCTTGAAAAAACCTATAAGCAGCGGTTTTCTGTTAGAGAGATGGCAGTTTGTAAAAGGCTGTGAGCAGCGGTTTTCTGTTAGAGAGCTGAAAGTTTGAAAAAGACTGTGAGCAGTGGTTTTCTGTCAGAGAGCTGGCTGTTTGGAAAAGCCTGTGAGCAGCGGTTTTATGTTAGAGAACTGGCAGTTTGAAAAAGTCTGTGAGCAGCGGTTTTCTGATAGAGAGCTGGCAGTTTGAAAAAACCTGTGAGCAGCGGTTTTCTGTTAGAGAGATGGCAGTTTGAAAAAGTCTGTGAGCAGCAGTTTGCTGTTAGAGATTTGGCAGTTTGAAAAAGACTGTGAGCTGCGGTTTTCTGTTAGAGAGATGGCAGTGTGAAAAAGCCTGTGAGCAGCGGTTTTCTGTTAGCGGTTTGGCAGTTTGAAAAAGATTGTGAGCAGCGGTTTTCTGTTGGACAGATGGCAGTTTGATAAAGCCTGTGAGCAGCGGTTTTATGTGAGAGAGATGGCAGTTTGAAAAAGCCTGTGAGCAGCGGTTTTCTGCTAGAGAACTGTTAGTTTGGAAAAGCCTTTTAGCAGCGGTTTTCTGTTAGAAAACTGGCAATTTGAAAGAGCCTGTGAGCAGCGGTTTTCTGTTAGAGAGATGGCAGTTTGAAAAAGGCTGTGAGCTGCGGTTTTCTGTTAGAGAGATGGCAGTTTGAAAAAGCCTGTGAGCAGCGGTAATCTGATGGAGAACAGGCAGTTTGAAAAAGGCTTTGAGCAGCGGTTTTCTGTTAGAGAGATGGCAGTTTGAAAAAGCCTGTGAGCAGCGGTATTCTGATGGAGAACAGGCAGTTTGAAAAGGCCTGTGAGCAGCGGTTTTCTGTTCAACAACTGGCAGTGTGGAAAACCCTGTGAGCAGCGGTTTTCTGTTAGACGGCTGGCAGTTTGAAAAAGCCTGTGAGCAGCAGTTTTCGGTAAGAGAGATGGCAGTTTGAAAAATCCTGTGAGCAGCGGTTTTCTGTTAGAGAGATAGCAGTTTGAAAAAGCCTGTGAGCAGCGTTATTCTGTTAGAGAACTGGCAGTTTGAAAAAGGCTGTGAGCAGCGGTTTTCTGTTAGAGAGATGTCAGTTTGGAAAAGCCTGTGAGCAGCGGTTTTCTGATAGAGATTGGCAGTTGGAAAAAGACTGTGAGCAGCGGTTTACTTTTAATGAGATGGCAGTTTGGAAAAGCCTGTAAGCAGCGGTTTTCTGTTAGAGAACAAGCAGCTTGAAAAAACCTATAAGCAGCGGTTTTCTGTTAGAGAGATGGCAGTTTGTAAAAGGCTGTGAGCAGCGGTTTTCTGTTAGAGAGCTGAAAGTTTGAAAAAGACTGTGAGCAGTGGTTTTCTGTCAGAGAGCTGGCTGTTTGGAAAAGCCTGTGAGCAGCAGTTTTCTGTTAGAGAGATGGCAGTTTGAAAAAGTCTGTGAGCAGCAGTTTTCTGTTAGAGAGATGGCAGTTTGAAAAAGTCTGTGAGCAGCAGTTTGCTGTTAGAGATTTGGCAGTTTGAAAACGACTGTGAGCTGTGGTTTTCTGTTAGAGAGATGGCAGTGTGAAAAAGCCTGTGAGCAGCGGTTTTCTGTTAGTGGTTTGGCAGTTTGAAAAAGATTGTGAGCAGCGGTTTTCTGTTGCACAGATGGCAGTTTGATAAAGCCTGTGAGCAGCGGTTTTCTGCCAGAGAACTGTTAGTTTGGAAAAGCCTTTAAGCAGCGGTTTTCTGTTAGAGAACTGGCAATTTGAAAAAGCCTGTGAGCAGCAGTTTGCTGTTAGAGAGATGGCAGTTTGAAAAAGGCTGTGAGCTGCGGTTTTCTGTTAGAGAGATGGCAGTTTGAAAAAGCCTGTGAGCAGCGGTTTTCTGTTAGAGAGCTAACAGTTTGAAAAAGATTGTGAGCAGCGGTTATCTGTTAGAGTGGTGGCTGGTTGAAAAAGACAGTGAGGAGCAGTTTTCTGTCAGAGAGAAGGCATTTTGAAAAAGTCAGTAAGCAGCTGTTTTCTGTAAGAGAGATGGCAGTTGGAAAAAGCCTGTGAGCAGCGGTTTTCTGTTGGAGAGATGTCAGTTTGAAAATGCATGTGAGCAGCGGTTTTCTGTTAGAGAGATGGCAGTTTGAACAAGCCTGTAAGCAGCGGTTTTCTCTTAGAGAGCTGACAGTTTGAAAAAGCCTGTGAGAGGCGGTTTTCAGTTAGAGAACTGGCAGTTTGAAAAACACTGTGAGCAGAGGTTTTGTGTTCGAGAGATGGCAGTGTGAAAAACCCTGTGAGCAGCGGTTTTCTGTTGGTGATTTGGCAGTTTGAAAAAGATTGTGAGCAGCGGTTTTCTGTCAGAGAGATGGCAATTTGAAAAAGCCTGTGAGCAGCGGTTTTCTGTTAGAGAACTGGCAGCTTGAAAAAGGCTTTGAGCAGCGGTTTTCTGTTAGAGAGATGGCAGTTTGAAAAAGGCTCTGAGCAGCGGTTTGCTGTTAGAGAGCTAACAGTTTGAAAAATATTGTGAGCAGCGGTTTTCTGTTAGAGTGATGGCAGTTTGAAAAAGCCTGTGAGCAGCGGTATTCTGATGGAGAACAGGCAGTTTGAAAAAGGCTTTGAGCAGCGGTTTTCTGTTAGAGAGATGGCAGTTTGAAAAGCCTGTGAGCACCGGTATTCTGTAAGAGAACTGGCAGTTTGAAAAAGGCTGTGAGCAGCGGTTTTCTGTTAGAGAGCTGACAGTTTGAAAAGCCTGTGAGCACCGGTATTCTGTAAGAGAACTGGCAGTTTGAAAAAGGCTGTGAGCAGCGGTTTTCTGTTAGAGAGCTGACAGTTTGAAAAGCCTGTGAGCACCGGTATTCTGTAAGAGAACTGGCAGTTTGAAAAAGGCTGTGAGCAGCGGTTTTCTGTTAGAGAGATGGCAGTTTGAAAAAGCCTGTGAGCAGCGGTTTTCTGATAGAGATGTGGCTGTTGGAAAAAGACTGTGAGCAGTGGTTTTCTGTTCGACAACTGGCAGTGTGGAAAACCCTGTGAGCAGCGGTTTTCTGTTAGACAGCTGGCAGTTTGAAAAAGCCTGTGAGCAGCAGTTTTCGGTAAGAGAGATGGCAGTTTGAAAAATCCTGTGAGCAGCGGTTTTCTGTTAGAGAGATAGCAGTTTGAAAAAGCCTGTGAGCAGCGTTATTCAGTTAGAGAACTGGCAGTTTGAAAAAGGCTGTGAGCAGCGGTTTTCTGTTAGAGAGATGTCAGTTTGCAAAAGCCTGTGAGCAGCAGTTTTCTGATAGAGATGTGGCAGTTGGAAAAAGACTGTGAGCAGCGGTTTACTTTTAATGAGATGGCAGTTTGGAAAAGCCTGTAAGCAGCGGTTTTCTGTTAGAGAACAAGCAGCTTGAAAAAACCTATAAGCAGCGGTTTTCTGTTAGAGAGCTGAAAGTTTGAAAAAGACTGTGAGCAGTGGTTTTCTGTCAGAGAGCTGGCTGTTTGGAAAAGCCTGTGAGCAGTGGTTTTATGTTAGAGAACTGGCAGTTTGAAAAAGTCTGCGAGCAGCGGTTTTCTGATAGAGAGCTGGCAGTTTGAAAAAGTCTGTAAGCAGCTGTCTTCTGTTAGAGAGATGGCAGTTTGAAAAAAGCCTGTGAGCAGAGGTTTTCTGTTGGAGAGCTGACAGTTTAAAAAGCCTGTGAGCAGCGGTTTTCTGATAGAGAGCTGGCAGTTTGAAAAAACCTGTGAGCAGCGGTTTTCTGTTAGAGAGATGGCAGTTTGAAAAAGACTGTGAGCTGCGGTTTTCTGTTCGAGAGATGGCAGTGTGAAAAAGCCTGTGAGAGGCGGTTTTCAGTTAGAGAACTGGCTGTTTGAAAAACACTGTGAGCAGCGGTTTTGTGTTCGAGAGATGGCAGTGTGAAAAACCCTGTGAGCAGCGGTTTTCTGTTGGTGATTTGGCAGTTTGAAAAAGATTGTGAGCAGCGGTTTTCTGTCAGAGAGATGGCAATTTGAAAAAGCCTGTGAGCAGCGGTTTTCTGTTAGAGAACTGGCAGCTTGAAAAAGGCTCTGAGCAGCGGTTTGCTGTTAGAGAGCTAACAGTTTGAAAAATATTGTGAGCAGCGGTTTTCTGTTAGAGTGATGGCAGTTTGAAAAAGCCTGTGAGCAGCGGTATTCTGATGGAGAACAGGCAGTTTGAAAAAGGCTTTGAGCAGCGGTTTTCTGTTAGAGAGATGGCAGTTTGAAAAGCCTGTGAGCACCGGTATTCTGTAAGAGAACTGGCAGTTTGAAAAAGGCTGTGAGCAGCGGTTTTCTGTTAGAGAGCTGACAGTTTGAAAAGCCTGTGAGCACCGGTATTCTGTAAGAGAACTGGCAGTTTGAAAAAGGCTGTGAGCAGCGGTTTTCTGTTAGAGAGATGGCAGTTTGAAAAAGCCTGTGAGCAGCGGTTTTCTGATAGAGATGTGGCTGTTGGAAAAAGACTGTGAGCAGTGGTTTTCTGTTCGACAACTGGCAGTGTGGAAAACCCTGTGAGCAGCGGTTTTCTGTTAGACAGCTGGCAGTTTGAAAAAGCCTGTGAGCAGCAGTTTTCGGTAAGAGAGATGGCAGTTTGAAAAATCCTGTGAGCAGCGGTTTTCTGTTAGAGAGATAGCAGTTTGAAAAAGCCTGTGAGCAGCGTTATTCTGTTAGAGAACTGGCAGTTTGAAAAAGGCTGTGAGCAGCGGTTTTCTGTTAGAGAGATGGCAGTTTGCAAAAGCCTGTGAGCAGCAGTTTTCTGATAGAGATGTGGCAGTTGGAAAAAGACTGTGAGCAGCGGTTTACTTTTAATGAGATGGCAGTTTGGAAAAGCCTGTAAGCAGCGGTTTTCTGTTAGAGAACAAGCAGCTTGAAAAAACCTATAAGCAGCGGTTTTCTGTTAGAGAGATGGCAGTTTGTAAAAGGCTGTGAGCAGCGGTTTTCTGTTAGAGAGCTGAAAGTTTGAAAAAGACTGTGAGCAGTGGTTTTCTGTCAGAGAGCTGACTGTTTGGAAAAGCCTGTGAGCAGTGGTTTTATGTTAGAGAACTGGCAGTTTGAAAAAGTCTGCGAGCAGCGGTTTTCTGATAGAGAGCTGGCAGTTTGAAAAAGTCTGTAAGCAGCTGTCTTCTGTTAGAGAGATGGCAGTTTGAAAAAAGCCTGTGAGCAGAGGTTTTCTGTTGGAGAGCTGACAGTTTAAAAAGCCTGTGAGCAGCGGTTTTCTGATAGAGAGCTGGCAGTTTGAAAAAACCTGTGAGCAGCGGTTTTCTGTTAGAGAGATGGCAGTTTGAAAAAGACTGTGAGCTGCGGTTTTCTGTTCGAGAGATGGCAGTGTGAAAAAGCCTGTGAGCAGCGGTTTTCTGTTAGTGGTTTGGCAGTTTGAAAAAGATTGTGAGCAGCGGTTTTCTGTTGGACAGATGGCAGTTTGATAAAGCCTGTGAGCAGCGGTTTTTTGTTAGAGAGTTGGCAGTTTGAAAAAGCCTGTGAGCAGCGGTTTTCTGTTAGAGAACTGGCAATTTGGAAAAGCCTGTGAGCAGCGGTTTTCTGTTAGAGAACTGGCAGTTTGAAAAAAGCTATACGCAGCGGTTTTCTGTTAGAGAGATGGCAGTTTGAACAACCCTGGAAGCAGCGGTTTTCTGTTAGAGAGCTGACAGTTTGAAAAGCCTGTGAGCACCGGTATTCTGTAAGAGAACTGGCAGTTTGAAAAAGCCTGTGAGCAGCGGTTTTCTGTTAGAGAGATGGCAGTTTGAAAAAGCCTGTGAGCAGCGGTTTTCTGCTAGAGAACTGTTAGTTTGGAAAAGCCTTTAAGCAGCGGTTTTCTGTTAGAGAACTGGCAATTTGAAAAAGCCTGTGAGCAGCGGTTTTCTGTTAGAGAGATGGCAGTTTGAAAAAGGCTGTGAGCTGCGGTTTTCTGTTAGAGAGATGGCAGTTTGAAAAAGCCTGTGAGCAGCGGTTTTCTGTTAGAGAGCTAACAGTTTGAAAAAGATTGTGAGCAGCGGTTATCTGTTAGAGTGATGGCTGGTTGAAAAAGACAGTGAGGAGCAGTTTTCTGTTAGAGAGATGGCATTTTGAAAAAGTCTGTAAGCAGCTGTTTTCTGTAAGAGAGATGGCAGTTGGAAAAAGCCTGTGAGCAGCGGTTTTCTGTTGGAGAGATGGCAGTTTGAAAATGCCTGTGAGCAGCGGTTTTCTGTTAGAGAACTGGCAGTTTGGAAAAGCCTGTGAGCAGCGGTTTTCTGTTAGAGAACTGGCAGTTTGAAAAAAGCTATACGCAGCGGTTTTCTGTTAGAGAGATGGCAGTTTGAACAAGCCTGTAAGCAGCGGTTTTCTGATAGAGAGCTGACAGTTTGAAAAAGCCTGTGAGAAGCGGTTTTCAGTTAGAGAACTGGCAGTTTGAAAAAACCTGTGAACAGCGGTTTTCTGTTAGAGAGATGGCAGTTGGAAAAACACTGTGAGCTGCGGTTTTCTGTTCGAGAGATGGCAGTGTGAAAAAGCCTGTGAGCAGCAGTTTTATGTTAGTGATTTGGCAGTTTGAAAAAGATTGTGAGCAGCGGTTTTCTGTTAGAGAGATGGCAATTTGAAAAAGCCTGTGAGCAGCGGTTTTCTGTTAGAGAACTGGCAGCTTGAAAAAGGCTTTGAGCAGCGGTCTTCTGTTAGAGAGATGGCAGTTTGAAAAAGGCTCTGAGCAGCGGTTTGCTGTTAGAGAGCTAACAGTTTGAAAAATATTGTGAGCAGCGGTTTTCTGTTAGAGTGATGGCAGTGTGAAAAAGCCTGTGAGCAGCGGTTTTCTGTTAGAGAACTGGCAGCTTGAAAAAGGCTTTGAGCAGCGGTTTTCTGTTAGAGAGATGGCAGTTTGAAAAAGGCTCTGAGCAGCGGTTTGCTGTTAGAGAGCTAACAGTTTGAAAAACATTGTGAGCAGCGGTTTTCTGTTAGAGTGATGGCAGTTTGAAAAAGCCTGTGAGCAGCGGTGTTCTGATGGAGAACAGGCAGTTTGAAAAAGGCTTTGAGCAGCGGTTTTCTGTTAGAGAGATGGCAGTTTGAAAAGGCCTGTGAGCAGTGGTTTTCTGTTTGACAACTGGCAGTGTGGAAAACCCTGTGAGCAGCGGTTTTCTGTTAGACAGCTGGCAGTTTGAAAAAGCCTGTGAGCAGCAGTTTTCGGTAAGAGAGATGGCAGTTTGAAAAATCCTGTGAGCAGCGGTTTTCTGTTAGAGAGATAGCAGTTTGAAAAAGCCTGTGAGCAGCGTTATTCTGTTAGAGAACTGGCAGTTTGAAAAAGGCTGTGAGCAGCGGTTTTCTGTTAGAGAGATGTCAGTTTGGAAAAAGCCTGTGAGCAGCGTTATTCTGTTAGAGAACTGGCAGTTTGAAAAAGACTGTGAGCAGCGGTTTTCTGTCAGAGAGCTGGCTGTTTGGAAAAGCCTGTGAGCAGCGGTTTTATGTTAGAGAACTGGCAGTTTGAAAAAGTCTGTGAGCAGCGGTTTTCTTTTAGAGAGCTGGCAGTTTGAAAAAGTCTGTGAGCAGCTGTTTGCTGTTAGAGATTTGGCAGTTTGAAAAAGACTGTGAGCTGCGGTTTTCTGTTAGAGAGATGGCAGTGTGAAAAAGCCTGTGAGCAGCGGTTTTCTGTTAGTGGTTTGGCAGTTTGAAAAAGATTGTGAGCAGCGGTTTTCTGTTGGACAGATGGCAGTTTGATAAAGCCTGTGAGCAGCGGTTTTATGTTAGAGAGATGGCAGTTTGAAAAAGCCTGTGAGCAGCGGTTTTCTGCTAGAGAACTGTTAGTTTGGAAAAGCCTTTAAGCAGCGGCTTTCTGTTAGAGAACTGGCAACTTGAAAAAGCCTGTGAGCAGCGGTTTTCTGTTAGAGAGATGGCAGTTTGAAAAAGGCTGTGAGCTGCGGTTTTCTGTTAGAGAGATGGCAGTTTGAAAAAGCCTGTGAGCAGCGGTTTTCTGTTAGAGAGCTAACAGTTTGAAAAAGATTGTGAGCAGCGGTTATCTGTTAGAGTGATGGCTGGTTGAAAAAGACAGTGAGGAGCAGTTTTCTGACAGAGAGAAGGCATTTTGAAAAAGTCAGTAAGCAGCTGTTTTCTGTAAGAGAGATGGCAGTTGGAAAAAACCTGTGAGCAGCGGTTTTCTATTGGAGAGATGGCAGTTTGAAAATGCATGTGAGCAGCGGTTTTCTGTTAGAGAACTGGCAGTTTGGAAAAGCCTGTGAGCAGCGGTTTGCTGTTAGAGAACTGGCAGTTTGAAAAAAGCTATACGCAGCGGTTTTCTGTTAGAGAGATGGCAGTTTGAACAAGCCTGTAAGCAGCGGTTTTCTGTTAGAGAGCTGACAGTTTGAAAAAGCCTGTGAGAAGCGGTTTTCAGTTAGAGAACTGGCAGTTTGAAAATACCTGTGAGCAGCGGTTTTCTGTTAGAGAGATGGCAGTTGGAAAAACACTGTGAGCTGCGGTTTTCTGTTGGAGAGATGGCAGTGTGAAAAAGCCTGTGAGCAGCAGTTTTCTGTTGGTGATTTGGCAGTTTGAAAAAGATTGTGAGCAGCGGTTTTCTTTTAGAGAGATGGCAGTTTGAAACAGCCTGTGAGCAGCGGTTTTCTGTTAGACAACTGGCAGCTTGAAAAAGGCTTTGAGCAGCGGTTTTCTGTTAGAGAGATGGCAGTTTGAAAAAGGCTCTGAGCAGCGGTTTGCTGTTAGAGCGCTAACAGTTTGAAAAACATTGTGAGCAGCGGTTTTCTGTTAGAGTGATGGCAGTTTGAAAAAGCCTGTGAGCAGCGGTATTCTGATGGAGAACAGGCAGTTTGAAAAAGGCTTTGAGCAGCGGTTTTCTGTTAGAGAGCTGACAGTTTGAAAAGCCTGTGAGCACCGGTATTCTGTAAGAGAACTGGCAGTTTGAAAAAGCCTGTGAGCAGCGGTTTTCTGTTAGAGTGATGGCAGTTTGAAAAAGCCTGTGAGCAGCGGTTTTCTGATAGAGATGTGACTGTTGGAAAAAGACTGTGAGCAGTGGTTTTCTGTGCGACAACTGGCAGTGTGGAAAACCCTATGAGCAGCGGTTTTCTGTTAGACAGCTGGCAGTTTGAAAAAGCCTGTGAGCAGCAGTTTTCTGTTAGAGAGATGGCAGTTTGAAAAAGCCTGTGAGCAGCGGTTTTCTGTTAGAGAGCTAACAGTTTGAAAAAGATTGTGAGCAGCGGTTATCTGTTAGAGTGATGGCTGGTTGAAAGAGACAGTGAGGAGCAGTTTTCTGTTAGAGAGATGGCATTTTGAAAAAGTCTGTAAGCAGCTGTTTTCTGTAAGAGAGATGGCAGTTGGAAAAAGCCTGTGAGCAGCGGTTTTCTGTTGGAGAGATGGCAGTTTGGAAAAGCCTGTGAGCAGCAGTTTTCTGTTAGAGAACTGGCAGTTTGAAAAAAGCTATACGCAGCGGTTTTCTGTTAGAGAGATGGCAGTTTGAACAAGCCTGTAAGCAGCGGTTTTCTGTTAGAGAACAAGCAGCTTGAAAAAACCTATAAGCAGCGGTTTTCTGTTGGAGAGATGGCAGTTTGAAAAAGCCTGTGAGCAGCGGTTTTCTGTTAGAGAGCTAACAGTTTGAAAAAGATTGTGAGCAGCGGTTATCTGTTAGAGTGATGGCTGGTTGAAAAAGACAGTGAGGAGCAGTTTTCTGTGAGAGAGATGGCATTTTGAAAAAGTCTGTAAGCAGCTGTTTTCTGTAAGAGAGATGGCAGTTGGAAAAAGCCTGTGAGCAGCGGTTTTCTGTTGGAGAGATGGCAGTTTGGAAAAGCCTGTGAGCAGCGGTTTTCTGTTAGAGAACTGACAGTTTGAAAAAAGCTATACGCAGCGGTTTTCTGTTAGAGAGATGGCAGTTTGAAAATGCCTGTGAGCAGCGGTTTTCTGTTAGAGAACTGGCAGTTTGGAAAAGCCTGTGAGCAGCGGTTTTCTGTTAGAGAGATGGCAGTTTGAAAATGCCTGTGAGCAGCGGTTTTCTGTTAGAGAACTGACAGTTTGGAAAAGCCTGTGAGCAGCGGTTTTCTGTTAGAGAACTGGCAGTTTGAAAAAAGCTATACGCAGCGGTTTTCTGTTAGAGAGATGGCAGTTTGAACAAGCCTGTAAGCAGCGGTTTTCTGATAGAGAGCTGACAGTTTGAAAAAGCCTGTGAGAAGCGGTTTTCAGTTAGAGAACTGGCAGTTTGAAAAAGCCTGTGAGCAGCGGTTTTCTGTTAGAGAGATGGCAGTTGGAAAAACACTGTGAGCTGCGGTTTTCTGTTCGAGAGATGGCAGTGTGAAAAAGCCTGTGAGCAGCAGTTTTCTGTTAGAGAACTGGCAGCTTGAAAAAGGCTTTGAGCAGCGGTTTTCTGTTAGAGAGATGGCAGTTTGAAAAAGGCTCTGAGCAGCGGTTTGCTGTTAGAGAGCTAACAGTTTGAAAAATATTGTGAGCAGCGCTTTTCTGTTAGAGTGATGGCAGTTTCAAAAAGCCTGTGAGCAGCGTTATTCTGTTAGAGAACTGGCAGCTTGAAAAAGGCTTTGAGCAGCGGTTTTCTGTTAGAGAGATGGCAGTTTGAAAATGGCTCTGAGCAGCGGTTTGCTGTTAGAGAGCTAACAGTTTGAAAAACATTGTGAGCAGCGGTTTTCTGTTAGAGTGATGGCAGTTTGAAAAAGGCTCTGAGCAACGGTTTGCTGTTAGATAGCAGTTTGAAAAAGCCTGTGAGCAGCGTTATTCTGTTAGAGAACTGGCAGTTTGAAAAAGTCTGTGAGCAGCGGTTTTCTGTTAGAGAGATGTCAGTTTGGAAAAGCCTGTGAGCAGCGGTTTTCTGATAGAGATTGGCAGTTGGAAAAAGACTGAGCAGCGGCTTACTTTTAATGAGATGGCAGTTTGGAAAAGCCTGTAAGCAGCGGTTTTCTGTTAGAGAACAAGCAGCTTGAAAAAACCTATAAACAGCGGTTTTCTGTTAGAGAGATGGCAGTTTGTAAAAGGCTGTGAGCAGCGGTTTTCTGTTAGAGAGCTGAAAGTTTGAAAAAGACTGTGAGCAGTGGTTTTCTGTCAGAGAGCTGGCTGTTTGGAAAAGCCTGTGAGCAGCGGTTTTATGTTAGAGAACTGGCAGTTTGAAAAAGCCTGTGAGCAGCGGTTTTCTGATAGAGAGCTGGCAGTTTGAAAAAACCTGTGAGCAGCAGTTTGCTGTTAGAGAGATGGCAGTTTGAAAAAGTCTGTGAGCAGCAGTTTGCTGTTAGAGATTTGGCAGTTTGAAAAAGACTGTGAGCTGCGGTTTTCTGTTAGAGAGATGGAAGTGTGAAAAAGCCTGTGAGCAGCGGTTTTCTGTTAGTGGTTTGGCAGTTTGAAAAAGATTGTGAGCAGCGGTTTTCTGTTGGACAGATGGCAGTTTGAAAAAGCCTGTGAGCAGTGGTTTTCTGTTAGAGTGATGGCAGTTTGAAAAAGCCTGTGAGCAGTGGTTTTCTGTTAGAGAACTGCCAGTTTGAAAAATCCTATAAGCAGCGGTTTTCTGCTAGAGATCTGTTAGTTTGGAAAAGCCTTTAAGCAGCGGTTTTCTGTTGGTGAACTGGCAATTTGAAAAAGCCTATGAGCAGAGGTTTTCTGTTAGAGTGGTGGCTGGTTGAAAAAGACAGTGAGGAGCAGTTTTCTGTCAGAGAGAAGGCATTTTGAAAAAGTCAGTAAGCAGCTGTTTTCTGTAAGAGAGATGGCAGTTGGAAAAAGCCTGTGAGCAGCGGTTTTCTGTTGGAGAGATGGCAGTTTGAAAATGCCTGTGAGCAGCGGTTTTCTGTTAGAGAACTGGCAGTTTGGAAAAGCCTGTGAGCAGCGGTTTTCTGTTAGAGAACTGGCAGTTTGAAAAAAGCTATACGCAGCGGTTTTCTGTTAGAGAGATGGCAGTTTGAACAAGCCTGTAAGCAGCGGTTTTCTGTTAGAGAGCTGACAGTTTGAAAAAGCCTTTGAGAAGCGGTTTTCAGTTAGAGAACTGGCAGTTTGAAAAAACCTGTGAGCAGCGGTTTTCTGTTAGAGAGATGGCAGTTGGAAAAACACTGTGAGCTGCGGTTTTCTGTTAGAGAGATGGCAGTGTGAAAAAGCCTGTGAGCAGCAGTTTTATGTTAGTGATTTGGCAGTTTGAAAAAGATTGTGAGCAGCGGTTTTCTGTTAGAGAGATTGCAATTTGAAAAAGCCTGTGAGCAGCGGTTTTCTGATAGAGAACTGGCAGCTTGAAAAAGGCTTTGAGCAGCGGTTTTCTGTTAGAGAGATGGCAGTTTGAAAAAGGCTCTGAGCAGCGGTTTGCTGTTAGAGAGCTAACAGTTTGAAAAATATTGTGAGCAGCGGTTTACTGTTAGAGTGATGGCAGTTTGAAAAAGCCTGTGAGCAGCGTTATTCTGTTAGAGAACTGGCAGCTTGAAAAAGGCTTTGAGCAGCGGTTTTCTGTTAGAGAGATGGCAGTTTGAAAAAGGCTCTGAGCAGCGGTTTGCTGTTAGAGAGCTAACAGTTTGAAAAACATTGTGAGCAGCGGTTTTCTGTTAGAGTGATGGCAGTTTGTAAAAGCCTGTGAGCAGCGGTATTCTGATGGAGAACAGGCAGTTTGAAAAAGGCTTTGAGCAGCGGTTTTCTGTTAGAGAGATGGCAGTTTGAAAAGGCCTGTGAGCAGTGGTTTTCTGTTCGACAACTGGCAGTGTGGAAAACCCTGTGAGCAGCGGTTTTCTGTTAGACAGCTGGCAGTTTGAAAAAGCCTGTGAGCAGCAGTTTTCGGTAAGACAGATGGCAGTTTGAAAAATCCTGTGAGCAGCGGTTTTCTGTTAGAGAGATAGCAGTTTGAAAAAGCCTGTGAGCAGCGTTATTCTGTTAGAGAACTGGCAGTTTGAAAAAGGCTGTGAGCAGCGGTTTTCTGTTAGAGAGATGTCAGTTTGGAAAAGCCTGTGAGCAGCGGTTTTCTGATAGAGATTGGCAGTTGGAAAAAGACTGTGAGCAGCGGTTTACTTTTAATGAGATGGCAGTTTGGAAAAGCCTGTAAGCAGCGGTTTTCTGTTAGAGAACAAGCAGCTTGAAAAAACCTATAAGCAGCGGTTTTCTGTTAGAGAGATGGCAGTTTGTAAAAGGCTGTGAGCAGCGGTTTTCTGTTAGAGAGCTGAAAGTTTGAAAAAGACTGTGAGCAGTGGTTTTCTGTCAGAGAGCTGGCTGTTTGGAAAAGCCTGTGAGCAGCGGTTTTATGTTAGAGAACTGGCAGTTTGAAAAAGTCTGTGAGCAGCGGTTTTCTGATAGAGAGCTGGCAGTTTGAAAAAACCTGTGAGCAGCGGTTTTCTGTTAGAGAGATGGCAGTTTGAAAAAGTCTGTGAGCAGCAGTTTGCTGTTAGAGATTTGGCAGTTTGAAAAAGACTGTGAGCTGCGGTTTTCTGTTAGAGAGATGGCAGTGTGAAAAAGCCTGTGAGCAGCGGTTTTCTGTTAGTGGTTTGGCAGTTTGAAAAAGATTGTGAGCAGCGGTTTTCTGTTGGACAGATGGCAGTTTGATAAAGCCTGTGAGCAGCGGTTTTATGTTAGAGAGATGGCAGTTTGAAAAAGCCTGTGAGCAGCGGTTTTCTGCTAGAGAACTGTTAGTTTGGAAAAGCCTTTAAGCAGCGGTTTTCTGTTAGAGAACTGGCAATTTGAAAAAGCCTGTGAGCAGCGGTTTTCTGTTAGAGAGATGGCAGTTTGAAAAAGGCTGTGAGCTGCGGTTTTCTGTTAGAGAGATGGCAGTTTGAAAAAGCCTGTGAGCAGCGGTTTTCTGTTAGAGAGCTAACAGTTTGAAAAAGATTGTGAGCAGCGGTTATCTGTTAGAGTGATGGCTGGTTGAAAAAGACAGTGAGGAGCAGTTTTCTGTTAGAGAGAAGGCATTTTGAAAAAGTCAGTAAGCAGCTGTTTTCTGTAAGAGAGATGGCAGTTGGAAAAAGCCTGTGAGCAGCGGTTTTCTGTTAGAGAACTGGCAGTTTGAAAAAAGCTATACGCAGCGGTTTTCTGTTAGAGAGATGGCAGTTTGAACAAGCCTGTAAGCAGCGGTTTTCTGTTAGAGAGCTGACAGTTTGAAAAAGCCTGTGAGAAGCGGTTTTCAGTTAGAGAACTGGCAGTTTGAAAAAACCTGTGAGCAGCGGTTTTCTGTTAGAGAGATGGCAGTTGGAAAAACACTGTGAGCTGCGGTTTTCTGTTCGAGAGATGGCAGTGTGAAAAAGCCTGTGAGCAGCAGTTTTCTGTTGGTGATTTGGCAGTTTGAAAAAGATTGTGAGCAGCGGTTTTCTGTTAGAGAGATGGCAATTTGAAAAAGCCTGTGAGCAGCGGTTTTCTGTTAGAGAACTGGCATCTTGAAAAAGGCTTTGAGCAGCGGTTTTCTGTTAGAGAGATGGCAGTTTGAAAAAGGCTCTGAGCAGCGGTTTGCTGTTAGAGAGCTAACAGTTTGAAAAATATTGTGAGCAGCGCTTTTCTGTTAGAGTGAAGGCAGTTTGAAGAAGCCTGTGAGCAGCGTTATTCTGTTAGAGAACTGGCAGCTTGAAAAAGGCTTTGAGCAGCGGTTTTCTGTTAGAGAGATGGCAGTTTGAAAAAGGCTCTGAGCAGCGGTTTGCTGTTAGAGAGCTAACAGTTTGAAAAACATTGTGAGCAGCGGTTTTCTGTTAGAGTGATGGCAGTTTGAAAAAGCCTGTGAGCAGCGGTATTCTGATGGAGAACAGGCAGTTTGAAAAAGGCTTTGAGCAGCGGTTTTCTGTTAGAGAGCTGACAGTTTGAAAAGCCTGTGAGCACCGGTATTCTGTAAGAGAACTGGCAGTTTGAAAAAGGCTGTGAGCAGCGGTTTTCTGTTAGAGAGATGTCAGTTTGCAAAAGCCTGTGGGCAGCGGTTTTCTGATAGAGATGTGGCAGTTGGAAAAAGACTGTGAGCAGCGGTTTACTTTTAATGAGATGGCAGTTTGGAAAAGCCTGTAAGCAGCGGTTTTCTGTTAGAGAACAAGCAGCTTGAAAAAACCTATAAGCAGCGGTTTACTGTTAGAGAGATGGCAGTTTGTAAAAGGATGTGAGCAGCGGTTTTCTGTTAGAGAGCTGAAAGTTTGAAAAAGACTGTGAGCAGTGGTTTTCTGTCAGAGAGCTGGCTGTTTGGAAAAGCCTGTGAGCAGTGGTTTTATGTTAGAGAACTGGCAGTTTGAAAAAGCCTGTGAGCAGCGGTTTTCTGTTAGAGAGCTTGCAGTTTGAAAAAGTCTGTAAGCAGCTGTCTTCTGTTAGAGAGATGGCAGTTTGAAAGAAGCCTGTGAGCAGAGGTTTTCTGTTGGAGAGCTGACAGTTTAAAAAGCCTGTGAGCAGCGGTTTTCTGATAGAGAGCTGGCAGTTTGAAAAAACCTGTGAGCAGCGGTTTTCTGTTAGAGAGATGGCAGTTTGAAAAAACCTGTGAGCTGCGGTTTTCTGTTAGAGAGATGGCAGTGTGAAAAAGCCTGTGAGCAGCGGTTTTCTGTTAGTGGTTTGGCAGTTTGAAAAAGATTGTGAGCAGCGGTTTTCTGTTAGAGAGCTGGCAGTTTGAAAAAACCTGTGAGCTGTGGTTTTCTGTTAGAGAGATGGCAGTGTGAAAAAGCCTGTGAGCAGCGCTTTTCTGTTAGTGGTTTGGCAGTTTGAAAAAGATTGTGAGCAGCGGTTTTCTGTTGGACAGATGGCAGTTTGATAAAGCCTGTGAGCAGCGGTTTTCTGTTAGAGAGATGGCAGTTTGAAAAAGCCTGTGAGCAGCGGTTTTCTGTTAGAGAACTGGCAGTTTGGAAAAGCCTGTGAACAGCGGTTTTCTGTTAGAGAACTGGCAGTTTGAAAAAAGCTATACGCAGCGGTTTTCTGTTAGAGAGATGGCAGTTTGAACAAGCCTGGAAGCAGCGGTTTTCTGTTAGAGAGCTGACAGTTTGAAAAGCCTGTGAGCACCGGTATTCTGTAAGAGAACTGGCAGTTTGAAAAAGCCTGTGAGCAGCGGTTTTCTGTTAGAGAGATGGCAGTTTGAAAAAGCCTGTGAGCAGCGGTTTTCTGCTAGAGAACTGTTAGTTTGGAAAAGCCTTTAAGCAGCGGTTTTCTGTTAGAGAACTGGCAATTTGAAAAAGCCTGTGAGCAGCGGTTTTCTGTTAGAGAGATGGCAGTTTGAAAAAGGCTGTGAGCTGCGGTTTTCTGTTAGAGAGATGGCAGTTTGAAAAAGCCTGTGAGCAGCGGTTTTCTGTCAGAGTGCTGGCTGTTTGGAAAAGCCTGTGAGCAGTGGTTTTATGTTAGAGAACTGGCAGTTTGAAAAAGTCTGCGAGCAGCGGTTTTCTGATAGAGAGCTGGCAGTTTGAAAAAGTCTGTAAGCAGCTGTCTTCTGTTAGAGAGATGGCAGTTTGAAAAAAGCCTGTGAGCAGAGGTTTTCTGTTGGAGAGCTGACAGTTTAAAAAGCCTGTGAGCAGCGGTTTTCTGATAGAGAGCTGGCAGTTTGAAAAAACCTGTGAGCAGCGGTTTTCTGTTAGAGAGATGGCAGTTTGAAAAAGACTGTGAGCTGCGCTTTTCTGTTAGAGAGATGGCAGTTTGAAAAAGCCTGTGAGCAGCGGTTTTCTGTTAGTGGTTTGGCAGTTTGAAAAAGATTGTGAGCAGCGGTTTTCTGTTGGACAGATGGCAGTTTGATAAAGCCTGTGAGCAGCGGTTTTCTGTTAGAGAGATGGCAGTTTGAAAAAGCCTGTGAGCAGCGGTTTTCTGTTAGAGAACTGGCAGTTTGGAAAAGCCTGTGAGCAGCAGTTTTCTGTTAGAGAACTGGCAGTTTGAAAAAAGCTATACGCAGCGGTTTTCTGTTAGAGAGCTGACAGTTTGAAAAGCCTGTGAGCACCGGTATTCTGTAAGAGAACTGGCAGTTTGAAAAAGCCTGTGAGCAGCGGTTTTCTGTTAGAGAGATGTCAGTTTGAAAAAGCCTGTGAGCAGCGGTTTTCTGCTAGAGAACTGTTAGTTTGGAAAAGCCTTTAAGCAGCGGTTTTCTGTTAGAGAACTGGCAATTTGAAAAAGCCTGTGAGCAGCGGTTTTCTGTTAGAGAGATGGCAGTTTGAAAAAGCCTGTGATCGCTGTTAGAGAGATGGCAGTTTGAAAAAGCCTGTGAGCAGCGGTTTTCTGTTAGAGAGCTAACAGTTTGAAAAAGATTGTGAGCAGCGGTTATCTGTTAGAGTGATGGCTGGTTGAAAAAGACAGTGAGCAGCAGTTTTCTGTTAGAGAGATGGCATTTTGAAAAAGTCTGTAAGCAGCTGTTTTCTGTAAGAGAGATGGCAGTTTGGAAAAGCCTGTGAGCAGCGGTTTTCTGTTGGAGAGATGGCAGTTTGGAAAAGCCTGTGAGCAGCGGTTTTCTGTTAGAGAACTGGCAGTTTGAAAAAAGCTATACGCAGCGGTTTTCTGTTAGAGAGATGGCAGTTTGAACAAGCCTGTAAGCAGCGGTTTTCTGTTAGAGAGCTGACAGTTTGAAAAAGCCTGTGAGAAGCGGTTTTCAGTTAGAGAACTGGCAGTTTGAAAAAACCTGTGAGCAGCGGTTTTCTGTTAGAGAGATGGCAGTTGGAAAAACACTGTGAGCTGCGGTTTTCTGTTCGAGAGATGGCAATTTGAAAAAGCCTGTGAGCAGCGGTTTTCTGTTAGAGAACTGGCAGCTTGAAAGAAGCTTTGAGCAGCGGTTTTCTGTTAGAGAGATGGCAGTTTGAAAAAGGCTCTGAGCAGCGGTTTGCTGTTAGAGAGCTAACAGTTTGAAAAATATTGTGAGCAGCGGTTTTCTGTTAGAGTGATGGCAGTTTGAAAAAGCCTGTGAGCAGCGTTATTCTGATGGAGAACAGGCAGTTTGAAAAAGGCTTTGAGCAGCGGTTTTCTGTTAGAGAGCTGACAGTTTGAAAAGCCTGTGAGCAGCGGTTTTCTGTTAGAGTGATGGCAGTTTGAAAAAGCCTGTGAGCAGCGGTATTCTGATGGAGAACAGGCAGTTTGAAAAAGGCTTTGAGCAGCGGTTTTCTGTTAGAGAGCTGACAGTTTGAAAAGCCTGTGAGCACCAGTATTCTGTAAGAGAACTGGCAGTTTGAAAAAGGCTGTGAGCAGCGGTTTTCTGTTAGAGAGATGGCAGTTTGAAAAAGCCTGTGAGCAGCGGTTTTCTGATAGAGATGTGGCAGTTGGAAAAAGACTGTGAGCAGCGGTTTACTTTTAATGAGATGGCAGTTTGGAAAAGCCTGTAAGCAGCGGTTTTCTGTTAGAGAACAAGCAGCTTGAAAAAACCTATAAGCAGCGGTTTACTGTTAGAGAGATGGCAGTTTGTAAAAGGCTGTGAGCAGCGGTTTTCTGTTAGAGAGCTGAAAGTTTGAAAAAGACTGTGAGCAGTGGTTTTCTGTCAGAGAGCTGGCTGTTTGGAAAAGCCTGTGAGCAGTGGTTTTATGTTAGAGAACTGGCAGTTTGAAAAAGTCTGCGAGCAGCGGTTTTCTGATAGAGAGCTGGCAGTTTGAAAAAGTCTGTAAGCAGCTGTCTTCTGTTAGAGAGATGGCAGTTTGAAAAAAGCCTGTGAGCAGAGGTTTTCTGTTGGAGAGCTGACAGTTTAAAAAGCCTGTGAGCAGCGGTTTTCTGATAGAGAGCTGGCAGTTTGAAAAAACCTGTGAGCAGCGGTTTTCTGTTAGAGAGATGGCAGTTTGAAAAAGTCTGTGAGCAGCAGTTTGCTGTTAGAGATTTGGCAGTTTGAAAAAGACTGTGAGCTGTGGTTTTCTGTTATAGAGATGGCAGTGTGAAAAAGCCTGTGAGCAGCGGTTTTCTGTTAGTGGTTTGGCAGTTTGAAAAAGATTGTGAGCAGCGGTTTTCTGTTGGACAGATGGCAGTTTGAAAAAGCCTGTGAGCAGCGGTTTTCTGTTAGAGAGATGGCAGTTTGAAAAAGCCTGTGAGCAGCGGTTTTCTGTTAGAGAACTGGCAGTTTGGAAAAGCCTGTGAGCAGCGGTTTTCTGTTAGAGAACTGGCAGTTTGAAAAAAGCTATACGCAGCGGTTTTCTGTTAGAGAGATGGCAGTTTGAACAAGCCTGGAAGCAGCGGTTTTCTGTTAGAGAGCTGACAGTTTGAAAAGCCTGTGAGCACCGGTATTCTGTAAGAGAACTGGCAGTTTGAAAAAGCCTGTGAGCAGCGGTTTTTTGTTAGAGAGATGGCAGTTTGAAAAAGCCTGTGAGCAGCGGTTTTCTGCTAGAGAACTGTTAGTTTGGAAAAGCCTTTAAGCAGCGGTTTTCTGTTAGTGAACTGGCAATTTGAAAAAGCCTGTGAGCAGCGGTTTTCTGTTAGAGAGATGGCAGTTTGAAAAAGGCTGTGAGCTGCGGTTTTCTGTTAGAGAGATGGCAGTTTGAAAAAGCCTGTGAGCAGCGGTTTTCTGTTAGAGAGCTAACAGTTTGAAAAAGATTGTGAGCAGCGCTTATCTGTTAGAGTGATGGCTGGTTGAAAGAGACAGTGAGGAGCAGTTTTCTGTTAGAGAGATGGCATTTTGAAAAAGTCTGTAAGCAGCTGTTTTCTGTAAGAGAGATGGCAGTTGGAAAAAGCCTGTGAGCAGCGGTTTTCTGTTGGAGAGATGGCAGTTTGGAAAAGCCTGTGAGCAGCAGTTTTCTGTTAGAGAACTGGCAGTTTGAAAAAAGCTATACGCAGCGGTTTTCTGTTAGAGAGATGGCAGTTTGAACAAGCCTGTAAGCAGCGGTTTTATGTTAGAGAACAAGCAGCTTGAAAAAACCTATAAGCAGCGGTTTTCTGTTAGAGAGATGGCAGTTTGAAAAAGCCTGTGAGCAGCGGTTTTCTGTTAGAGAGCTAACAGTTTGAAAAAGATTGTGAGCAGCGGTTATCTGTTAGAGTGATGGCTGGTTGAAAAAGACAGTGAGGAGCAGTTTTCTGTTAGAGAGATGGCATTTTGAAAAAGTCTGTAAGCAGCTGTTTTCTGTAAGAGAGATGGCAGTTGGAAAAAGCCTGTGAGCAGCGGTTTTCTGTTGGAGAGATGGCAGTTTGGAAAAGCCTGTGAGCAGCGGTTTTCTGTTAGAGAACTGACAGTTTGAAAAAAGCTATACGCAGCGGTTTTCTGTTAGAGAGATGGCAGTTGGAAAAACACTGTGAGCTGCGGTTTTCTGTTCGAGAGATGGCAGTGTGAAAAAGCCTGTGAGCAGCAGTTTTCTGTTGGTGATTTGGCAGTTTGAAAAAGATTGTGAGCAGCGGTTTTCTGTTAGAGAGATGGCAATTTGAAAAAGCCTGTGAGCAGCGGTTTTCTGTTAGAGAACTGGCAGCTTGAAAGAGGCTTTGAGCAGCGGTTTTCTGTTAGAGAGATGGCAGTTTGAAAAAGGCTCTGAGCAGCGCTTTGCTGTTAGAGAGCTAACAGTTTGAAAAATATTGTGAGCAGCGGTTTTCTGTTAGAGTGATGGCAGTTTGAAAAAGCCTGTGAGCAGCGGTATTCTGATGGAGAACAGGCAGTTTGAAAAAGGCTTTGAGCAGCGGTTTTCTGTTAGAGAGCTGACAGTTTGAAAAGCCTGTGAGCACCGGTATTCTGGAAGAGAACTGGCAGTTTGAAAAAGCATGTGAGCAGCGGTTTTCTGTTAGAGAGATGGCAGTTTGCAAAAGCCTGTGGGCAGCGGTTTTCTGATAGAGATGTGGCAGTTGGAAAAAGACTGTGAGCAGCGGTTTACTTTTAATGAGATGGCAGTTTGGAAAAGCCTGTAAGCAGCGGTTTTCTGTTAGAGAACAAGCAGCTTGAAAAAACCTATAAGCAGCGGTTTACTGTTAGAGAGATGGCAGTTTGTAAAAGGATGTGAGCAGCGGTTTTCTGTTAGAGAGCTGAAAGTTTGAAAAAGGACTGTGAGCAGTGGTTTTCTGTCAGAGAGCTGGCTGTTTGGAAAAGCCTGTGAGCAGTGGTTTATGTTAGAGAACTGGCAGTTTGAAAAAGCCTGTGAGCAGCGGTTTTCTGTTAGAGAGCTTGCAGTTTGTAAAAGTCTGTAAGCAGCTGTCTTCTGTTAGAGAGATGGCAGTTTGAAAGAAGCCTGTGAGCAGAGGTTTTCTGTTGGAGAGCTGACAGTTTAAAAAGCCTGTGAGCAGCGGTTTTCTGATAGAGAGCTGGCAGTTTGAAAAAACCTGTGTGCAGCGGTTTTCTGTTAGAGAGATGGCAGTTTGAAAAAACCTGTGAGCTGCGGTTTTCTGTTAGAGAGATGGCAGTGTGAAAAAGCCTGTGAGCAGCGGTTTTCTGTTAGTGGTTTGGCAGTTTGAAAAAGATTGTGAGCAGCGGTTTTCTGTTAGAGAGCTGGCAGTTTGAAAAAACCTGTGAGCTGTGGTTTTCTGTTAGAGAGATGGCAGTGTGAAAAAGCCTGTGAGCAGCGGTTTTCTGTTAGTGGTTTGGCAGTTTGAAAAAGATTGTGAGCAGCGGTTTTCTGTTGGACAGATGGCAGTTTGATAAAGCCTGTGAGCAGCGGTTTTCTGTTAGAGAGATGGCAGTTTGAAAAAGCCTGTGAGCAGCGGTTTTCTGTTAGAGAACTGGCAGTTTGGAAAAGCCTGTGAACAGCGGTTTTCTGTTAGAGAACTGGCAGTTTGAAAAAAGCTATACGCAGCGGTTTTCTGTTAGAGAGATGGCAGTTTGAACAAGCCTGGAAGCAGCGGTTTTCTGTTAGAGAGCTGACAGTTTGAAAAGCCTGTGAGCACCGGTATTCTGTAAGAGAACTGGCAGTTTGAAAAAGCCTGTGAGCAGCGGTTTTCTGTTAGAGAGATGGCAGTTTGAAAAAGCCTGTGAGCAGCGGTTTTCTGCTAGAGAACTGTTAGTTTGGAAAAGCCTTTAAGCAGCGGTTTTCTGTTAGAGAACTGGCAATTTGAAAAAGCCTGTGAGCAGCGGTTTTCTGTTAGAGAGATGGCAGTTTGAAAAAGACTGTGAGCAGCGGTTTTCTGTTAGAGAGATGGCAGTTTGAAAAAGCCTGTGAGCAGCGGTTTTCTGTCAGAGAGCTGGCTGTTTGGAAAAGCCTGTGAGCAGTGGTTTTATGTTAGAGAACTGGCAGTTTGAAAAAGTCTGCGAGCAGCGGTTTTCTGATAGAGAGCTGGCAGTTTGAAAAAGTCTGTGAGCAGCAGTTTTCGGTAAGAGAGATGGCAGTTTGAAAAATCCTGTGAGCAGCAGTTTTCGGTAAGAGAGATGGCAGTTTGAAAAATCCTGTGAGCAGCGGTTTTCTGTTAGAGAGATGGCAGTTTGAAAAAGTCTGTGAGCAGCAGTTTGCTGTTAGAGATTTGGCAGTTTGAAAAAGACTGTGAGCTGTGGTTTTCTGTTAGAGAGATGGCAGTGTGAAAAAGCCTGTGAGCAGCGGTTTTCTGTTAGTGGTTTGGCAGTTTGAAAAAGATTGTGAGCAGCGGTTTTCTGTTGGACAGATGGCAGTTTGATAAAGCCTGTGAGCAGCGGTTTTCTGTTAGAGAGATACCAGTTCGAAAAAGCCTGTGAGCAGCGGTTTTCTGTTAGAGAACTGACAGTTTGGAAAAGCCTGTGAGCAGCGGTTTTCTGTCAGAGAACTGGCAGTTTGAAAAAAGCTATACGCAGCGGTTTTCTGTTAGAGAGATGGCAGTTTGAACAAGCCTGTAAGCAGCGGTTTTCTGTTAGAGAGCTGACAGTTTGAAAAGCCTGTGAGCACCAGTATTCTGTAAGAGAACTGGCAGTTTGAAAAAGCCTGTGAGCAGCGGTTTTCTGTTAGAGAGATGGCAGTTTGAAAAAGCCTGTGAGCAGCGGTTTTCTGATAGAGATTGGCAGTTGGAAAAAGACTGTGAGCAGCGGTTTACTTTTAATGAGATGGAAGTTTGGAAAAGCCTGTAAGCAGCGGTTTTCTGTTAGAGAACAAGCAGCTTGAAAAAACCTATAAGCAGCGGTTTTCTGTTAGAGAGATGGCAGTTTGTAAAAGGCTGTGAGCAGCGGTTTTCTGTTAGAGAGCTGAAAGTTTGAAAAAGACTGTGAGCAGTGGTTTTCTGTCAGAGAGCTGGCTGTTTGGAAAAGCCTGTGAGCAGCGGTTTTATGTTAGAGAACTGGCAGTTTGAAAAAGTCTGTGAGCAGCGGTTTTCTGATAGAGAGCTGGCAGTTTGAAAAAACCTGTGAGCAGCGGTTTTCTGTTAGAGAGATGGCAGTTTGAAAAAGTCTGTGAGCAGCAGTTTGCTGTTAGAGATTTGGCAGTTTGAAAAAGACTGTGAGCTGCGGTTTTCTGTTAGAGAGATGGCAGTGTGAAAAAGCCTGTGAGCAGCGGTTTTCTGTTAGCGGTTTGGCAGTTTGAAAAAGATTGTGAGCAGCGGTTTTCTGTTGGACAGATGGCAGTTTGATAAAGCCTGTGAGCAGCGGTTTTATGTGAGAGAGATGGCAGTTTGAAAAGCCTGTGAGCAGCGGTTTTCTGCTAGAGAACTGTTAGTTTGGAAAAGCCTTTTAGCAGCGGTTTTCTGTTAGAAAACTGGCAATTTGAAAGAGCCTGTGAGCAGCGGTTTTCTGTTAGAGAGATGGCAGTTTGAAAAAGGCTGTGAGCTGCGGTTTTCTGTTAGAGAGATGGCAGTTTGAAAAAGCCTGTGAGCAGCGGTAATCTGATGGAGAACAGGCAGTTTGAAAAAGCTTGTGAGCAGCGGTTTTCTGTTAGAGAGATGGCAGTTTGAAAAAGCCTGTGAGCAGCGTTATTCTGATGGAGAACAGGCAGTTTGAAAAGGCCTGTGAGCAGCGGTTTTCTGTTCAGAGAGCTGGCAGTTTGAAAAGCCTGTGAGCAGCGGTTTTCTGTTAGACGGCTGGCAGTTTGAAAAAGCCTGTGAGCAGCAGTTTTCGGTATGAGAGACTGGCAGTTTGAAAAAGGCTGTGAGCAGCGGTTTTCTGTTAGAGAGCTAGCAGTTTGAAAAGCCTGTGAGCAGCGTTATTCTGTTAGAGAACTGGCAGTTTGAAAAAGGCTGTGAGCAGCGGTTTTCTGTTAGAGAGATGTCAGTTTGAAAAAGCCTGTGAGCAGCGGTTTTCTGATAGAGATGTGGCAGTTGGAAAAAGACTGTGAGCAGCGGTTTACTTTTAATGAGATGGCAGTTTGGAAAAGCCTGTAAGCAGCGGTTTTCTGTTAGAGAACAAGCAGCTTGAAAAAACCTATAAGCAGCGGTTTTCTGTTAGAGAGATGGCAGTTTGTAAAAGGATGTGAGCAGCGGTTTTCTGTTAGAGAGCTGAAAGTTTGAAAAAGACTGTGAGCAGTGGTTTTCTGTCAGAGAGCTGGCTGTTTGGAAAAGCCTGTGAGCAGTGGTTTTATGTTAGAGAACTGGCAGTTTGAAAAAGTCTGCGAGCAGCGGTTTTCTGATAGAGAGCTGGCAGTTTGAAAAAGTCTGTAAGCAGCTGTCTTCTGTTAGAGAGATGGCAGTTTGAAAAAAGCCTGTGAGCAGAGGTTTTCTGTTGGAGAGCTGACAGTTTAAAAAGCCTGTGAGCAGCGGTTTTCTGATAGAGAGCTGGCAGTTTGAAAAAACCTGTGAGCAGCGGTTTTCTGTTAGAGAGATGGCAGTTTGAAAAAGTCTGTGAGCAGCAGTTTGCTGTTAGAGATTTGGCAGTTTGAAAAAGACTGTGAGCTGTGGTTTTCTGTTATAGAGATGGCAGTGTGAAAAAGCCTGTGAGCAGCGGTTTTCTGTTAGTGGTTTGGCAGTTTGAAAAAGATTGTGAGCAGCGGTTTTCTGTTGGACAGATGGCAGTTTGATAAAGCCTGTGAGCAGCGGTTTTCTGTTAGAGAGATGGCAGTTTGAAAAAGCCTGTGAGCAGCGGTTTTCTGTTAGAGAACTGGCAGTTTGGAAAAGCCTGTGAGCAGCGGTTTTCTGTTAGAGAACTGGCAGTTTGAAAAAAGCTATACGCAGCGGTTTTCTGTTAGAGAGATGGCAGTTTGAACAAGCCTGGAAGCAGCGGTTTTCTGTTAGAGAGCTGACAGTTTGAAAAGCCTGTGAGCACCGGTATTCTGTAAGAGAACTGGCAGTTTGAAAAAGCCTGTGAGCAGCGGTTTTTTGTTAGAGAGATGGCAGTTTGAAAAAGCCTGTGAGCAGCGGTTTTCTGCTAGAGAACTGTTAGTTTGGAAAAGCCTTTAAGCAGCGGTTTTCTGTTAGTGAACTGGCAATTTGAAAAAGCCTGTGAGCAGCGGTTTTCTGTTAGAGAGATGGCAGTTTGAAAAAGGCTGTGAGCTGCGGTTTTCTGTTAGAGAGATGGCAGTTTGAAAAAGCCTGTGAGCAGCGGTTTTCTGTTAGAGAGCTAACAGTTTGAAAAAGATTGTGAGCAGCGGTTATCTGTTAGAGTGATGGCTGGTTGAAAGAGACAGTGAGGAGCAGTTTTCTGTTAGAGAGATGGCATTTTGAAAAAGTCTGTAAGCAGCTGTTTTCTGTAAGAGAGATGGCAGTTGGAAAAAGCCTGTGAGCAGCGGTTTTCTGTTGGAGAGATGGCAGTTTGGAAAAGCCTGTGAGCAGCAGTTTTCTGTTAGAGAACTGGCAGTTTGAAAAAAGCTATACGCAGCGGTTTTCTGTTAGAGAGATGGCAGTTTGAACAAGCCTGTAAGCAGCGGTTTTATGTTAGAGAACAAGCAGCTTGAAAAAACCTATAAGCAGCGGTTTTCTGTTAGAGAGATGGCAGTTTGAAAAAGTCTGTAAGCAGCTGTTTTCTGTAAGAGAGATGGCAGTTGGAAAAAGCCTGTGAGCAGCGGTTTTCTGTTGGAGAGATGGCAGTTTGGAAAAGCCTGTGAGCAGCGGTTTTCTGTTAGAGAACTGACAGTTTGAAAAAAGCTATACGCAGCGGTTTTCTGTTAGAGAGATGGCAGTTGGAAAAACACTGTGAGCTGCGGTTTTCTGTTCGAGAGATGGCAGTGTGAAAAAGCCTGTGAGCAGCAGTTTTCTGTTGGTGATTTGGCAGTTTGAAAAAGATTGTGAGCAGCGGTTTTCTGTTAGAGAGATGGCAATTTGAAAAAGCCTGTGAGCAGCGGTTTTCTGTTAGAGAACTGGCAGCTTGAAAGAGGCTTTGAGCAGCGGTTTTCTGTTAGAGAGATGGCAGTTTGAAAAAGCCTGTGAGCAGCGGTTTTCTGTTAGAGAACTGGCAGTTTGGAAAAGCCTGTGAGCAGCGGTTTTCTGTTAGAGAACTGGCAGTTTGAAAAAAGCTATACGCAGCGGTTTTCTGTTAGAGAGCTGACAGTTTGAAAAGCCTGTGAGCACCGGTATTCTGTAAGAGAACTGGCAGTTTGAAAAAGCCTGTGAGCAGCGGTTTTCTGTTAGAGAGATGGCAGTTTGAAAAAGCCTGTGAGCAGCGGTTTTCTGCTAGAGAACTGTTAGTTTGGAAAAGCCTTTAAGCAGCGGTTTTCTGTTAGAGAACTGGCAGTTTGAAAAAGCCTGTGAGCAGCGGTTTTCTGTTAGAGAGATGGCAGTTTGAAAAAGCCTGTGAGCAGCGGTTTTCTGCTAGAGAACTGTTAGTTTGGAAAAGCCTTTAAGCAGCGGTTTTCTGTTAGAGAACTGGCAATTTGAAAAAGCCTGTGAGCAGCGGTTTTCTGTTAGAGAGATGGCAGTTTGAAAAAGCCTGTGAGCAGCGGTTTTCTGTTAGAGAGCTAACAGGTTGAAAAAGCTTGTGAGCAGCGGTTATCTGTTAGAGTGACTGGCTGGTTGAAAAAGACAGTGAGCAGCCGTTTTCTGTTAGAGAGATGGCATTTTGAAAAAGTCTGTAAGCAGCTGTTTTCTGTAAGAGAGATGGCAGTTTGGAAAAGCCTGTGAGCAGCGGTTTTCTGTTGGAGAGATGGCAGTTTGGAAAAGCCTGTGAGCAGCGGTTTTCTGTTAGAGAACTGGCAGTTTGAAAAAGCTATACGCAGCGGTTTTCTGTTAGAGAGACTGGCAGTTTGAACAAGCTGTAAGCAGCGGTTTTCTGTTAGAGAGCTGACAGTTTGAAAAGCCTGTGAGAAGCGGTTTTCAGTTAGAGAACTGGCAGTTTGAAAAAGCCTGTGAGCAGCGGTTTCTGTTAGAGAGATGGCAGTTGGAAAAACACTGTGAGCTGCGGTTTTCTGTTCGAGATGATGGCATTTGAAAAAGCCTGTGAGCAGCGGTTTTCTGTTAGAGAACTGGCAGCTTGAAAGAGGCTTTGAGCAGCGGTTTTCTGTTAGAGAGATGGCAGTTTGAAAAAGGCTCTGAGCAGCGGTTTGCTGTTAGAGAGCTAACAGTTTGAAAAATATTGTGAGCAGCGGTTTTCTGTTAGAGTGATGGCAGTTTGAAAAAGCCTGTGAGCAGCGTTATTCTGATGGAGAACAGGCAGTTTGAAAAAGGCTTTGAGCAGCGGTTTTCTGTTAGAGAGCTGACAGTTTGAAAAGCCTGTGAGCAGCGGTTTTCTGTTAGAGTGATGGCAGTTTGAAAAAGCCTGTGAGCAGCGGTATTCTGATGGAGAACAGGCAGTTTGAAAAAGGCTTTGAGCAGCGGTTTTCTGTTAGAGAGCTGACAGTTTGAAAAGCCTGTGAGCACCGGTATTCTGTAAGAGAACTGGCAGTTTGAAAAAGGCTGTGAGCAGCGGTTTTCTGTTAGAGAGATGGCAGTTTGAAAAAGCCTGTGAGCAGCGGTTTTCTGATAGAGATGTGGCAGTTGGAAAAAGACTGTGAGCAGCGGTTTACTTTTAATGAGATGGCAGTTTGGAAAAGCCTGTAAGCAGCGGTTTTCTGTTAGAGAACAAGCAGCTTGAAAAAACCTATAAGCAGCGGTTTTCTGTTAGAGAGATGGCAGTTTGTAAAAGGCTGTGAGCAGCGGTTTTCTGTTAGAGAGCTGAAAGTTTGAAAAAGACTGTGAGCAGTGGTTTTCTGTCAGAGAGCTGGCTGTTTGGAAAAGCCTGTGAGCAGTGGTTTTATGTTAGAGAACTGGCAGTTTGAAAAAGTCTGTGAGCAGCGGTTTTCTGATAGAGAGCTGGCAGTTTGAAAAAGTCTGTAAGCAGCTGTCTTCTGTTAGAGAGATGGCAGTTTGAAAAAAGCCTGTGAGCAGAGGTTTTCTTTTGGAGAGCTGACAGTTTAAAAAGCCTGTGAGCAGCGGTTTTCTGATAGAGAGCTGGCAGTTTGAAAAAACCTGTGAGCAGCGGTTTTCTGTTAGAGAGATGGCAGTTTGAAAAAGTCTGTGAGCAGCAGTTTGCTGTTAGAGATTTGGCAGTTTGAAAAAGACTGTGAGCTGCGGTTTTCTGTTAGAGAGATGGCAGTGTGAAAAAGCCTGTGAGCAGCGGTTTTCTGTTAGTGGTTTGGCAGTTTGAAAAAGATTGTGAGCAGCGGTTTTCTGTTGGACAGATGGCAGTTTGATAAAGCCTGTGAGCAGCGGTTTTCTGTTAGAGAGATGGCAGTTTGAAAAAGCCTGTGAGCAGCGGTTTTCTGTTAGAGAACTGGCAGTTTGGAAAAGCCTGTGAGCAGCGGTTTTCTGTTAGAGAACTGGCAGTTTGAAAAAAGCTATACGCAGCGGTTTTCTGTTAGAGAGATGGCAGTTTGAACAAGCCTGTAAGCAGCGGTTTTCTGTTAGAGAGCTGACAGTTTGAAAAGCCTGTGAGCACCGGTATTCTGTAAGAGAACTGGCAGTTTGAAAAAGCCTGTGAGCAGCGGTTTTTTGTTAGAGAGATGGCAGTTTGAAAAAGCCTGTGAGCAGCGGTTTTCTGCTAGAGAACTGTTAGTTTGGAAAAGCCTTTAAGCAGCGGTTTTCTGTTAGTGAACTGGCAATTTGAAAAAGCCTGTGAGCAGCGGTTTTCTGTTAGAGAGATGGCAGTTTGAAAAAGGCTGTGAGCTGCGGTTTTCTGTTAGAGAGATGGCAGTTTGAAAAAGCCTGTGAGCAGCGGTTTTCTGTTAGAGAGCTAACAGTTTGAAAAAGATTGTGAGCAGCGGTTATCTGTTAGAGTGATGGCTGGTTGAAAGAGACAGTGAGGAGCAGTTTTCTGTTAGAGAGATGGCATTTTGAAAAAGTCTGTAAGCAGCTGTTTTCTGTAAGAGAGATGGCAGTTGGAAAAAGCCTGTGAGCAGCGGTTTTCTGTTGGAGAGATGGCAGTTTGGAAAAGCCTGTGAGCAGCAGTTTTCTGTTAGAGAACTGGCAGTTTGAAAAAGCTATACGCAGCGGTTTTCTGTTAGAGAGATGGCAGTTTGAACAAGCCTGTAAGCAGCGGTTTTATGTTAGAGAACAAGCAGCTTGAAAAAACCTATAAGCAGCGGTTTTCTGTTAGAGAGATGGCAGTTTGAAAAAGTCTGTAAGCAGCTGTTTTCTGTAAGAGAGATGGCAGTTGGAAAAAGCCTGTGAGCAGCGGTTTTCTGTTGGAGAGATGGCAGTTTGGAAAAGCCTGTGAGCAGCGGTTTTCTGTTAGAGAACTGACAGTTTGAAAAAAGCTATACGCAGCGGTTTTCTGTTAGAGAGATGGCAGTTGGAAAAACACTGTGAGCTGCGGTTTTCTGTTCGAGAGATGGCAGTGTGAAAAAGCCTGTGAGCAGCAGTTTTCTGTTGGTGATTTGGCAGTTTGAAAAAGATTGTGAGCAGCGGTTTTCTGTTAGAGAGATGGCAATTTGAAAAAGCCTGTGAGCAGCGGTTTTCTGTTAGAGAACTGGCAGCTTGAAAGAGGCTTTGAGCAGCGGTTTTCTGTTAGAGAGATGGCAGTTTGAAAAAGGCTCTGAGCAGCGCTTTGCTGTTAGAGAGCTAACAGTTTGAAAAATATTGTGAGCAGCGGTATTCTGGAAGAGAACTGGCAGTTTGAAAAAGCATGTGAGCAGCGGTTTTCTGTTAGAGAGATGGCAGTTTGAAAAAGCCTGTGAGCAGCGGTTTTCTGATAGAGATGTGGCTGTTGGAAAAAGACTGTGAGCAGAGGTTTTCTGTTCGACAACTGGCAGTGTGGAAAACCCTGTGAGCAGCGGTTTTCTGTTAGACAGCTGTCAGTTTGAAAAAGCCTGTGAGCAGCAGTTTTCGGTAAGAGAGATGGCAGTTTGAAAAATCCTGTGAGCAGCGGTTTTCTGTTAGAGAACTGGCAGCTTGAAAAAGGCTTTGAGCAGCGGTTTTCTGTTAGAGAGATGGCAGTTTGAAAAAGGCTCTGAGCAGCGGTTTGCTGTTAGAGAGCTAACAGTTTGAAAAACATGTGAGCAGCGGTTTTCTGTTAGAGTGATGGCAGTTTGAAAAAGCCTGTGAGCAGCGGTATTCTGATGGAGAACAGGCAGTTTGAAAAAGGCTTTGAGCAGCGGTTTTCTGTTAGAGAGATGGCAGTTTGAAAAGGCCTGTGAGCAGCGGTATTCTGATGGAGAACAGGCAGTTTGAAAAAACCTATAAGCAGCGGTTTTCTGTTAGAGAGATGGCAGTTTGTAAAAGGCTGTGAGCAGCGGTTTTCTGTTAGAGAGCTGACAGTTTGAAAAGACTGTGAGCAGTGGTTTTCTGTCAGAGAGCTGGCTGTTGGAAAAGCCTGTGAGCAGCGGTTTTATGTTAGAGAACTGGAAGTTTGAAAAAGTCTGTGAGCAGCGGTTTTCTGATAGAGAGCTGGCAGTTTGAAAAAACCTGTGAGCAGCAGTTTTCTGTTAGAGAGATGGCAGTTTGAAAAAGTCTGTGAGCAGCAGTTTGCTGTTAGAGATTTGGCAGTTTGAAAAAGACTGTGAGCTGTGGTTTTCTGTTAGAGAGATGGCAGTGTGAAAAAGCCTGTGAGCAGCGGTTTTCTGATAGAGATGTGGCTGTTGGAAAAAGACTGTGAGCAGTGGTTTTCTGTTCGACAACTGGCAATGTGGAAAACCCTGTGAGCAGCGGTTTTCTGTTAGACAGCTGGCAGTTTGAAAAAGCCTGTGAGCAGCAGTTTTCGGTAAGAGAGATGGCAGTTTGAAAAATCCTGTGAGCAGCAGTTTTCGGTAAGAGAGATGGCAGTTTGAAAAATCCTGTGAGCAGCGGTTTTCTGTTAGAGAGATGGCAGTTTGAAAAAGTCTGTGAGCAGCAGTTTGCTGTTAGAGATTTGGCAGTTTGAAAAAGACTGTGAGCTGTGGTTTTCTGTTAGAGAGATGGCAGTGTGAAAAAGCCTGTGAGCAGCGGTTTTCTGTTAGTGGTTTGGCAGTTTGAAAAAGATTGTGAGCAGCGGTTTTCTGTTGGACAGATGGCAGTTTGATAAAGCCTGTGAGCAGCGGTTTTCTGATAGAGATTGGCAGTTGGAAAAAGACTGTGAGCAGCGGTTTACTTTTAATGAGATGGAAGTTTGGAAAAGCCTGTAAGCAGCGGTTTTCTGTTAGAGAACAAGCAGCTTGAAAAAACCTATAAGCAGCGGTTTTCTGTTAGAGAGATGGCAGTTTGTAAAAGGCTGTGAGCAGCGGTTTTCTGTTAGAGAGCTGAAAGTTTGAAAAAGACTGTGAGCAGTGGTTTTCTGTCACAGAGCTGGCTGTTTGGAAAAGCCTGTGAGCAGCGGTTTTATGTTAGAGAACTGGCAGTTTGAAAAAGTCTGTGAGCAGCGGTTTTCTGATAGAGAGCTGGCAGTTTGAAAAAACCTGTGAGCAGCGGTTTTCTGTTCGAGAGATGGCAGTTTGAAAAAGTCTGTGAGCAGCGGTTTGCTGTTAGAGATTTGGCAGTTTGAAAAAGACTGTGAGCTGCGGTTTTCTGTTAGAGAGATGGCAGTGTGAAAAAGCCTGTGAGCAGCGGTTTTCTGTTAGCGGTTTGGCAGTTTGAAAAAGATTGTGAGCAGCGGTTTTCTGTTGGACAGATGGCAGTTTGATAAAGCCTGTGAGCAGCGGTTTTATGTGAGAGAGATGGCAGTTTGAAAAAGCCTGTGAGCAGCGGTTTTCTGCTAGAGAACTGTTAGTTTGGAAAAGCCTTTTAGCAGCGGTTTTCTGTTAGAAAACTGGCAATTTGAAAGAGCCTGTGAGCAGCGGTTTTCTGTTAGAGAGATGGCAGTTTGAAAAAGGCTGTGAGCTGCGGTTTTCTGTTAGAGAGATGGCAGTTTGAAAAAGCCTGTGAGCAGCGGTATTCTGATGGAGAACAGGCAGTTTGAAAAGGCCTGTGAGCAGCGGTTTTCTGTTCAACAACTGGCAGTGTGGAAAACCCTGTGAGCAGCGGTTTTCTGTTAGACGGCTGGCAGTTTGAAAAAGCCTGTGAGCAGCAGTTTTCGGTTAGAGAGATGGCAGTTTGAAAAATCCTGTGAGCAGCGGTTTTCTGTTAGAGAGATAGCAGTTTGAAAAAGCCTGTGAGCAGCGTTATTCTGTTAGAGAACTGGCAGTTTGAAAAAGGCTGTGAGCAGCGGTTTTTCTGTTAGAGAGATGTCAGTTTGGAAAAGCCTGTGAGCAGCGGTTTTCTGATAGAGATTGGCAGTTGGAAAAAGACTGTGAGCAGCGGTTTTACTTTTAATGAGATGGCAGTTTGGAAAAGCCTGTAAGCAGCGGTTTTCTGTTAGAGAACAAGCAGCTTGAAAAAACCTATAAGCAGCGGTTTTCTGTTAGAGAGATGGCAGTTTGTAAAAGGCTGTGAGCAGCGGTTTTCTGTTAGAGAGCTGAAAGTTTGAAAAGACTGTGAGCAGTGGTTTTCTGTCAGAGAGCTGGCTGTTGGAAAAGCCTGTGAGCAGTGGTTTATGTTAGAGAACTGGCAGTTTGAAAAAGTCTGTGAGCAGCAGTTTTCTGTTAGAGAGACTGGCAGTTTGAAAAAGCTGTGAGCAGCGGTTTTCTGTTAGAGAGTTGGCAGTTGGAAAAACGACTGTGAGCTGCGGTTTTCTGTTAGAGAGATGGCAGTGTGAAAAAGCCTGTGAGCAGCGGTTTTCTGTTAGGTGATTTGGCAGTTTGAAAAAGATTGTGAGCAGCGGTTTTCTGTTAGAGAGATGGCAGTTGAAAAAGCCTGTGAGCAGCGGTTTTCTGTTAGAGAACTGGCAGCTTTGAAAGAGCCTTTGAGCAGCGGTTTTCTGCTAGAGAACTGGTAGTTTGGAAAAGGCCTTTAAGCAGCGGTTTTCTGTTAGAGAACTGGCAAGTTTGAAAAAGCCTGTGAGCAGCGGTTTTCTGTTAGAGAGATGGCAGTTTGAAAAGGCTGTGAGCTGCGGTTTTCTGTTAGAGAGATGGCAGTTTGAAAAAGCCTGTGAGCAGCGGTTTTCTGTTAGAGAGCTAACAGTTTGAAAAAGATTGTGAGCAGCGGTTATCTGTTAGAGTGATGGCTGGTTGAAAAAGACAGTGAGGAGCAGTTTTCTGACAGAGAGAAGGCATTTTGAAAAAGTCAGTAAGCAGCTGTTTTCTGTAAGAGAGATGGCAGTTGGAAAAAACCTGTGAGCAGCGGTTTTCTATTGGAGAGATGGCAGTTTGAAAATGCATGTGAGCAGCGGTTTTCTGTTAGAGAACTGGCAGTTTGGAAAAGCCTGTGAGCAGCGGTTTGCTGTTAGAGAACTGGCAGTTTGAAAAAAGCTATACGCAGCGGTTTTCTGTTAGAGAGATGGCAGTTTGAACAAGCCTGTAAGCAGCGGTTTTCTGTTAGAGAGCTGACAGTTTGAAAAAGCCTGTGAGAAGCGGTTTTCAGTTAGAGAACTGGCAGTTTGAAAATACCTGTGAGCAGCGGTTTTCTGTTAGAGAGATGGCAGTTGGAAAAACACTGTGAGCTCCGGTTTTCTGTTGGAGAGATGGCAGTGTGAAAAAGCCTGTGAGCAGCAGTTTTCTGTTGGTGATTTGGCAGTTTGAAAAAGATTGTGAGCAGCGGTTTTCTGTTAGAGAGATGGCAGTTTGAAAAAGCCTGTGAGCAGCGGTTTTCTGTTAGAGAACTGGCAGCTTGAAAAAGGCTTTGAGCAGCGGTTTTCTGTTAGAGAGATGGCAGTTTGAAAAAGGCTCTGAGCAGCGGTTTGCTGTTAGAGAGCTAACAGTTTGAAAAACATTGTGAGCAGCGGTTTTCTGTTAGAGTGATGGCAGTTTGAAAAAGCCTGTGAGCAGCGGTATTCTGATGGAGAACAGGCAGTTTGAAAAAGGCTTTGAGCAGCGGTTTTCTGTTAGAGAGCTGACAGTTTGAAAAGCCTGTGAGCACCGGTATTCTGTAAGAGAACTGGCAGTTTGAAAAAGCCTGTGAGCAGCGGTTTTCTGTTAGAGAGATGGCAGTTTGAAAAAGCCTGTGAGCAGCGGTTTTCTGATAGAGATGTGGCTGTTGGAAAAAGACTGTGAGCAGTGGTTTTCTGTTCGACAACTGGCAGTGTGGAAAACCCTGTGAGCAGCGGTTTTCTGTTAGACAGCTGGCAGTTTGAAAAAGCCTGTGAGCAGCAGTTTTCGGTAAGAGAGATGGCAGTTTGAAAAATCCTGTGAGCAGCGGTTTTCTGTTAGAGAGATAGCAGTTTGAAAAAGCCTGTGAGCAGCGTTATTCAGTTAGAGAACTGGCAGTTTGAAAAAGGCTGTGAGCAGCGGTTTTCTGTTAGAGAGATGTCAGTTTGAAAAAGCCTGTGAGCAGCGGTTTTCTGATAGAGATGTGGCAGTTGGAAAAAGACTGTGAGCAGCGGTTTACTTTTAATGAGATGGCAGTTTGGAAAAGCCTGTAAGCAGCGGTTTTCTGTTAGAGAACAAGCAGCTTGAAAAAACCTATAAGCAGCGGTTTTCTGTTAGAGAGATGGCAGTTTGAAAAAACCTGTGAGCAGCGGTTTTCTGTTAGAGAGATGGCAGTTGGAAAAACACTGTGAGCAGTGGTTTTATGTTAGAGAACTGGCAGTTTGAAAAAGTCTGCGAGCAGCGGTTTTCTGATAGAGAGCTGGCAGTTTGAAAAAGTCTGTAAGCAGCTGTCTTCTGTTAGAGAGATGGCAGTTTGAAAAAAGCCTGTGAGCAGAGGTTTTCTGTTGGAGAGCTGACAGTTTAAAAAGCCTGTGAGCAGCGGTTTTCTGATAGAGAGCTGGCAGTTTGAAAAAACCTGTGAGCAGCGGTTTTCTGTTAGAGAGATGGCAGTTTGAAAAGACTGTGAGCTGCGGTTTTCTGTTCGAGAGATGGCAGTGTGAAAAAGCCTGTGAGAGGCGGTTTTCAGTTAGAGAACTGGCTGTTTGAAAAACACTGTGAGCAGCGGTTTTGTGTTCGAGAGATGGCAGTGTGAAAAACCCTGTGAGCAGCGGTTTTCTGTTGGTGATTTGGCAGTTTTGAAAAAGATTGTGAGCAGCGGTTTTCTGTCAGAGAGATGGCAATTTGAAAAAGCCTGTGAGCAGCGGTTTTCTGTTAGAGAACTGGCAGCTTGAAAAAGGCTCTGAGCAGCGGTTTGCTGTTAGAGAGCTAACAGTTTGAAAAATATTGTGAGCAGCGGTTTTCTGTTAGAGTGATGGCAGTTTGAAAAAGCCTGTGAGCAGCGGTATTCTGATGGAGAACTGGCAGTTTGAAAAAGGCTTTGAGCAGCGGTTTTCTGTTAGAGAGATGGCAGTTTGAAAAGCCTGTGAGCACCGGTATTCTGTAAGAGAACTGGCAGTTTGAAAAAGGCTGTGAGCAGCGGTTTTTCTGTTAGAGAGCTGACAGTTTGAAAAGCCTGTGAGCACCGGTATTCTGTAAGAGAACTGGCAGTTTGAAAAAGGCTGTGAGCAGCGGTTTTCTGTTAGAGAGATGGCAGTTTGAAAAAGCCTGTGAGCAGCGGTTTTCTGATAGAGATGTGGCTGTTGGAAAAAGACTGTGAGCAGTGGTTTTCTGTTCGACAACTGGCAGTGTGGAAAACCCTGTGAGCAGCGGTTTTCTGTTAGACAGCTGGCAGTTTGAAAAAGCCTGTGAGCAGCAGTTTTCGGTAAGAGAGATGGCAGTTTGAAAAATCCTGTGAGCAGCGGTTTTCTGTTAGAGAGATAGCAGTTTGAAAAAGCCTGTGAGCAGCGTTATTCTGTTAGAGAACTGGCAGTTTGAAAAAGGCTGTGAGCAGCGGTTTTCTGTTAGAGAGATGTCAGTTTGCAAAAGCCTGTGAGCAGCAGTTTTCTGATAGAGATGTGGCAGTTGGAAAAAGACTGTGAGCAGCGGTTTACTTTTAATGAGATGGCAGTTTGGAAAAGCCTGTAAGCAGCGGTTTTCTGTTAGAGAACAAGCAGCTTGAAAAAACCTATAAGCAGCGGTTTTCTGTTAGAGAGATGGCAGTTTGTAAAAGGCTGTGAGCAGCGGTTTTCTGTTAGAGAGCTGAAAGTTTGAAAAAGACTGTGAGCAGTGGTTTTCTGTCAGAGAGCTGGCTGTTTGGAAAAGCCTGTGAGCAGTGGTTTTATGTTAGAGAACTGGCAGTTTGAAAAAGTCTGCGAGCAGCGGTTTTCTGATAGAGAGCTGGCAGTTTGAAAAAGTCTGTAAGCAGCTGTCTTCTGTTAGAGAGATGGCAGTTTGAAAAAAGCCTGTGAGCAGAGGTTTTCTGTTGGAGAGCTGACAGTTAAAAAGCCTGTGAGCAGCGGTTTTCTGATAGAGAGCTGGCAGTTTGAAAAAACCTGTGAGCAGCGGTTTTCTGATAGAGAGATGGCAGTTTGAAAAAGACTGTGAGCTGCGGTTTTCTGTTCGAGAGATGGCAGTGTGAAAAAGCCTGTGAGCAGCGGTTTTCTGTTAGTGGTTTGGCAGTTTGAAAAAGATTGTGAGCAGCGGTTTTCTGTTGGACAGATGGCAGTTTGATAAAGCCTGTGAGCAGCGGTTTTCTGTTAGAGAGTTGGCAGTTTGAAAAAGCCTGTGAGCAGCGGTTTTCTGTTAGAGAACTGGCAATTTGGAAAAGCCTGTGAGCAGCGGTTTTCTGTTAGAGAACTGGCAGTTTGAAAAAAGCTATACGCAGCGGTTTTCTGTTAGAGAGATGGCAGTTTGAACAACCTGGAAGCAGCGGTTTTCTGTTAGAGAGCTGACAGTTTGAAAAAGCCTGTGAGCACCGGTATTCTGTAAGAGAACTGGCAGTTTGAAAAAGCCTGTGAGCAGCGGTTTTCTGTTAGAGAGATGGCAGTTTGAAAAAGCCTGTGAGCAGCGGTTTTCTGCTAGAGAACTGTTAGTTTGGAAAAGCCTTTAAGCAGCGGTTTTCTGTTAGAGAACTGGCAATTTGAAAAAGCCTGTGAGCAGCGGTTTTCTGTTAGAGAGATGGCAGTTTGAAAAAGGCTGTGAGCTGCGGTTTTCTGTTAGAGAGATGGCAGTTTGAAAAAGCCTGTGAGCAGCGGTTTTCTGTTAGAGAGCTAACAGTTTGAAAAAGATTGTGAGCAGCGGTTATCTGTTAGAGTGATGGCTGGTTGAAAAAGACAGTGAGGAGCAGTTTTCTGTTAGAGAGATGGCATTTTGAAAAAGTCTGTAAGCAGCTGTTTTCTGTAAGAGAGATGGCAGTTGGAAAAAGCCTGTGAGCAGCGGTTTTCTGTTGGAGAGATGGCAGTTTGAAAATGCTGTGAGCAGCGGTTTTCTGTTAGAGAACTGGCAGTTTGGAAAAGCCTGTGAGCAGCGGTTTTCTGTTAGAGAACTGGCAGTTTGAAAAAAGCTATACGCAGCGGTTTTCTGTTAGAGAGATGGCAGTTTGAACAAGCCTGTAAGCAGCGGTTTTCTGATAGAGAGCTGACAGTTTGAAAAAGCCTGTGAGAAGCGGTTTTCAGTTAGAGAACTGGCAGTTTGAAAAAACCTGTGAACAGCGGTTTTCTGTTAGAGAGATGGCAGTTGGAAAAACACTGTGAGCTGCGGTTTTCTGTTCGAGAGATGGCAGTGTGAAAAAGCCTGTGAGCAGCAGTTTTATGTTAGTGATTTGGCAGTTTGAAAAAGATTGTGAGCAGCGGTTTTCTGTTAGAGAGATGGCAATTTGAAAAAGCCTGTGAGCAGCGGTTTTCTGTTAGACAACTGGCAGCTTGAAAAGGCTTTGAGCAGCGGTCTTCTGTTAGAGAACTGGCAGCTTGAAAAAGGCTCTGAACAGTGGTTTGCTGTTAGAGAGCTAACAGTTTGAAAAATATTGTGAGCAGCGGTTTTCTGTTAGAGTGATGGCAGTTTGAAAAAGCCTGTGAGCAGCGGTTTTCTGTTAGAGAACTGGCAGCTTGAAAAAGGCTTTGAGCAGCGGTTTTCTGTTAGAGAGATGGCAGTTTGAAAAAGGCTCTGAGCAGCGGTTTGCTGTTAGAGAGCTAACAGTTTGAAAAACATTGTGAGCAGCGGTTTTCTGTTAGAGTGATGGCAGTTTGAAAAAAGCCTGTGAGCAGCGGTGTTCTGATGGAGAACAGGCAGTTTGAAAAAGGCTTTGAGCAGCGGTTTTCTGTTAGAGAGATGGCAGTTTGAAAAGGCCTGTGAGCAGTGGTTTTCTGTTTGACAACTGGCAGTGTGGAAAACCCTGTGAGCAGCGGTTTTCTGTTAGACAGCTGGCAGTTTGAAAAAGCCTGTGAGCAGCAGTTTTCGGTAAGACAGATGGCAGTTTGAAAAATCCTGTTAGCAGCGGTTTTCTGTTAGAGAGATAGCAGTTTGAAAAAGCCTGTGAGCAGCGTTATTCTGTTAGAGAACTGGCAGTTTGAAAAAGGCTGTGAGCAGCGGTTTTCTGTTAGAGAGATGTCAGTTTGGAAAAAGCCTGTGAGCAGCGTTATTCTGTTAGAGAACTGGCAGTTTGAAAAAGACTGTGAGCAGCGGTTTTCTGTCAGAGAGCTGGCTGTTTGGAAAAGCCTGTGAGCAGCGGTTTTATGTTAGAGAACTGGCAGTTTGAAAAAGTCTGTGAGCAGCGGTTTTCTTTTAGAGAGCTGGCAGTGTGAAAAAGACTGTGAGCAGCGGTTTTCTGTTAGTGGTTTGGCAGTTTGAAAAAGATTGTGAGCAGCGGTTTTCTGTTGGACAGATGGCAGTTTGATAAAGCCTGTGAGCAGCGGTTTTATGTTAGAGAGATGGCAGTTTGAAAAAGCCTGTGAGCAGCGGTTTTCTGCTAGAGAACTGTTAGTTTGGAAAAGCCTTTAAGCAGCGGTTTTCTGTTAGAGAACTGGCAACTTGAAAAAGCCTGTGAGCAGCGGTTTTCTGTTAGAGAGATGGCAGTTTGAAAAAGGCTGTGAGCTGCGGTTTTCTGTTAGAGAGATGGCAGTTTGAAAAAGCCTGTGAGCAGCGGTTTTCTGTTAGAGAGCTAACAGTTTGAAAAAGATTGTGAGCAGCGGTTATCTGTTAGAGTGATGGCTGGTTGAAAAAGACAGTGAGGAGCAGTTTTCTGACAGAGAGAAGGCATTTTGAAAAAGTCAGTAAGCAGCTGTTTTCTGTAAGAGAGATGGCAGTTGGAAAAAACCTGTGAGCAGCGGTTTTCTGTTGGAGAGATGGCAGTTTGAAAATGCATGTGAGCAGCGGTTTTCTGTTAGAGAACTGGCAGTTTGGAAAAGCCTGTGAGCAGCGGTTTTCTGTTAGAGAACTGGCAGTTTGAAAAAAGCTATACGCAGCGGTTTTCTGTTAGAGAGATGGCAGTTTGAACAAGCCTGTAAGCAGCGGTTTTCTGTTAGAGAGCTGACAGTTTGAAAAAGCCTGTGAGAAGCGGTTTTCAGTTAGAGAACTGGCAGTTTGAAAAAACCTGTGAGCAGCGGTTTTCTGTTAGAGAGATGGCAGTTGGAAAAACACTGTGAGCTGCGGTTTTCTGTTCGAGAGATGGCAGTGTGAAAAAGCCTGTGAGCAGCAGTTTTCTGTTGGTGATTTGGCAGTTTGAAAAAGATTGTGAGCAGCGGTTTTCTGTTAGAGAGATGGCAGTTTGAAAAAGCCTGTGAGCAGCGGTTTTCTGTTAGAGAACTGGCAGCTTGAAAAGGCTTTGAGCAGCGGTTTTCTGTTAGAGAGATGGCAGTTTGAAAAAGGCTCTGAGCAGCGGTTTGCTGTTAGAGCGCTAACAGTTTGAAAAACATTGTGAGCAGCGGTTTTCTGTTAGAGTGATGGCAGTTTGAAAAAGCCTGTGAGCAGCGGTATTCTGATGGAGAACAGGCAGTTTGAAAAAGGCTTTGAGCAGCGGTTTTCTGTTAGAGAGCTGACAGTTTGAAAAGCCTGTGAGCACCGGTATTCTGTAAGAGAACTGGCAGTTTGAAAAAGGCTGTGAGCAGCGGTTTTCTGTTAGAGTGATGGCAGTTTGAAAAAGCCTGTGAGCAGCGGTTTTCTGATAGAGATGTGACTGTTGGAAAAAGACTGTGAGCAGTGGTTTTCTGTTCGACAACTGGCAGTGTGGAAAACCCTATGAGCAGCGGTTTTCTGTTAGACAGCTGGCAGTTTGAAAAAGCCTGTGAGCAGCAGTTTTCTGTTAGAGAGATGGCAGTTTGAAAAATCCTGTGAGCAGCGGTTTTCTGTTAGAGAGCTAGCAGTTTGAAAAAGCCTTGTGAGCAGCGGTTATCTGTTAGAGAATGGCAGTTTGAAAAGGACAGTGAGCAGCGAGTTTTCTGTTAGAGAGATGTCAGTTGCAAAAGCCTGTGAGCAGCAGTTTTCTGTAAGAGAGATGGCAGTTGGAAAAAGCCTGTGAGCCAGCGGTTTCTGTTGGAGAGATGGCAGTTGGAAAATGCCTGTGGAGCAGCGGTTTTCTGTTAGAGAACTGGCAGTTTGGAAAAAAGCTGTTACGCAGCGGTTTTCTGTTAGAGAGCTGGCAGTTTGAAAAAGCCTGTGAGCAGCGGTTTTCTGTTAGAGAAATGCAGTTTGAAAAAAGCTATACGCAGCGGTTTTCTGTTAGAGAGCTGCAGTTTGAAAAGCCTGTGAGCAGCGGTTTTCTGTTAGAGAGCTGACAGTTTGAAAAAGCCTGTGAGCAGCGGTTATCTGTTAGAGTGATGGCTGGTTGAAAAAGACAGTGAGGAGCAGTTTTCTGACAGAGAGAATGCATTTTGAAAAAGTCTGTAAGCAGCTGTTTTCTGTAAGAGAGATGGCAGTTGGAAAAAGCCTGTGAGCAGCGGTTTTCTGTTGGAGAGATGGCAGTTTGGAAAAGCCTGTGAGCAGCGGTTTTCTGTTAGAGAACTGACAGTTTGAAAAAAGCTATACGCAGCGGTTTTCTGTTAGAGAGATGGCAGTTTGAAAATGCCTGTGAGCAGCGGTTTTCTGTTAGAGAACTGGCAGTTTGGAAAAGCCTGTGAGCAGCGGTTTTCTGTTAGAGAGATGGCAGTTTGAAAATGCCTGTGAGCAGCGGTTTTCTGTTAGAGAACTGACAGTTTGGAAAAGCCTGTGAGCAGCGGTTTTCTGTTAGAGAACTGGCAGTTTGAAAAAGCTATACGCAGCGGTTTTCTGTTAGAGAGATGGCAGTTTGAACAAGCCTGTAAGCAGCGGTTTTCTGTTAGAGAGATGGCAGTTTGAAAAAGCCTTGTGAGCAGAGGTTTTCTGTTAGAGAACTGGCAGTTTGAAAAGCTGTGAGCAGCGGTTTTCTGTTAGAGAGATGGCAGTTTGAAAAAGACTGTGAGCAGCGGTTTTCTGTTAGACAGCTGGCAGTTTGAAAAATCCTGTGAGCAGCGGTTTTCTGCTAGAGAACTGTTAGTTTGGAAAAGGCTGTGAGCAGCGGTTTTCTGTTAGAGAGCTGGCAGTTTGAAAAAGCCTGTGAGCAGCGGTTTTCTGTTAGAGAACTGGCAGTTTGAAAAAGGCTGTGAGCAGCGGTTTTCTGTTAGAGAGATGTCAGTTTGAAAAAGCCTGTGAGCAGCGGTTTTCTGTTAGAGAACTGGCAGTTGAAAAGCCTGTGAGCAGCGGTTTTCTGTTAGAGAGATGGCAGTTTGAAAAGCCTGTGAGCAGCGGTTTTCTGTTAGAGAACTGACAGTTTGAAAAGCCTGTGAGCAGCGGTTTTCTGTTAGAGAGATGGCAGTTGGAAAAGCTGTGAGCAGCGGTTTTTCTGTTAGTGAGATGGCAGTTTGAAAAGCTTGTGAGCAGCGGTTTTCTGTTAGAGAGATGGCAGTTTGAAAAAGCCGTGTGAGCAGCGGTTGTCTGTTAGAGAGACTGGCAGTTGAAAAAGCCTGTGAGCAGCTGTTTTCTGTTAGAGAGATAGGCAGTTTGAAAAAGTCTGTGAGCAGCGGTTTTCTGTTAGAGAGCTGGCAGTTGGAAAAGCCTGTGAGCAGCGGTTTTCTGCTAGAGAGACTGGTAGTTTTGAAAAGCTGTAAGCAGCGGTTTTTCTGTTAGAGAACTGGCAGTTGGAAAAGCCTGTGAGCAGCGGTTTTCTGTTAGGAGATGGCAGTTTGAAAAAGCTGTGAGCAGCGGTTTTCTGTTAGAGAGATGGAGTTTGAAAAAGCCTGTGAGCAGCGGTTTTCTGTTAGAGAAGCTGACAGTTTGAAAAAGCTTGTGAGCAGCCGGTTTTCTGTAAGAGAGCTGGCAGTTTGAAAAACCTGTGAGCAGCGGTTTGCTGTTAGAGAGATGGCAGTTTGAAAAAGTCTGTGAGCAGCGTTTTCTTGTTAGAGATTTGGCAGTTGAAAAAGACTGTGAGCTGCGGGTTTTCTGTTAGAGAGCTGGCAGGTGTGAAAAAGACTGTGAGCAGCGTTTTCTGTTAGTGGTTGGCAGTTTGAAAAAGCCTGTGAGCAGCGTTTTCTGTTCGGACAGCTGGCAGTTTGATAAAGCCTGTGAGCAGCGGTTTCTGTTAGACAGGATGGCAGTTTGAAAAAGCCTGTGAGCAGCTGGTTTTCTGGTAGAGAAGGGCAGTTGAAAAAATCCTTTGAGCAGCGGTTTTCTGCTAGAGATCTGTTAGTTTGGAAAAGCCTTTAAGCAGCGGTTTTCTGTTAGTGAACTGGCAATTTGAAAAAGCCTGTGAGCATCGGTTTTCTGTTAGAGAGATGGGCTGTTTGAAAAAGCCTGTGAAGCAGCCGTTTTCTGTAAGAGAGCTGGCATTTTGAAAAAGCATGTGAGCCAGCGGTTTTCTGTAAGAGAATGGCAGTTTGAAAAGCCTGTGAGCAGCGGTTTTCTGTTAGAGAGATGGCAGTTTGAAAATGACTGTGAGCAGCGGTTTTCTGTAGAGAGCTGGCGTTGGAAAAAGACTGTGAGCAGCGTGTTTTCTGTTAGAGAGATGGCAGGTTGAAAAAGCCAGTGAGCAGCGGTTTTCTGTTAGAGAGATGGCAGTTTGAAAAGCCTGTAAGCAGAGGTTTTCTGTTAGAGAACTGCAGTTTGAAAAGCCTGTGAGCAGCGGTTTTCTGTTAGAGAACTGGCAGTTGAAAAGCCTGTGAGCAGCGGTTTTCTGTTAGAGAGATGGCAGTTGGAAAAGCCTGTGAGCAGCGGTTTTCTGTTAGAGAGATGGCAGTTGGAAAAGCCTGTGAGCAGCAGTTTTCTGTTAGAGATTGGCAGTTTGAAAAAGCCTGTGAGCAGCGGTTTTCTGTTAGGAGATGGCAGTTTGAAAAAGCTGTTAGCAGCGGTTTTCTGTTAGAGAAATGGCAGCTTGAAAAAAGCCTTTGAGCAGCGGATTTTCTGTTAGAGAGATGGCAGTTTGAAAAAGGCTCTGTGAGCAGCGGTTTTCTGTTAGAGAGCTGAAAGTTTGAAAAAACCTAGTGAGCAGAGGCTTTCGTAGAGAGATGGCAGTTTGAAAAAGCCTGTGAGCAGAGGTTTTATGTTAGAGACTGGCAGTTTGAAAAAGACTGTGAGCAGCGGTTTTCTGTCGAGAGAGCTGGCAGTTTGAAAAGCCTGTGAGCAGCTGTATCTGTAGAGAACTGGCAGTTTGAAAAAGCACTGTGAGCAGCGGTTTTCTGTTAGAGAGCTGGCAGTTGAAAAAGCCTGTGAGCAGCGGTATTCTGTTAGAGAAGCTGGCAGTTTGGAAAAGCCTGTGAGCAGCGGTTTTCTGTTAGAGAACTGGCATTTTGAAAAAGCCTGTGAGCAGCGGTTTTCTGTTAGAGATATGGCAGTTTGAAAAAGCCTGTGAGCAGCGGTTTTCTGTTAGAGAGATGGCAGTTTGAAAAAGCCTGTGAGCAGCGGTTTTCTGTTAGAGATATGGCAGTTTGAAAAAGCTCTGTGAGCAGCGGTTTTCTGTTAGAGAGATGCAGTTTGAAAAAGCCTGTGAGCAGCGGTTTTCTGTTAGAGAGATGGCAGTTTGAAAAAGCTGTGAGCAGCGTTTTCTGTTAGAGAGACTGGCAGTTTGAAAAAGCTGTGAGCAGCGGTTTTCTGTTAGAGAGATGGCAGTTTGAAAAGCCTGTGAGCAGCGGTTTCTGTTAGAGACTGGCAGTCTTGAAAAAGCCTGTGAGCAGCGGTTTTCTGTTAGAGAATGGCAGTTTGAAAAGCTCTAAGCAGCGGTTTTCTGTTAGAGAGATGGCAGTTTGAAAAAGCTGTGAGCAGCGGTTTTCTGTTAGAGAGATGGCAGTTTGAAAAAGCCTGTGAGCAGCGGTTTTCTGTTAGAGAGCTGGCAGTTTGAAAAAGCCTGTGAGCAGCGGTTTTCTGTTAGAGAACTGGCAGTTTGAAAAAGCCTGTGAGCAGCGGTTTTCTGTTAGAGAGATGGCAGTTTGAAAAAGCCTGTGAGCAGCGGTTTTCTGTTAGAAAACTGGCAGTTTGAAAAGCCTGTGAGCAGCGGTTTTCTGTTAGAGAATGGCAGTTTGAAAAAGCCTGTGAGCAGCGGTTTTCTGTTAGAAGAATGGCAGTTTGAAAAAGCCTGTGAGCAGCGGTTTTCTGTTAGAGATATGGCAGTTTGAAAAAGCTGTGAGCAGCGGTTTTCTGTTAGTGAGATGGCAGTTTGAAAAAGCTTGTGAGCAGCGGTTTTCTGTTAGAGAGATGGCAGTTTGAAAAAGCCTGTGAGCAGCGGTTTTCTGTTAGAGAGATGTCAGTTTGAAAGAGCCTGTGAGCAGCGGTTTTCTGTTAGAGAACTGGCAGTTTGAAAAAGGCTGTGAGCAGCGGTTTACTTTTAATGAGATGGCAGTTTGGAAAAGCCTGTAAGCAGCGGTTTTCTGTTAGAGACAATGCAGTTGAAAAACCTGTAAGCAGCGGTTTTCTGTTAGAGAGATGGCAGTTTGAAAAGGCTGTGAGCAGCGGTTTTCTGTTAGAGAGATGGCAGTTTGAAAAATTCTGTGAGCAGCTGTTTTCTGTTAGAGAGATGGCAGTTTGAAAAAGCCTGTGAGCAGCGGTTTTATGTTAGAGAGCTGGCAGTTTGAAAAAGTCCTGTGAGCAGCGGTTTTCTGATAGAGAAGCTGGCAGTTTGAAAAAGCTGTGAGCAGCGGTTTTCTGTTAGAGAAGCTGGCAGTTTGAAAAGTCCTGTGAGCAGCGGTTTGCTGTTAGAGAGTTGGCAGTTTGAAAAGACTGTGAGCTGCAGGTTTTCTGTTAGAGATGGCAGTGTGAAAAAGCCTGTGAGCAGCGGTTTTCTGTTAGTGGTTTGGCAGTTTGAAAAAGCTCGTGAGCAGCGGTTTTCTGTTAGAGACAGATGCAGTTTTGAATAAAGCCTGTGAGCCAGCGGTTTTCTGTTAGAGAGCTGGCAGTTTGAAAAAGCCTGTGAGGCAAGCGGTTTTTCTGTAGAGAACTGTAGTTTGAAAAAGCCTATACGCAGCGGTTTTTCTGTTAGAGAATGCAGTTTGAACAGCCTGAGAGCAGCGGTTTTCTGTTAGAGAGCTGACAGTTTGAAAAAGCTGTGAGCCAGCGGTATTCTGTAAGAGAACTGGCAGTTTTGAAAAAGCCTGTGAGCAGCGGTTTTCTGTTAGAGAGAAGAGTTTGAAAAGCCTGTGAGCAGCTGGTTATCTGATAGAAGTGATGGCTGGTGAAAAAGACAGTGAGGAGCGGTTTTCAGTTAGAGAGCAGGCTTTTGAAAAAGACAGTAGCACGCAGGTTTTCTGTAAGAGAGATGGCAGTTTGGAAAACGCCTGTGAGCAGCGGTTTTCTGTTAGAGAACTGGCAGTTTGAAAAGCCTGTGAGCAGCGGTTTTCTGTTAGAGAGATGGCAGTTTGAAAAAGCTGTAGCAGCGGTTTTCTGTTAGAGAGATGGACAGTTTGAAAAAGCTGTGAGCAGCCGGTTTTCTGTTAGAGAACTGGCAGTTTGAAAAATCCTGTGAGCAGCGGTGTTCTGTTAGAGAGATGGCAGTTGGAAAAAGCATGTGAGCAGCCGGTTTTCTGATAGAGAGATGGCAGTTTGAAAAAGCTCTGTGAGCAGCTGTTTTCTGTAGGAGACTGGCTGTTGGAAAAAGACTGTGAGCAGCGGTTTTCTGTTAGAGAGATGGCATTTGAAAAAGCCTGTGAGCAGCGGTTTTCTGTTAGAGAACTGGCAGTTTGAAAAAGCCTGTGAGCAGCGGTTTTCTGTTCGAGAACTGGCAGTTTGAAAAGCTCTGAGCAGCGGTTTTTGTTAGAGAGATGCAGTTTGAAAAGACCTGTGAGCAGCGGCTTTTCTGATAGAGAGCTGGCAGTTTGAAAAGCCTGTGAGAAGCGGTTTTCAGTTAGAGAACTGGCAGCTTGAAAAGACCTGTTGAGCAGCGGTTTTCTGTTAGAGAGATGGCAGTTTATGAAAAAGCCTGTGAGCAGCGGTTTTTGTTAGAGAAATGGCAGTTTGAAAAAGATTGTGAGCGTGGTTTTCTGTTAGAAGATGGCAGTTTGGAAATAAGCCTGTGAGCAGCGGTTTTCTGATAGAGAGACAGGCCAGTTTGAAAAGCCTTGTGAGCAGCGGTTTACTTTAAGAGAGCTGACAGGTTCTGAAAAAGCCTGTGAGCACCGGTATTCTGTAGAGAAGTGGCAGTATGAAAAAGCCATGTGAGCAGCGGTTTTCTGTTATAGAGATGGCAGTTTGTGAAAACGTCCTAGTGAGCAGCGATTTTCATGATAGAGAGATGGCAGTTTGAAAAAGACTGAGAGCAGCTGGTCTTCTGTTCGAGAACTGGCAGTTGTGAAAAAAGCCTGAGCAGCGGTTTTCTGTTAGAGAGCTGGCAGTTTGAAAAAGCCTGTAAGCAGCGGTTTTCTGTTAGAGAGAAGGCAGTTTGAAAAACTGTGAGCAGCGGTATTTCTGTTAGAGAGATGGCAGTTTGAAAAAGCCTGTGAGCAGCGTTTTTCTGATAGAGAACTGGCAAGTTTGAAAAAGCCTGTGAGCAGCGGTTTTCTGTTAGAGAGCTGGCTGTTTGGAAAAAGCCTGTGAGCAGCGGTTTTCTGTTAGAGAAATGGCAGTTTGAAAAGCTGTGAGCAGCGGTTTTCTGTTAGAGGACTTGGCAGTTTGAAAAAGCCTGTGAGCAGCGGTTTTCTGTTAGAGAGATGGCAGTTGAAAAAAGCCTGTGAGCAGCGGTTTTCTGTTAGAGAGCTGGCAGTTTGAAAAAGCCTGTGAGCAGCGGTTTTCTGATAGAGAGCTGGCAGTTGGAAAAAGCCTGTGAGCAGCGGTTTCTGTTAGAGATGGCAGTTTGAAAAATCCTGTGAGCAGCGGTTTTCTGTTAGAGAGCTGGCAGTTAGAAAAAGCCTGTCGTAGCAGTCGGTTTCTGTTAGAGAGATGGCAGTTTGCAAAAGCCTGTGAGCAGCGGTTTTCTTTTAGAGAGATGGCAGTTTGAAAAAGCCTGTGAGCAGAGGTTTTCTGTTAGAGAGATGGCAGTTTGAAAAAGCCTGTGAGCAGTGGTTTTCTGTTCGACAACTGGCAGTTTGAAAAAAGCCTGTGAGCCGCGGATTTCTGTTAGAGACATGGCAGTTTGAAAAGCCTGTGAGCAGTGGTTGTCTGTTAGAGAGCTGGCAGTTTGATAAAGCCTGTGAGCAGCGGTTTTCTGTTAGAGAGATAGGCAGTTTGAAAAGACTGTGAGCAGCGGTTTTCTGTTAGAGAATGGCAGTTTGAAAAAGCCTGTGAGCAGCGGTTTTCTGTTAGAGAGACTGGCAGTTTGAAAATGCCCTGTGAGCAGCGGTTTTCTGGTTAGAGAGATGGCAGTTTGAAAAGTCTGTGAGCAGCAGTTTGCTGTTAGAGAATTGGCAGTTTGAAAAGCCTGTGAGCTGCGGTTTTCTGTTAGAGAGATGGCAGTGTGAAAAAGTCTGTGAGCAGCGGTTTTCTGTTAGTGATTTGGCAGTTTGAAAAAGACTGTGAGCAGCGGTTTTCTGTTAGAGAGATGGCAGTTTGATAAAGCCTGTGAGCAGCGTTTTCTGTTAGAGATGGCAGTTTGAAAAAGCCTGTGAGCAGCGGTTTTCTGTTAGAGAACTGGCAGTTTGGATAAAGCCTGTGAGCAGCGGTTTTCTGTTAGAGAACTGGCAGTTTGAAAAAAGCTATACGCAGCGGTTTTCTGTTAGAGAGATGGCAGTTTGGAAAAGCCTGTGAGCAGCGGTTTTCTGTTAGAGAACTGGCAGTTTGAAAAAAGCTATACGCAGCGGTTTTCTGTTAGAGAGATGGCAGTTTGAACAAGCCTGTAAGCAGCGGTTTTCTGTTAGAGAGCTGACAGTTTGAAAAGCCTGTGAGCAGCGGTATTCTGTAAGAGAACTGGCAGTTTGAAAAAGCCTGTGAGCAGCGGTTTTCTGTTAGAGAGATGGCAGTTTGAAAAAGACTGTGAGCTGCGGTTTTCTGTTAGAGAGATGGCAGTGTGAAAAAGCCTGTGAGCAGCGGTTTTCTGTTAGTGGTTTGGCAGTTTGAAAAAGATTGTGAGCAGCGGTTTTCTGTTGGACAGATGGCAGTTTGATAAAGCCTGTGAGCAGCGGTTTTCTGTTAGAGATTTGGCAGTTTGAAAAAGCCTGTGAGCAGCGGTTTTCTGTTAGTGGTTTGGCAGTTTGAAAAAGATTGTGAGCAGCGGTTTTCTGTTGGACAGATGGCAGTTTGATAAAGCCTGTGAGCAGCGGTTTTCTGTTAGAGAGATGGCAATTTGAAAAAGCCTGTGAGCAGCGGTTTTCTGCTAGAGAACTGTTAGTTTGGAAAAGCCTTTAAGCCGCGGTTTTCTGTTAGAGAACTGGCAATTTGAAAAAGCCTGTGAGCAGCGGTTTTCTGTTAGAGAGATGGCAATTTGAAAAAGCCTGTGAGCAGCGGTTTTCTGTTAGAGAGATGGCAGTTTGAAAAAGGCTGTGAACTGCGGTTTTCTGTTAGAGAGATGGCAGTTTGAAAAAGCCTGTGAGCAGTGGTTTTCTGTTAGAGAGTTAACAGTTTGAAAAAGATTGTGAGCAGCGGTTATCTGTTAGAGTGATGGCTGGTTGAAAAAGACAGTGAGGAGCAGTTTTCTGTTAGAGAGATGGCATTTTGAAAAAGTCTGTAAGCAGCTGTTTTCTGTAAGAGAGATGGCAGTTGGAAAAAGCCTGTGAGCAGCGGTTTACTGTTGGAGAGATGGCAGTTTGAAAATGCCTGTGAGCAGCGGTTTTCTGTTAGAGAACTGGCAGTTTGGAAAAGCCTGTGAGCAGCGGTTTTCTGTTAGACAGCTGGCAGTTTGAAAAAGCCTGTGAGCAGCGGTTTTCTGTTAGAGAACTGGCAGTTTGAAAAAAGCTATACGCAGCGGTTTTCTGTTAGAGAGATGGCAGTTTGAACAAGCCTGAAAGCAGCGGTTTTCTGTTAGAGAGCTGACAGTTTGAAAAGCCTGTGAGCACCGGTATTCTGTAAGAGAACTGGCAGTTTGAAAAAGCCTGTGAGCAGCGGTTTTCTGTTAGAGAGATGGCAGTTTGAAAAAGCCTGTGAGCAGTGGTTTTCTGATAGAGATGTGGCTGTTGGAAAAAGACTGTGAGCAGCGGTTTTCAGTTAGAGAGCTGGCGGGTGGAAAAAGACAGTGAGCAGCAGTTTTCTGTTAGAGAGATGGCAGTTTGAAAAAGCCTGTGAGCAGCGGTTTTCTGTTATAGAAATGGCAGTTTGAAAAAGCCTGTGAGCAGTGGTATTCTGTTCGAAAACTGGCAGTTTGGAAAAGCCTGTGAGCCGCGGTTTTCTGTTAGAGAGATGGCAGTTTGGAAAAGCCTGTGAGCAGCGGTTTACTTTTAGTGAGATGGCAGTTTGGAAAAGCCTGTGAGCAACGGTTTTCTGATAGAGATGTGGCAGTTGGAAAAAGCCTGTGAGCAGCAGTTTTCTGTTAGAGATGGCAGTTTGAAAAAGCCTGTGAGCACCGGTTTTCTGTTAGAGAGATGGCAGTTTGAAAAAGTCTGTAAGCAGCTTTCTTCTGTTAGAGAGATGGCAGTTTGAAAAAAGCCTGTGAGCAGAGGAATTCTGTTGGAGAGGTGGCAATTTGAAAAAGCCTGTAAGCAGAGGAATTCTGTTGGAGAGGTGGCAATTTGAAAAAGCCTGTAAGCAGCGGTTTTCTATTAGAGAACTGGCAATTTGAAAAAACCTATAAGCAGCGGTTTTCTTTAAGAGAGATGGCAGTTTGAAAAATCCTGTAAGCAGAAGTTTTCTGTTAGAGAGCTGAAAGTTTGAAAAAGACTGTGAGCTGCGGTTTTCTGTCAGAGAGCTGGCTGTTTGGAAAAGCCTGTGAGCATAGTTTTTCTGTTTGAGAACTGGCAGTTTGAAAAAGCCTTTGAGCAGCGGTTTTCTGTTAGAGAACTGGCAGTTTGAAAAAGCCTGTGAGCAGCGGTATTCTGTTTGAGAACTGGCAGTTTGGAAAAGCCTTTGAGCAGCGGTTTTCTGTTAGAGAACTGGCAGTTTGAAAAAGCCTGTGAGCAGCGGTTTTCTGTTAGAGAACTGGCAGCTTGAAAAAGGCTTTGAGCAGCGGTTTTCTGTTAGAGAGATGGCAGTTTGAAAAAGGCTCTGAGCAGCGGTTTGCTGTTAGAGAGCTAACAGTTTGAAAAACATTGTGAGCAGCGGTTTTCTGTTAGAGTGATAGCAGTTTGAAAAAGCCTGTGAGCAGCGTTATTCTGTTAGAGAACTGGCAGTTTGAAAAAGGCTGTGAGCAGCGGTTTTCTGTTAGAGAGATGTGGCAGTTGGAAAAAGACTGTGAGCAGCGGTTTACTTTTAATGAGATGGCAGTTTGGAAAAGCCTGTGAGCAGCGGTTTTCTGTTAGAGAACAAGCAGCTTGAAAAAACCTATAAGCAGCGGTTTTCTGTTAGAGAGATGGCAGTTTGTAAAAGGCTCTGAGCAGCGGTTTTCTGTTAGAGAGATGGCAGTTTGAAAAAGTCTGTAAGCAGCTGTCTTCTGTTAGAGAGATGGCAGTTTGAAAAAAGCCTGTGAGCAGAGGTTTTCTGTTGGAGAGCTGACAGTTTGAAAAGCCTGTGAGCACCGGTATTCTGTAAGAGAACTGGCAGTTTGAAAAAGCCTGTGAACAGCGGTTTTTTGTTAGAGAGATGGCAGTTTGAAAAAGCCTGTGAGCAGCGGTTTTCTGATAGAGATGTGGCAGTTGGAAAAAGACTGTGAGCAGCGGTTTTCAGTTAGAGAGCTGGCGGGTGGAAAAAGACAGTGAGCAGCAGTTTTCTGTTAGAGAGATGGCAGTTTGAAAAAGCCTGTGAGCAGCGGTTTTCTGTTATAGAAATGGCAGTTTGAAAAAGCCTGTGAGCGATGGTTTTCTGTTTGAAAACTGGCAGTTTGGAAAAGCCTGTGAGCCGCGGCTTTCTGTTAGAGAGATGGCAGTTTGGAAAAGCCTGTGAGCAGCGGTTTACTTTTAGTGAGATGGCAGTTTGGAAAAGCCTGTGAGCAACGGTTTTCTGATAGAGATGTGGCAGTTGGAAAAAGCCTGTGAGCAGCAGTTTTCTGTTAGAGAGATGGCAGTTTGAAAAAGCCTGTGAGCAGCGGTTTTCTGTTAGAGAGATGGCAGTTTGAAAAAGTCTGTAAGCAGCTGTCTTCTGTTAGAGAGATGGCAGTTTGAAAAAAGCCTGTGAGCAGAGGTTTTCTGTTGGAGAGGTGGCAAAATGAAAAAGCCTGTAAGCAGCGGTTTTCTATTAGAGAACTGGCAATTTGAAAAAACCTATAAGCAGTGGTTTTCTTTAAGAGTGATGGCAGTTTGAAAAAGTCTGTAAGCAGCTGTCTTCTGTTAGAGAGCTAACAGTTTGAAAAAGATTGTGAGCAGCGGTTATCTGTTAGAGTGATGGCTGGTTGAAAAAGACAGTGAGGAGCAGTTTTCTGTTAGAGAGATGGCATTTTGAAAAAGTCTGTAAGCAGCTGTTTTCTGTAAGAGAGATGGCAGTTGGAAAAAGCCTGTGAGCAGCGTTTTACTGTTGGAGAGATGGCAGTTTGAAAATGCCTGTGAGCAGCGGTTTTCTGTTAGAGAACTGGCAGTTTGGAAAAGCCTGTGAGCAGCGGTTTTCTGTTAGAGAACTGGCAGTTTGAAAAAAGCTATACGCAGCGGTTTTCTGTTAGAGAGATGGCAGTTTGAAAAGCCTGTGAGCACCGGTTTTCTGTAAGAGAACTGGCAGTTTGAAAAAGCCTGTGAGCAGCGGTTTTCTGTTAGAGAGATGGCAGTTTGAAAAAGCCTGTGAGCAGCGGTTTTCTGAAAGAGATGTGGCTGTTGGAAAAACACTGTGAGCAGCGGTTTTCAGTTAGAGAGCTGGCGGGTGGAAAAAGACAGTGAGCAGCAGTTTTCTGTTAGAGAGATGGCAGTTTGAAAAAGCCTGTGAGCAGCGGTTTTCTGTTATAGAAATGGCAGTTTGAAAAAGCCTGTGAGCAGTGGTTTTCTGTTCGAAAACTGGCAGTTTGGAAAAGCCTGTGAGCCGCGGTTTTCTGTTAGAGAGATGGCAGTTTGGAAAAGCCTGTGAGCAGCGGTTTACTTTTAGTGAGATGGCAGTTTGGAAAAGCCTGTGAGCAACGGTTTTCTGATAGAGATGTGGCAGTTGGAAAAAGCCTGTGAGCAGCGGTTTTCTGTTAGAGATGGCAGTTTGAAAAAGCCTGTGAGCAGCGATTTTCTGTTAGAGAGATGGCAGTTTGAAAAAGTCTGTAAGCAGCTGTCTTCTGTTAGAGAGATGGCAGTTTGAAAAAAGCCTGTGAGCAGAGGTTTTCTGTTGGAGAGGTGGCAATTTGAAAAAGCCTGTAAGCAGCGGTATTCTATTAGAGAACTGGCAATTTGAAAAAACCTATAAGCAGCGGTTTTCTTTAAGAAAGATGGCAGTTTGAAAAATCCTGTAAGCAGAAGTTTTTTGTTAGAGAGCTGAAAGTTTGAAAAAGACTGTGAGCTGCGGTTTTCTGTCAGAGAGCTGGCTGTTTGGAAAAGCCTGTGAGCATAGTTTTTCTGTTTGAGAACTGGCAGTTTGAAAAAGCCTTTGAGCAGCAGTTTTCTGTTAGAGAACTGGCAGTTTGGAAAAGCCTGTGAGCAAGGGTATTCTGTTTGAGAACTGGCAGTTTGTAAAAGCCTGTGAGCATCGGTTTTCTGTTAGAGAAATGGCAGTTTGAAAGAGCCTGTGAGCAGCGGTTTTCTGTTAGAGAGATGGCAGTTTGTAAAAGCCTGTGTGCAGCGGTTTTCTGGTAGAGAACTGGCAGTTTGAAATAGCCTGTGAGCAGCGGTTTTCTGATAGAGATGTGGCTGTTGGAAAAAGACTGTGAGCAGCGGTTTTCAGTTAGAGAGCTGGCGGGTGGAAAAAGACAGTGAGCAGCTGTTTTCTGTTAGAGAGATGGCAGTTTGAAAAAGCCTGTGAGCAGCGGTTTTCTGTTATAGAAATGGCAGTTTGGAAAAGCCTGTGAGCAACGGTTTACTGATAGAGATGTGGCAGTTGGAAAAAGCCTGTGAGCAGCGGTTTTCTGTTAGAGATGGCAGTTTGAAAAAGTCTGTAAGCAGCGGTTTTCTGTTAGAGAGCTGGCAGTTAGAAAAAGCCTGTAAGCAACTGTTTTCTGTTGGAGAGATGGCAGTGTGCAAAAGCCTGTGAGCAGCGGTTCTCTTTTAGAGAAATGGCAGTTTGAAAAAGCCTGTGAGCAGAGGTTTTCAGTTAGAGAGATGGCAGTTTGAAAAAGCCTGTGAGCAGTGGTTTTCTGTTCGACAACTGGCAGTTTGAAAAAGCCTGTGAGCCGCGGATTTCTTTTAGAGACATGGCAGTTTGAAAAAGCCTGTGAGCAGTGGTTGTCTGTTAGAGAGCTGGAAGTTTGATAAAGCCTGAGAGCAGCGGTTTTCTCTTAGAGAGATAGCAGTTTGAAAAAGCCTGTGAGCAGCAGTTTTCTGTTAGAGAGATGGCAGTTTGAAAAAGCCTGTGAGCAGCAGTTTTCTGTTAGAGAACTGGCATTTGAAAATGCCCGTGAGCAGCGGTTTTCTGTTAGAGAACTGGCAGTTTGAAAAACCTGAGAGCAGTGGTTTTCTGTTAGAGAAATGGCAGTTTGAAAGAGCCTGTGAGCAGCGGTTTTCTGTTAGAGAGATGGCAGTTTGTAAAAGCCTGTGTGCAGCGGTTTTCTGGTAGAGAACTGGCAGTTTGAAATAACCTGTGAGAAGCGGTTTTCAGTTAGAGTACTGGCAGTTTGAAAAAGGCTGTGAGGAGCGGTTTTCTGTTAGAGAGATGTCAGTTTGGAAAAGCCTGTGAGCAGCGGTTTTCTGATAGAGATGTGGCAGTTGGAAAAAGACTGTGAGCAGCGGTTTACTTTTAATGAGATGGCAGTTTGGAAAAGCCTGTAAGCAGCGGTTTTCTGTTAGAGAACAAGCAGCTTGAAAAAACCTATAAACAGCGGTTTTCTGTTAGAGAGATGGCAGTTTGTAAAAGGCTGTGAGCAGCGGTTTTCTGTTAGAGAGCTGAAAGTTTGAAAAAGACTGTGAGCAGTGGTTTTCTGTCAGAGAGCTGGCTGTTTGGAAAAGCCTGTGAGCATAGGTTTTCTGTTTGAGAACTGGCAGTTTGAAAAAGTCTGTGAGCAGCGGTTTTCTGACAGAGAGCTGGCAGTTTGAAAAAACCTGTGAGCAGCGGTTTTCTGTTAGAGAGATGGCAGTTTGAAAAAGTCTGTGAGCAGCAGTTTGCTGTTAGAGATTTGGCAGTTTGAAAAAGACTGTGAGCTGCGGTTTTCTGTTAGGGAGATGGCAGTGTGAAAAAGCCTGTGAGCAGCGGTTTTCTGTTAGTGGTTTGGCAGTTTGAAAAAGATTGTGAGCAGCGGTTTTCTGTTGGACAGATGGTAGTTTGATAAAGCCTGTGAGCAGCAGTTTTCTGTTAGAGAGCTAACAGTTTGAAAAAGATTGTGAGCAGCGGTTATCTGTTAGAGTGATGGCTGGTTGAAAAAAACAGTGAGGAGCAGTTTTCTGTTAGAGAGATGGCATTTTGAAAAAGTCTGTAAGCAGCTGTTTTCTGTAAGAGAGATGGCAGTTGGAAAAAGCCTGTGAGCAGCGTTTTACTGTTGGAGAGATGGCAGTTTGAAAATGCCTGTGAGCAGCGGTTTTCTGTTAGAGAACTGGCAGTTTGGAAAAGCCTGTGAGCAGCGGTTTTCTGTTAGAGAACTGGCAGTTTGAAAAAAGCTATACGCAGCGGTTTTCTGTTAGAGAGATGGCAGTTTGAAAAAGCCTGTGAGCAGCGGTTTTCTGAAAGAGATGTGGCTGTTGGAAAAACACTGTGAGCAGCGGTTTTCAGTTAGAGAGCTGGCGGGTGGAAAAAGACAGTGAGCAGCAGTTTTCTGTTAGAGAGATGGCAGTTTGAAAAAGTCTGTGAGCAGCAGTTTGCTGTTAGAGATTTGGCAGTTTGAAAAAGACTGTGAGCTGCGGTTTTCTGTTAGAGAGATGGCAGTGTGAAAAAGCCTGTGAGCAGCGGTTTTCTGTTAGTGGTTTGGCAGTTTGAAAAAGATTATGAGCAGCGGTTTTCTGTTGGACAGATGGCAGTTTGATAAAGCCTGTGAGCAGCGGTTTTCTGTTAGAGAGATGGCAGTTTGAAAAAGCCTGTGAGCAGCGGTTTTCTGTTAGAGAACTGGCAGTTTGGAAAAGCCTGTGAGCAGCGGTTTTCTGTTAGAGAACTGGCAGTTTGAAAAAAGCTATACGCAGCGGTTTTCTGTTAGAGAGATGGCAGTTTGAACAAGCCTGTAAGCAGCGGTTTTCTGTTAGAGAGCTGACAGTTTGAAAAGCCTGTGAGCACCGGTATTCTGTAAGAGAACTGGCAGTTTGAAAAAGCCTGTGAGCAGCGGTTTTCTGTTAGAGAGATGGCAGTTTGAAAAAGACTGTGAGCTGCGGTTTTCTGTTAGAGAGATGGCAGTGTGAAAAAGCCTGTGAGCAGCGGTTTTCTGTTAGAGATTTGGCAGTTTGAAAAAGCCTGTGAGCAGCGGTTTTCTGTTAGTGGTTTGGCAGTTTGAAAAAGATTGTGAGCAGCGGTTTTCTGTTGGACAGATGGCAGTTTGATAAAGCCTGTGAGCAGCGGTTTTCTGTTAGAGAGATGGCAATTTGAAAAAGCCTGTGAGCAGCGGTTTTCTGCTAGAGAACTGTTAGTTTGGAAAAGCCTTTAAGCCGCGGTTTTCTGTTAGAGAACTGGCAATTTGAAAAAGCCTGTGAGCAGCGGTTTTCTGTTAGAGAGATGGCAATTTGAAAAAGCCTGTGAGCAGCGGTTTTCTGTTAGAGAGATGGCAGTTTGAAAAAGGCTGTGAACTGCGGTTTTCTGTTAGAGAGATGGCAGTTTGAAAAAGCCTGTGAGCAGTGGTTTTCTGTTAGAGAGTTAACAGTTTGAAAAAGATTGTGAGCAGCGGTTATCTGTTAGAGTGATGGCTGGTTGAAAAAGACAGTGAGGAGCAGTTTTCTGTTAGAGAGATGGCATTTTGAAAAAGTCTGTAAGCAGCTGTTTTCTGTAAGAGAGATGGCAGTTGGAAAAAGCCTGTGAGCAGCGGTTTACTGTTGGAGAGATGGCAGTTTGAAAATGCCTGTGAGCAGCGGTTTTCTGTTAGAGAACTGGCAGTTTGGAAAAGCCTGTGAGCAGCGGTTTTCTGTTAGACAGCTGGCAGTTTGAAAAAGCCTGTGAGCAGCGGTTTTCTGTTAGAGAACTGGCAGTTTGAAAAAAGCTATACGCAGCGGTTTTCTGTTAGAGAGATGGCAGTTTGAACAAGCCTGAAAGCAGCGGTTTTCTGTTAGAGAGCTGACAGTTTGAAAAGCCTGTGAGCACCGGTATTCTGTAAGAGAACTGGCAGTTTGAAAAAGCCTGTGAGCAGCGGTTTTCTGTTAGAGAGATGGCAGTTTGAAAAAGCCTGTGAGCAGCGGTTTTCTGATAGAGATGTGGCTGTTGGAAAAAGACTGTGATCAGCGGTTTTCAGTTAGAGAGCTGGCGGGTGGAAAAAGACAGTGAGCAGCAGTTTTCTGTTGGAGAGATGGCAATTTGAAAAAGCCTGTGAGCAGTGGTTTTCTGTTCGACAACTGGCAGTGTGGAAAAGCCTGTGAGCAGTGGTATTCTGTTCGAAAACTGGCAGTTTGGAAAAGCCTGTGAGCCGCGGTTTTCTGTTAGAGAGATGGCAGTTTGGAAAAGCCTGTGAGCAGCGGTTTACTTTTAGTGAGATGGCAGTTTGGAAAAGCCTGTGAGCAACGGTTTTCTGATAGAGATGTGGCAGTTGGAAAAAGCCTGTGAGCAGCAGTTTTCTGTTAGAGATGGCAGTTTGAAAAAGCCTGTGAGCACCGGTTTTCTGTTAGAGAGATGGCAGTTTGAAAAAGTCTGTAAGCAGCTTTCTTCTGTTAGAGAGATGGCAGTTTGAAAAAAGCCTGTGAGCAGACGAATTCTGTTGGAGAGGTGGCAATTTGAAAAAGCCTGTAAGCAGAGGAATTCTGTTGGAGAGGTGGCAATTTGAAAAAGCCTGTAAGCAGCGGTTTTCTATTAGAGAACTGGCAATTTGAAAAAACCTATAAGCAGCGGTTTTCTTTAAGAGAGATGGCAGTTTGAAAAATCCTGTAAGCAGAAGTTTTCTGTTAGAGAGCTGAAAGTTTGAAAAAGACTGTGAGCTGCGGTTTTCTGTCAGAGAGCTGGCTGTTTGGAAAAGCCTGTGAGCATAGTTTTTCTGTTTGAGAACTGGCAGTTTGAAAAAGCCTTTGAGCAGCGGTTTTCTGTTAGAGAACTGGCAGTTTGAAAAAGCCTGTGAGCAGCGGTATTCTGTTTGAGAACTGGCAGTTTGGAAAAGCCTTTGAGCAGCGGTTTTCTGTTAGAGAACTGGCAGTTTGAAAAAGCCTGTGAGCAGCGGTTTTCTGTTAGAGAACTGGCAGCTTGAAAAAGGCTTTGAGCAGCGGTTTTCTGTTAGAGAGATGGCAGTTTGAAAAAGGCTCTGAGCAGCGGTTTGCTGTTAGAGAGCTAACAGTTTGAAAAACATTGTGAGCAGCGGTTTTCTGTTAGAGTGATAGCAGTTTGAAAAAGCCTGTGAGCAGCGTTATTCTGTTAGAGAACTGGCAGTTTGAAAAAGGCTGTGAGCAGCGGTTTTCTGTTAGAGAGATGTGGCAGTTGGAAAAAGACTGTGAGCAGCGGTTTACTTTTAATGAGATGGCAGTTTGGAAAAGCCTGTGAGCAGCGGTTTTCTGTTAGAGAACAAGCAGCTTGAAAAAACCTATAAGCAGCGGTTTTCTGTTAGAGAGATGGCAGTTTGTAAAAGGCTCTGAGCAGCGGTTTTCTGTTAGAGAGATGGCAGTTTGAAAAAGTCTGTAAGCAGCTGTCTTCTGTTAGAGAGATGGCAGTTTGAAAAAAGCCTGTGAGCAGAGGTTTTCTGTTGGAGAGCTGACAGTTTGAAAAGCCTGTGAGCACCGGTATTCTGTAAGAGAACTGGCAGTTTGAAAAAGCCTGTGAACAGCGGTTTTTTGTTAGAGAGATGGCAGTTTGAAAAAGCCTGTGAGCAGCGGTTTTCTGATAGAGATGTGGCAGTTGGAAAAAGACTGTGAGCAGCGGTTTTCAGTTAGAGAGCTGGCGGGTGGAAAAAGACAGTGAGCAGCAGTTTTCTGTTAGAGAGATGGCAGTTTGAAAAAGCCTGTGAGCAGCGGTTTTCTGTTATAGAAATGGCAGTTTGAAAAAGCCTGTGAGCGATGGTTTTCTGTTTGAAAACTGGCAGTTTGGAAAAGCCTGTGAGCCGCGGCTTTCTGTTAGAGAGATGGCAGTTTGGAAAAGCCTGTGAGCAGCGGTTTACTTTTAGTGAGATGGCAGTTTGGAAAAGCCTGTGAGCAACGGTTTTCTGATAGAGATGTGGCAGTTGGAAAAAGCCTGTGAGCAGCAGTTTTCTGTTAGAGAGATGGCAGTTTGAAAAAGCCTGTGAGCAGCGGTTTTCTGTTAGAGAGATGGCAGTTTGAAAAAGTCTGTAAGCAGCTGTCTTCTGTTAGAGAGATGGCAGTTTGAAAAAAGTCTGTGAGCAGAGGTTTTCTGTTGGAGAGGTGGCAAATTGAAAAAGCCTGTAAGCAGCGGTTTTCTATTAGAGAACTGGCAATTTGAAAAAACCTATAAGCAGTGGTTTTCTTTAAGAGTGATGGCAGTTTGAAAAAGTCTGTAAGCAGCTGTCTTCTGTTAGAGAGCTAACAGTTTGAAAAAGATTGTGAGCAGCGGTTATCTGTTAGAGTGATGGCTGGTTGAAAAAGACAGTGAGGAGCAGTTTTCTGTTAGAGAGATGGCATTTTGAAAAAGTCTGTAAGCAGCTGTTTTCTGTAAGAGAGATGGCAGTTGGAAAAAGCCTGTGAGCAGCGTTTTACTGTTGGAGAGATGGCAGTTTGAAAATGCCTGTGAGCAGCGGTTTTCTGTTAGAGAACTGGCAGTTTGGAAAAGCCTGTGAGCAGCGGTTTTCTGTTAGAGAACTGGCAGTTTGAAAAAAGCTATACGCAGCGGTTTTCTGTTAGAGAGATGGCAGTTTGAAAAGCCTGTGAGCACCGGTTTTCTGTAAGAGAACTGGCAGTTTGAAAAAGCCTGTGAGCAGCGGTTTTCTGTTAGAGAGATGGCAGTTTGAAAAAGCCTGTGAGCAGCGGTTTTCTGAAAGAGATGTGGCTGTTGGAAAAACACTGTGAGCAGCGGTTTTCAGTTAGAGAGCTGGCGGGTGGAAAAAGACAGTGAGCAGCAGTTTTCTGTTAGAGAGATGGCAGTTTGAAAAAGCCTGTGAGCAGCGGTTTTCTGTTATAGAAATGGCAGTTTGAAAAAGCCTGTGAGCAGTGGTTTTCTGTTCGAAAACTGGCAGTTTGGAAAAGCCTGTGAGCCGCGGTTTTCTGTTAGAGAGATGGCAGTTTGGAAAAGCCTGTGAGCAGCGGTTTACTTTTAGTGAGATGGCAGTTTGGAAAAGCCTGTGAGCAACGGTTTTCTGATAGAGATGTGGCAGTTGGAAAAAGCCTGTGAGCAGCGGTTTTCTGTTAGAGATGGCAGTTTGAAAAAGCCTGTGAGCAGCGATTTTCTGTTAGAGAGATGGCAGTTTGAAAAAGTCTGTAAGCAGCTGTCTTCTGTTAGAGAGATGGCAGTTTGAAAAAAGCCTGTGAGCAGAGGTTTTCTGTTGGAGAGGTGGCAATTTGAAAAAGCCTGTAAGCAGCGGTATTCTATTAGAGAACTGGCAATTTGAAAAAACCTATAAGCAGCGGTTTTCTTTAAGAAAGATGGCAGTTTGAAAAATCCTGTAAGCAGAAGTTTTTTGTTAGAGAGCTGAAAGTTTGAAAAAGACTGTGAGCTGCGGTTTTCTGTCAGAGAGCTGGCTGTTTGGAAAAGCCTGTGAGCATAGTTTTTCTGTTTGAGAACTGGCAGTTTGAAAAAGCCTTTGAGCAGCAGTTTTCTGTTAGAGAACTGGCAGTTTGGAAAAGCCTGTGAGCAAGGGTATTCTGTTTGAGAACTGGCAGTTTGTAAAAGCCTGTGAGCATCGGTTTTCTGTTAGAGAAATGGCAGTTTGAAAGAGCCTGTGAGCAGCGGTTTTCTGTTAGAGAGATGGCAGTTTGTAAAAGCCTGTGAGCAGCGGTTTTCTGGTAGAGAACTGGCAGTTTGAAATAGCCTGTGAGCAGCGGTTTTCTGATAGAGATGTGGCTGTTGGAAAAAGACTGTGAGCAGCGGTTTTCAGTTAGAGAGCTGGCGGGTGGAAAAAGACAGTGAGCAGCTGTTTTCTGTTAGAGAGATGGCAGTTTGAAAAAGCCTGTGAGCAGCGGTTTTCTGTTATAGAAATGGCAGTTTGGAAAAGCCTGTGAGCAACGGTTTACTGATAGAGATGTGGCAGTTGGAAAAAGCCTGTGAGCAGCGGTTTTCTGTTAGAGATGGCAGTTTGAAAAAGTCTGTAAGCAGCGGTTTTCTGTTAGAGAGCTGGCAGTTAGAAAAAGCCTGTAAGCAACGGTTTTCTGTTGGAGAGATGGCAGTGTGCAAAAGCCTGTGAGCAGCGGTTCTCTTTTAGAGAAATGGCAGTTTGAAAAAGCCTGTGAGCAGAGGTTTTCAGTTAGAGAGATGGCAGTTTGAAAAAGCCTGTGAGCAGTGGTTTTCTGTTCGACAACTGGCAGTTTGAAAAAGCCTGTGAGCCGCGGATTTCTTTTAGAGACATGGCAGTTTGAAAAAGCCTGTGAGCAGTGGTTGTCTGTTAGAGAGCTGGAAGTTTGATAAAGCCTGAGAGCAGCGGTTTTCTCTTAGAGAGATAGCAGTTTGAAAAAGACTGTGAGCAGCGGTTTTCTGTTAGAGAGATGGCAGTTTGAAAAAGCCTGTGAGCAGCAGTTTTCTGTTAGAGAACTGGCATTTGAAAATGCCCGTGAGCAGCGGTTTTCTGTTAGAGAACTGGCAGTTTGAAAAACCTGAGAGCAGTGGTTTTCTGTTAGAGAAATGGCAGTTTGAAAGAGCCTGTGAGCAGCGGTTTTCTGTTAGAGAGATGGCAGTTTGTAAAAGCCTGTGTGCAGCGGTTTTCTGGTAGAGAACTGGCAGTTTGAAATAACCTGTGAGAAGCGGTTTTCAGTTAGAGTACTGGCAGTTTGAAAAAGGCTGTGAGGAGCGGTTTTCTGTTAGAGAGATGTCAGTTTGGAAAAGCCTGTGAGCAGCGGTTTTCTGATAGAGATGTGGCAGTTGGAAAAAGACTGTGAGCAGCGGTTTACTTTTAATGAGATGGCAGTTTGGAAAAGCCTGTAAGCAGCGGTTTTCTGTTAGAGAACAAGCAGCTTGAAAAAACCTATAAACAGCGGTTTTCTGTTAGAGAGATGGCAGTTTGTAAAAGGCTGTGAGCAGCGGTTTTCTGTTAGAGAGCTGAAAGTTTGAAAAAGACTGTGAGCAGTGGTTTTCTGTCAGAGAGCTGGCTGTTTGGAAAAGCCTGTGAGCATAGGTTTTCTGTTTGAGAACTGGCAGTTTGAAAAAGTCTGTGAGCAGCGGTTTTCTGACAGAGAGCTGGCAGTTTGAAAAAACCTGTGAGCAGCGGTTTTCTGTTAGAGAGATGGCAGTTTGAAAAAGTCTGTGAGCAGCAGTTTGCTGTTAGAGATTTGGCAGTTTGAAAAAGACTGTGAGCTGCGGTTTTCTGTTAGGGAGATGGCAGTGTGAAAAAACCTGTGAGCAGCGGTTTTCTGTTAGAGAGATGGCAGTTTGAAAAAGTCTGTGAGCAGCAGTTTGCTGTTAGAGATTTGGCAGTTTGAAAAAGACTGTGAGCTGCGGTTTTCTGTTAGGGAGATGGCAGTGTGAAAAAGCCTGTGAGCAGCGGTTTTCTGTTAGTGGTTTGGCAGTTTGAAAAAGATTGTGAGCAGCGGTTTTCTGTTGGACAGATGGTAGTTTGATAAAGCCTGTGAGCAGCAGTTTTCTGTTAGAGAGCTAACAGTTTGAAAAAGATTGTGAGCAGCGGTTATCTGTTAGAGTGATGGCTGGTTGAAAAAAACAGTGAGGAGCAGTTTTCTGTTAGAGAGATGGCATTTTGAAAAAGTCTGTAAGCAGCTGTTTTCTGTAAGAGAGATGGCAGTTGGAAAAAGCCTGTGAGCAGCGTTTTACTGTTGGAGAGATGGCAGTTTGAAAATGCCTGTGAGCAGCGGTTTTCTGTTAGAGAACTGGCAGTTTGGAAAAGCCTGTGAGCAGCGGTTTTCTGTTAGAGAACTGGCAGTTTGAAAAAAGCTATACGCAGCGGTTTTCTGTTAGAGAGATGGCAGTTTGAAAAAGCCTGTGAGCAGCGGTTTTCTGAAAGAGATGTGGCTGTTGGAAAAACACTGTGAGCAGCGGTTTTCAGTTAGAGAGCTGGCGGGTGGAAAAAGACAGTGAGCAGCAGTTTTCTGTTAGAGAGATGGCAGTTTGAAAAAGCCTGTGAGCAGCGGTTTTCTGTTATAGAAATGGCAGTTTGAAAAAGCCTGTGAGCAGTGGTTTTCTGTTCGAAAACTGGCAGTTTGGAAAAGCCTGTGAGCCGCGGTTTTCTGTTAGAGAGATGGCAGTTTGGAAAAGCCTGTGAGCAGCGGTTTACTTTTAGTGAGATGGCAGTTTGGAAAAGCCTGTGAGCAACGGTTTTCTGATAGAGATGTGGCAGTTGGAAAAAGCCTGTGAGCAGCGGTTTTCTGTTAGAGATGGCAGTTTGAAAAAGCCTGTGAGCACCGGTTTTCTGTTAGAGAGATGGCAGTTTGAAAAAGTCTGTAAGCAGCTGTCTTCTGTTAGAGAGATGGCAGTTTGAAAAAAGCCTGTGAGCAGAGGTTTTCTGTTGGACAGGTGGCAATTTGAAAAAGCCTGTAAGCAGCGGTTTTCTATTAGAGAACTGGCAATTTGAAAAAACCTATAAGCAGCGGTTTTCTTTAAGAGAGATGGCAGTTTGAAAAATCCTGTAAGCAGAAGTTTTTTGTTAGAGAGCTGAAACTTTGAAAAAGACTGTGAGCTGCGGTTTTCTGTCAGAGAGCTGGCTGTTTGGAAAAGCCTGTGAGCATAGTTTTTCTGTTTGAGAACTGGCAGTTTGAAAAAGCCTGTGAGCAGCGGTTTTCTGTTGGAGAGATGGCAGTTTGAAAAAGCCTGTAAGCAGCGGTTTTCTGTTAGAGAACTGGCCGTTTGAAAAATCCTATAAGCAGCGGTTTTCTGTTAGAGAGATGGCAGTTTGAAAAAGATTGTGAGCAGCGGTTTTCTGTTAGAGAGATGGCAGTTTGAAAAAGCCTGTGAGCAGCGGTTTTCTGTTAGTGAGATGGCAGTTTGAAAAAGGCTTTGAGCAGCGGTTTTCTGTTAGAGAGATGGCAGTTTAGAAAAGCCTGTGAGCAGCGGTATTCTGTTAGAGTGATGGCAGTTTGAAAAAGCCTGTGAGCAGTGGTTTTCTGTTAGAGAACTGCCAGTTTGAAAAATCCTATAAGCAGCGGTTTTCTGCTAGAGAACTGTTAGTTTGGAAAAGCCTTTAAGCAGCGGTTTTCTGTTAGAGAACTGGCAATTTGAAAAAGCCTGTGAGCAGCGGTTTTCTGTTAGAGAGATGGCAGTTTGGAAAAGCCTGTGAGCAGCAGTTTTCTGTTAGAGAACTGGCAATTTGAAAAAGCCTGTGAGCAGCGGTTTTCTGTTAGAGAACAGGCAGTTTGGAAAAGCCTGTGAGCAGCAGTTTTCTGTTAGAGAACTGGCAGTTTGAAAAAAGCTATAAGCAGCGGTGTTCTGTTAGAGAGATGGCAGTTTGAACAAGCCTGTAAGCAGCGGTTTTCTGTTAGAGAGCTGACAGTTTGAAAAGCCTGTGAGCAGCGGTATTCTGTTAGAGAACTGGCAGTTTGAAAAAGCCTGTGGGCCGCATTTTCTGTTAGAGAGATGGCAGTTTGAAAAAGCCTGTGAGCAGCGGTTTACTTTTAGTGAGATGGCAGTTTGGAAAAGCCTGTGAGCAGCGGTTTTCTGATAGAGATGTGGATGTTGGAAAAAGCCTGTGAGCAGCGGTTTTCAGTTAGAGAGCTGGCGGGTTGAAAGAGACAGTGAGCAGCAGTTTTCTGTTATAGAGATGGCAGTTTGAAAAAGCCTGTGAGCAGCGGTTTTCTGTTGGAGAGATGGCAGTTTGAAAAAGCCTGCGAGCAGCGGTTTTCTGTTAGAGAGATGGCAGTTTGAAAAATCCTGTAAGCAGCGGTTTTCTGTTAGAGAGCTGAAAGTTTGAAAAAGACTGTGAGCTGTGGTTTTCTGTCAGAGAGCTGGCTGTTTGGAAAAGCCTGTGAGCATAGGTTTACTGTTTGAGAACTGGCAGTTTGAAAAAGCCTTTGAGCAGCGGTTTTCTGTTAGAGAGATGGCAGTTTGAAAACGTCGGTGAGCAGCGGTTTTCTGTTAGAGATCTGGCATTTTGAAAAATCCTGTAAGCAGCGGTTTTCTTTTAGAGAGATGGGAGTTTGAAAAAGTCTGTGAGCAGCGGTTTTCTGTTAGAGAACCGGCAGTTTGAAAAAGCCTGTGAGCATCGGTTTACTGCTAGCGAGCTGGCACTTTGAAAAAGCCTGTGAGCAGCGGTTGTCTGTTAGAGAACTGGCAGTTTGAAAAAGCCTGTGAGCAGCGGTTTGTTGTTAGACAGCTGGCAGTTTGAAAATGCCTGTGAGCAGCGGTTTTCTGTTAGGGAACTGTCAGTATGTAAAAGTCTTTGAGCAGCGGTTTTCTGTTAGAGAACATGTCAGTTTGAAAAAGCCTGTGAGCACCAGTATTCTGTTAGAGAACTGGCAGTTTGAAAAAGCCTGTGAGCAGCGGTTTTCTGTTAGAGAGATGGCAGTTTGAAAAAGTCTGTGAGCAGCGGTTTTCTGTTAGAGAGATGGCCGTTTGAAAAATCCTATGAGCAGCGGTTTTCTGTTAGAGAGCTGGCAGTTTGAAAAAGCTGGTGAGCAGCGGTTTTCTGTTAGAGAGATGGCAGTTTGAAAAAGGCTGTGAGCAGCCGTTTTCTGTTTGAGAGATGGCAGTTTGAAAAATCCTGTGAGCAGCAGTTTTCTGTTAGAGAGATGGCAGTTTGAAAAAGGCTGTGAGCAGCGGTTTTCTGTTTGAGAGATGGCAGTTTGAAAAAGGCAGTGAGCCCCGGTTTTCTAGTAGAGAGCTGGGAGTTTGAAAAAGCCAGTGAGCATCAGTTTTCTGTTAGAGACCTGGCAGTTTGAAAAAGCCTGTGAGCAGCAGTTTTCTGTTAGGGAACTGGAAGTTTGTAAAAGTCTTTGAGCAGCCGTTTTCTGTTAGAGAACTGGCAGTTTGAAAAAACCTGTGAGCAGCAGTTTTCTGTTAGCGAACTGGCAGTTTGAAAAAGCCTGTAAGCAGCAGATTTCTGTTAGAGAGATGTCAGTTTGAAAAAGCCTGTGAGCATTGCTTTTCTGTTAGACAACTGGCAGTTGGAAAAAGCCTCTGAGCAGCAGTTTTCTGTTAGAGAGATGCCAGTTTGAAAATTCCTGTGAGCAGCGGTTTTCTGTTAGAGAGATGGCAGTTTGAAAAGTACTGTGAGCAGCGGTTTTCTGTTAGAGAGATGGCAGTTTGAAAAACTCTGTAAGCGGTGGTTTTCTTTTAGAGAGCTGGCAGATTGAAAAAGCTTGTGAGCAGCGGTTTTCTGTTAGAGAGATCGCAGTTTGAAAAAGCCTTTGAGCTGCGTATTTCTCTTAGAGAATTGGCAGTTTGAAAAAGCCTGTGAGCAGCGGTTTACTGTTAGAGAGATGGCAGTTTGAAAAAGCCTGTGATCAGCGGTTTTCTGTCGGAGAGATGGCCGTTTGAAAAAGCCTGTGAGCAGCGGTTTTCTGTTAGAGAGATGGCAGTTTGAAAAATCCTGTGAGCAGCGGTTTACTGTTAGTGAGCTGGCAGTTTGAAAAGTCCTGTGAGCAGCGGTTTACTGTTAGAGAGATGGCAGTTTGACAATTCCTGTGAGCAGCGTTTTTCTGTGAGAGATGGCAGTTTGAAAAAGCCTGTGAGCATCAGTTTTTTGTTAGAGAGAAGGCAGTTTGAAAAATCCTGTGAGCAGCGGTTTTCTGTTAGTGAGCTGGCTGTTTGAAAAATCCTGTGCGCAGCGGTTTTCTGTTACAGAGCTGGAAATTTGAAAAGTCCTGTGAGCAGCGGATTTCTGTTAGAGAGATGGCAGTTTGAAAAAGCCTTTAAGCAGCGGATTTCTGTTAGAGAGATGGCAGTTTGAAAAAGCCAGTGAGCAGCGGTTTTCTGTTAGAGCCCTGGCAGTTTGAAAAAACCTGTGAGCAGCAGTTTTCTGTTAGGGAACTGGCAGTTTGAAAAAGCCTGTAAGCAGCAGATTTCTGTTAGAGAGATGTCAGTTTGAAAAAGCCTGTGAGCCTTGCTTTTCTGTTAGACAACTGGCAGTCTGAAAAAGCCTGTGAGCAGCGGTTTTCTGTTAGAGAGATGGGAGTTTGTAAAAGTCTTTGAGCAGCTGTTTTCTGTTAGATAACTGGCAGTTTGAAAAAGCCTGTGAGCAGCAGCTTTCTGTTAGAGAACTAGCATTTTGAAAAAGCTTGTGAGCAGCGGTTTTCAGTTACAGAGATGGCAGTTTGAAAAATTCTGTAAGCGGTGGTTTTCTTTTAGAGAGCTGGCAGATTGAAAAAGCCTGTGAGCAGCCGTTTTCTGTTAGAGAGATGGCAGTTTGAAAAAGCCTGTGACCAGCGGTTTACTGTTAGAGAGATGGGAGTTTGAAAAAGCCTGTGAGCAGCGGTTTTCTGTTAGAGAGATGGCAGTTTGAAAAAGCTGGTGAGCAGCGGTTTTCTGTTAGAGAGATGGCAGTTTGAAAAAGCTGGTGAGCAGCGGCTTTCTGTTACAGAGATGGCAGTTTGAAAAATCCTGTGAGCAGCGGTTTTCTGTTAGAGAGCCGGCAGTTTGAAAAAGCTGGTGAGCAGCGGTTTTCTGTTAGAGAGCCGGCAGTTTGAAAAAGCTGGTGAGCAGCGGTTTTCTGTTACAGAGATGGCAGTTTGAAAAAGCTGGTGAGCAGCGGTTTTCTGTTAGAGAGCCGGCAGTTTGAAAAAGCTGGTGAGCAGCGGTTTTCTGTTACAGAGATGGCAGTTTGAAAAATCCTGTGAGCAGCGGTTTTCTGTTAGAGAGCCGGCAGTTTGAAAAAGCTGGTGAGCAGCGGTTTTCTGTTAGAGAGATGGCAGTTTGAAAAATCCTGTGAGCAGCGGTTTTCTGTTAGAGAGATGGCAGTTTGAAAAGTCCTGTGAGCAGCGGTTTTCTATGAGAGAGATGGCAGTTTGAAAAAACCTGTGAGCAGCGGTTTTCTGTTAGAGAGCTGGCAGTTTGAAAACTCCTGTGAGCAGCGGTTTTCTGTTAGAGAGATGGCAGTTTGAAAACTCATGTGAGCAGCGGTTTTCTTTTAGAGAGCTGGCAGTTTGAAAAAGCCTGTGAGCAGCGGTTTTCTGTTAGAGAGATGGCAGTTTGAAAAACTCTGTAAGCGGTGGTTTTCTTTTAGAGAGCTGGCAGTTTGAAAAAGCCTGTGAGCTGCGTTTTTCTCTTAGAGAATTGGCAGTTTGAAAAAGCCTGTGAGCAGCGGTTTACTGGTAGAGAGATGGCAGTTTGAAATAGCCTATGATCAGCGGTTTTCTGTTTGAGAGATGGCAGCTTGAAAAATCCTGTGAGCAGCGTTTTTCTGTTAGAGAGATGGCAGTTTGAAAAAGCCTGTGAGCATCGGTGTTCTGATAGAGAACTGGCAGTTTGAAAAAGCCTGTGAGCAGTGGTTTTCGGTTAGAGAGATGGCAGTTTGAAAAAGCCTGTGAGCATCGGTGTTCTGATAGAGAACTGGCATTTTGAAAAAGCTTGTGAGCAGCGGTTTTCTGTTAGAGAGATGGCAGATTGAAAAAGTCTGTGTGTAGCGGTTTTCTGTTAGAGAGATGGCAGTTTGAAAAATTCTGTAAGCGGTGGTTTTCTGTTAGAGAGCTGGAAGTTTGAAAAAGCCTGTGAGCAGCCTTTTTCTGTTAGAGAGATGGCAGTTTGAAAAAGCCTTTGAGCTGCGTATTTCTCTTAGAGAATTGGCAGTTTGAAAAAGCCTCTGAGCAGCGGTTTACTGTTAGAGAGATGGCAGTTTGAAAAAGCCTGTGATCAGCGGTTTTCTGTTGGAGAGATGGCAGTTTGAAAAAGCTTGTGAGCAGCGGTTTTCTGCTGGAGAGCCAGCAGTTTGAAAAAGCCTCTGAGCAGCGGTTTTCTGTTAGAGAGATGGCACTTTGAAAAGTCCTGTGAGCAGCGGTTTTCTGTTAGAGAGATGGCAGTTGAAAAAGCCTGTGAGCAGCGGTTTACTGTTAGAGAGATGGCAGTTTGACAATTCCTGTGAGCAGCGGTTTTCTGTGAGAGATGGCAGTTTGAAAAAGCCTGTGAGCATCAGTTTTTTGTTAGAGAGAAGGCAGTTTGAAAAATCCTGTGAGCAGCGGTTTTCTGTTAGTGAGCTGGCTGTTTGAAAAATCCTGTGCGCAGCGGTTTTCTGTTACAGAGCTGGAAATTTGAAAAGTCCTGTGACCAGCGGTTTTCTGTTAGAGAGATGGCAGTTTGAAAAAGCCTGTAAGCAGCGGTTTTCTGTTAGAGAGATGGCAGTTTGAAAAAGCCTGTGAGCACCGGTTTTCTGTTAGAGAGCTGGGAGTTTGAAAAAGCCAGTGAGCAGCAGTTTTCTGTTAGAGAGATGGCAGTTTGAAAAAGCCTGTGAGCACCGGTTTTATGTTAGAGAGCTGTGAGTTTGAAAAAGCCAGTGAGCAGCAGTTTTCTGTTAGAGAGCTGGCAGTTTGAAAAAGCCTGTGAGCAGCGGTTTTCTGTTGGAGAGAAGGCAGTTTGAAATAGCCTGTGAGCAGCGGTTTTCTGTTAGAGAGCTGGCAGTTTGAAAAAGCCTGTGAGCACCGGTTTTCTGTTAAAAAGATGGCAGTTTGAAAAAGACTGTGAGCAGCGGTTTTCTGATGGAGCGGTGTCAATTTGAAAAAGCCTGTGAGCAGCGGTTTTCTGTTAGAGAACTGGCAGTTTAAAAATGCCTGGTAGCAGCGGTTTTCTGTTAGAGAGATCGCAGTTTGAAAAAGGCTGTGAGCATCGATTTTCTGTGAGAGAAATGGCAGATTGAAAAAGCCTGTGAGAAGCAGTTCTCTGTTAGAGAACTGGCAGTTTGAAATAGCTTGTGAGCAGCGGTTTTCGGGAACAGAACTGGCAGTTTGAAAAAGCCTGTGAGCAGTGGTTTTCTGTTGGAGACATGGCACTAAGAAAAAGCCTGTGAGCAACGGTTTTCAGTTAGTGAGCTGGCAGTGTGAAAAAGCCTGCGAGCTTCGGCTTTCTGTTGGCGAGATGGCAGTTTGAAATAGCCTGTGAGCAGCGGTTTTCTGTTAGAGAACTGGCAGTTTGAAAAAGTCTGTGAGCAGCGGTTTTCGGTTAGAGAACTGGCAGTTTGGAAAAGCCTGTGAGCATCGGTTTCCTGTGAGAGAAATGGCAGATTGAAAAAGGCAGTGAGAAGCGGTTCTCTGTTAGAGAAATGGCAGTGTGAAATAGCCTGTGAGCAGCGGTTTTCGGTTAGAGAACTGGCAGTTTCAAAAAGCCTGTGAGCAGTGGTTTTCTGTTAGAGAAATGGCACTTAAAAAAAGCCTGTGAACAACGGTTTTCAGTTAGTGAGCTGGCAGTGTGAAAAAGCCTGTGAGCGTCGGCTTTCTGTTGGAGAGAAGGCAGTTTGAAATAGCCTGTGAGCAGCGGTTTTCTGTTAGAGAACTGGCAGTTTGAAAAAGCCTGTGAGCAGCGGTTTTCTGTTAGAGAGCTGGCAGTTGGAAAAAGCCTGTAAGCAACGGTTTTCAGTTAGTGAGCTGGCAGTGTGAAAAAGCCTGTGAGCAGTGGTTTTCTGTTAGAGAGCTGGCAGTTTGAAAAAGTCTGTGAGCATCGGTTTTCTGCTAGAGAACAGGCATTTTGAGAAAGCCTGTGAGCAGCGGTTTTCTGTTAGAGAGATGGCAGTTAAAAAAGCCTGTGAGCATCACTTTTCTGTCAGACAACTGGCAATTTGGAATAGCCTGTTAGCAGCGGTTTTATGTTAGAGAACCGACAGTTTGAAAAAGCCTGTGAGCAGCGGTTTTCTGTTAGAGAGATGGCAGTTTGAAAAATCCTGTAAGCAGCGGTTTTCTGTTAGAGAGCTGAAAGTTTGAAAAAGACTGTGAGCTGTGGTTTTCTGTCAGAGAGCTGGCTGTTTGGAAAAGCCTGTGAGCATAGGTTTACTGTTTGAGAACTGGCAGTTTGAAAAAGCCTTTGAGCAGCGGTTTTCTGTTAGAGAGATGGCAGTTTGAAAACGTCGGTGAGCAGCGGTTTTCTGTTAGAGATCTGGCATTTTGAAAAATCCTGTAAGCAGCGGTTTTCTTTTAGAGAGATGGGAGTTTGAAAAAGTCTGTGAGCAGCGGTTTTCTGTTAGAGAACCGGCAGTTTGAAAAAGCCTGTGAGCATCGGTTTACTGCTAGCGAGCTGGCACTTTGAAAAAGCCTGTGAGCAGCGGTTGTCTGTTAGAGAACTGGCAGTTTGAAAAAGCCTGTGAGCAGTGGTTTGTTGTTAGACAGCTGGCAGTTTGAAAATGCCTGTGAGCAGCGGTTTTCTGTTAGGGAACTGTCAGTATGTAAAAGTCTTTGAGCAGCGGTTTTCTGTTAGAGAACATGTCAGTTTGAAAAAGCCTGTGAGCACCAGTATTCTGTTAGAGAACTGGCAGTTTGAAAAAGCCTGTGAGCAGCGGTTTTCTGTTAGAGAGATGGCAGTTTGAAAAAGTCTGTGAGCAGCGGTTTTCTGTTAGAGAGATGGCAGTTTGAAAAATTCTATAAGCGGTGGTTTTCTTTTAGAAAGCTGGCAGTTTGAAAAAGCCTGTGAGCAGCCTTTTTCTGTTAGAGAGATGGCAGTTTGGAAAAGCCTGTGAGCAGCGGTTTTCTGTTAGAGAGCTGGCAGTTTGAAACAGCGTGTGAGTAGCGGTTTTCGGTTATCGAACTGGCAGTTTGAAAAAGCCCGTCAGCAGCAGTTTTCGGCTATAGAACTGGCATTTTGAAAAAACCTGTAAGCGGCGGATTTCTCTTAGAGAGATGGCAGTTTGAAAAAGCCTGTGAAAAGCGGTTTTCTGTTAGAGAGCTGGCAGTTTGGAAAAGCCTGTGAGCAGCATTTTTCTGCTAGAGAGATGGCAGTTTGAAAAAGACTGTAAGCAGCGGATTTCTGTTAGAGAGATGGCAGTTTAAAAAAGCTTGTGAGCAGCGGTTTTCTGTTAGAGAGATGGCAGTTTGAAAAACTCTGTGAGTAGCGGTTTACTGTTAGAGAGATGGCAGTTTGAAAAATCCTGTCAGCAGCGGTTTTCTGTTAGAGAGCTGGCAGTTTGAAAAAGCTGGTGAGCAGCGGTTTTCTGTTAGAGAGATGACAGTTTGAAAAAGCCTGTAAGCAGCGCTTTCCAGATAGAGGGATCGCAGTTTGAAAAAGCCTGTGAGCAGCGGATTTCTGTTAGAGAGATGGCAGTTTGAAAAAGGCTGTGAGCAGCGGTTTTCTGTTAGAGAGATGGCAGTTTGAAAAAGGCAGTGAGCACCGGTTTTCTGTTAGAGAGCTGGGAATTTGAAAAAGCCAGTGAGCAGCAGTTTTCTGTTAGAGACCTGGCAGTTTGAAAAAGCCTGTGAGCAGCAGTTTTCTGTTAGCGAACTGGCAGTTTGAAAAAGCTTGTAAGCAGCAGATTTCTGTTAGAGAGATGTCAGTTTGAAAAAGCCTGTGAGCATTGCTTTTCTGGTTAGACAACTGGCAGTTTGAAAAAGCCTGTGAGCTGCAGTTTTCTGTTAGAGAGATGCCAGTTTGACAACTCCTGTGAGCATCGGTTTTCTGTTAGAGAGCTGGCAGTTTGAAAAAGCATGTGAGCAGCAGCTTTCTGTTAGAGAACTAGTATTTTGAAAAAGCTTGTGAGCAGCGGTTTTCAGTTAGAGAGATGGCAGTTTGAAAAATTCTGTAAGCGGTGGTTTTCTTTTAGAGAGCTGGCAGTTTGAAAAAGCCTGTGAGCAGCGGTTTTCTGTTAGAGAGATGGCAGTTTGAAAAAGCCTGTGACCAGCGGTTTACTGTTAGAGAGATGGGAGTTTGAAAAAGCCTGTGAGCAGCGGTTTTCTGTTACAGAGATGGCAGTTTGAAAAATCCTGTGAGCAGCGGTTTTCTGTTAGAGAGCCGGCAGTTTGAAAAAGCTGGTGAGCAGCGGTTTTCTGTTAGAGAGATGGCAGTTTGAAAAATCCTGTGAGCAGCGGTTTTCTGTTAGAGAGATGGCAGTTTGAAAAGTCCTGTGAGCAGCGGTTTTCTATTAGAGAGATGGCAGTTTGAAAAAACCTGTGAGTAGCGGTTTTCTGTTGGAGAGATGGCAGTTTGAAAAAGCCTGTGAGCAGCGGTTTGTTGTTAGACAGCTGGCAGTTTGAAAATGCCTGTGAGCAGCGGTTTTCTGTTAGGGAACTGTCAGTATGTAAAAGTCTTTGAGCAGCGGTTTTCTGTTAGAGATCATGTCAGTTTGAAAAAGCCTGTGAGCACCGGTATTCTGTTAGAGAACTGGCAGTTTGAAAAAGCCTGTGAGCAGCGGTTTTCTGTTAGAGAGATGGCAGTTTGAAAAAGTCTGTGAGCAGCGGTTTTCTGTTAGAGAGATGGCAGTTTGAAAAATTCTATAAGCGGTGGTTTTCTTTTAGAAAGCTGGCAGTTTGAAAAAGCCTGTGAGCAGCCTTTTTCTGTTAGAGAGATGGCAGTTTGGAAAAGCCTGTGAGCAGCGGTTTTCTGTTAGAGAGCTGGCAGTTTGAAACAGCGTGTGAGTAGCGGTTTTCGGTTATCGAACTGGCAGTTTGAAAAAGCCCGTCAGCAGCAGTTTTCGGCTATAGAACTGGCATTTTGAAAAAACCTGTAAGTGGCGGATTTCTCTTAGAGAGATGGCAGTTTGAAAAAGCCTGTGAAAAGCGGTTTTCTGTTAGAGAGCTGGCAGTTTGGAAAAGCCTGTGAGCAGCATTTTTCTGCTAGAGAGATGGCAGTTTGAAAAAGACTGTAAGCAGCGGATTTCTGTTAGAGAGATGGCAGTTTAAAAAAGCTTGTGAGCAGCGGTTTTCTGTTAGAGAGATGGCAGTTTGAAAAACTCTGTGAGTAGCGGTTTACTGTTAGAGAGATGGCAGTTTGAAAAATCCTGTCAGCAGCGGTTTTCTGTTAGAGAGCTGGCAGTTTGAAAAAGCTGGTGAGCAGCGGTTTTCTGTTAGAGAGATGACAGTTTGAAAAAGGCTGTAAGCAGCGCTTTCCAGATAGGGGGATCGCAGTTTGAAAAAGCCTGTGAGCAGCGGATTTCTGTTAGAGAGATGGCAGTTTGAAAAAGGCTGTGAGCAGCGGTTTTCTGTTAGAGAGATGGCAGTTTGAAAAAGGCAGTGAGCACCGGTTTTCTGTTAGAGAGCTGGGAATTTGAAAAAGCCAGTGAGCAGCGGTTTTCTGTTAGAGACCTGGCAGTTTGAAAAAGCCTGTGAGCAGCAGTTTTCTGTTAGCGAACTGGCAGTTTGAAAAAGCTTGTAAGCAGCAGATTTCTGTTAGAGAGATGTCAGTTTGAAAAAGCCTGTGAGCATTGCTTTTCTGGTTAGACAACTGGCAGTTTGAAAAAGCCTGTGAGCTGCAGTTTTCTGTTAGAGAGATGCCAGTTTGACAACTCCTGTGAGCATCGGTTTTCTGTTAGAGAGCTGGCAGTTTGAAAAAGCATGTGAGCAGCAGCTTTCTGTTAGAGAGCTGGGAATTTGAAAAAGCCAGTGAGCAGCGGTTTTCTGTTAGAGACCTGGCAGTTTGAAAAAGCCTGTGAGCAGCAGTTTTCTGTTAGCGAACTGGCAGTTTGAAAAAGCTTGTAAGCAGCAGATTTCTGTTAGAGAGATGTCAGTTTGAAAAAGCCTGTGAGCATTGCTTTTCTGGTTAGACAACTGGCAGTTTGAAAAAGCCTGTGAGCTGCAGTTTTCTGTTAGAGAGATGCCAGTTTGACAACTCCTGTGAGCATCGGTTTTCTGTTAGAGAGCTGGCAGTTTGAAAAAGCATGTGAGCAGCAGCTTTCTGTTAGAGAACTAGCATTTTGAAAAAGCTTGTGAGCAGCGGTTTTCAGTTAGAGAGATGGCAGTTTGAAAAATTCTGTAAGCGGTTGTTTTCTTTTAGAGAGCTGGCAGTTTGAAAAAGCCTGTGAGCAGTGGTTTTCTGTTAGAGAGATGGCAGTTTGAAAAAGCCTGTGACCAGCGGTTTACTGTTAGAGAGATGGGAGTTTGAAAAAGCCTGTGAGCAGCGGTTTTCTGTTACAGAGATGGCAGTTTGAAAAATCCTGTGAGCAGCGGTTTTCTGTTAGAGAGCTGGCAGTTTGAAAAAGCCTGTGAGCAGTGGTTTTCTGTTAGAGGGATGGCAGTTTGAAAAAACCTGTGAGTAGCGGTTTTCTGTTAGAGAGCTGGCAGTTTGAAAACTCCTGTGAGCAGCGGTTTTCTGTTAGAGAGATGGCAGTTTGAAAAGTCCTGTGAGCAGCGGTTTTCTTTTAGAGAGCTGGCAGTTTGAAAAAGCCTGTGAGCAGTGGTTTTCTGTTAGAGAGATGGCAGTTTGAAAAAGCCTGTGACCAGCGGTTTACTGTTAGAGAGATGGGAGTTTGAAAAAGCCTGTGAGCAGCGGTTTTCTGTTAGAGAGATGGCAGTTTGAAAAAGCCTGTGAGCAGTGGTTTTCTGTTAGAGAGATGGCAGTTTGAAAAAGCCTGTGAGCAGCGGATTTCTGTTAGAGAACTGGCATTTTGAAAAAGCTTGTGAGCAGCGATTTTCTGTTAGAGAGATGGCAGATTGAAAAAGTCTGTGTGTAGCGGTTTTCTGTTAGAGAGATGGCAGTTTGAAAAATTCTGTAAGCGGTGGTTTTCTGTTAGAGAGCTGGAAGTTTGAAAAAGCCTGTGAGCAGCCGTTTTCTGTTAGAGAGATGGCAGTTTGAAAAATCCTATGAGCAGCAGTTTTCTGTTAGAGAGCTGGCAGTTTGAAAAAGGCTGTGAGCAGCGGTTTTCTAGTAGAGAGCTGGGAGTTTGAAAAAGCCAATGAGCATCGGTTTTCTGTTAGAGACCTGGCAGTTTGAAAAAGCCTGTGAGCAGCAGTTTTCTGTTAGGGAACTGGAAGTTTGTAAAAGTCTTTGAGCAGCTGTTTTCTGTTAGAGACCTGGCAGTTTGAAAAAGCCTGTGAGCACCAGTATTCTGTTAGGGAACTGGCAGTTTGAAAAAGCCTGTAAGCAGCAGATATCTGTTAGAGAGATGTCAGTTTGAAAAAGCCTGTGAGCATTGCTTTTCTGTTAGACAACTGGCAGTTGGAAAAAGCCTCTGAGCAGCAGTTTTCTGTTAGAGAGATGCCAGTTTGAAAATTCCTGTGAGCAGCGGTTTTCTGTTAGAGAGATGGCAGTTTGAAAAGTACTGTGAGCAGCGGTTTTCTGTTACAGAGATGGCAGTTTGAAAAACTCTGTAAGCGGTGGTTTTCTTTTAGAGAGCTGGCAGATTGAAAAAGCTTGTGAGCGGCGGTTTTCTGTTAGAGAGATGGCAGTTTGAAAAAGCCTTTGAGCTGCGTATTTCTCTTAGAGAATTGGCAGTTTGAAAAAGCCTGTGAGCAGCGGTTTACTGTTAGAGAGATGGCAGTTTGAAAAAGCCTGTGATCAGCGGTTTTCTGTTGGAGAGGTGGCAGTTTGAAAAAGCCTGTGAGCAGCGGTTTTCTGTTAGAGAGCCGGCAGTTTGAAAAAGCCTCTGAGCAGCGGTTTTCTGTTAGAGAGATGGCAGTTTAAAAAATCCTGTGAGCAGCGGTTTTCTGTTAGAGAGATGGCAGTTTGAAAAATCCTGTGAGCAGCGGTTTACTGTTAGTGAGCTGGCAGTTTGAAAAATCCTGTGAGCAGCGGTTTTCTGTTAGAGAGCTGGCAGTTTGAAAAGTCCTGTGAGCAGCGGTTTTCTGTTAGAGAGATGGCAGTTGAAAAAGCCTGTGAGCAGCGGTTTACTGTTAGAGAGATGGCAGTTTGACAATTCCTGTGAGCAGCGGTTTTCTGTGAGAGATGGCAGTTTGAAAAAGCCTGTGAGCATCAGTTTTTTGTTAGAGAGAAGGCAGTTTGAAAAAGCCTGTGAGCAGCGGTTTTCTGTTAGAGAGATGGCAGTTTGAAAAAGGCTGTGAGCAGCGGTTTTCCGTTAGAGAGATGGCAGTTTGAAAAAGGCAGTGAGCACCGGTTTTCTGTTAGAGAGATGGCAGTTTGAAAAAGCCTGTGAGCAGCGGTTTTCTGTTGGAGAGATGGCAGTTTGAAAAAGCCTGTAAGCAGCGGATTTCTGTTAGAGAGATGGCAGTTTGAAAAAGGCTGTGAGCAGCGGTTTTCCGTTAGAGAGATGGCTGTTTGAAAAAGGCAGTGAGCACCGGTTTTCTGTTAGAGACCTGGCAGTTTGAAAAAGCCTGTGAGCAGCAGTTTTCTGTTAGGGAACTGGCAGTTTGAAAAAGCCTGTGAGCAGCAGTTTTCTGTTAGAGCCCTGGCAGTTTGAAAAAGCCTGTAAGCAGCAGATTTCTGTTAGAGAGATGTCAGTTTGAAAAAGCCTGTGAGCATTGCTTTTCTGTTAGACAACTGGCAGTTTGAAACAGCCTGTGAGCTGCAGTTTTCAGTTAGAGAGATGGCAGTTTGAAAAATTCTGTAAGCGGTGGTTTTCTTTTAGAGAGATGCCAGTTTGACAACTCCTGTGAGCAGCGGTTTTCTGTTAGAGAGCTGGCAGTTTGAAAAAGCCTGTGAGCAGCGGTTTTCTGTTAGAGAGCTGGCAGTTTGAAACAGCCTGTGAGCAGTGGTTTTCTGTTAGAGGGATGGCAGTTTGAAAAAGCCTGTGAGCATCGGTGTTCTGATAGAGAACTGGCAGTTTGAAAAAGCTTGTGAGCAGCGATTTTCTGTTAGAGAGATGGCAGATTGAAAAAGTCTGTGAGCAGCCGTTTTCTGTTAGAGAGATGGCAGTTTGAAAAATCCTATGAGCAGCGGTTTTCTGTTAGAGAGCTGGCAGTTTGAAAAAGCTGGTGAGCAGCGGTTTTCTGTTAGAGAGATGGCAGTTTGAAAAAGGCCGTGAGCAGCGGTTTTCTGTAAGAGACCTGGCAGTTTGAAAAAGCCTGTGAGCAGCAGTTTTCTGTTACAGAGATGGCAGTTTGAAAAATCCTGTGAGCAGCGTTTTTCTGTTAGAGAGCCGGCAGTTTGAAAAAGCTGGTGAGCAGCGGTTTTCTGTTAGAGAGATGGCAGTTTGAAAACTCCTGTGAGCAGCGGTTTTCTGTTACAGAGATGGCAGTTTGAAAAATCCTGTGAGCAGCGTTTTTCTGTTAGAGAGCCGGCAGTTTGAAAAAGCTGGTGAGCAGCGGTTTTCTGTTAGAGAGATGGCAGTTTGAAAAGTCCTGTGAGCAGCGGTTTTCTTTTAGAGAGCTGGCAGTTTGAAAAAGCCTGTGAGCAGTGGTTTTCTGTTAGAGAGCTGGCAGTTTGAAAAAGCCTGTGAGCAGCGGATTTCTGTTAGAGAGATGGCAGTTTGAAAAGTCCTGTGAGCAGCGGTTTTCTGTTAGAGAGATGGCAGTTTGAAAAACTCTGTAAGCGGTGGTTTTCTTTTAAAGAGCTGGCAGTTTGAAAAAGCCTGTGAGCTGCGTTTTTCTCTTAGAGAATTGGCAGTTTGAAAAAGCCTGTGAGCAGCGGTTTACTGTTAGAGAGATGGCAGTTTGAAATAGCCTGTGATCAGCGGTTTTCTGTTTGAAAGATGGCTGCTTGAAAAATCCTGTGAGCAGCGGTTTTCTGTTAGAGAGCTGGCAGTTTGAAAAAGCCTGTGAGCAGTTTTTTTCTGTTAGAGGGATGGCAGTTTGAAAAAGCCTGTGAGCATCGGTGTTCTGATAGAGAACTGGCATTTTGAAAAAGCTTGTGAGCAGCGGTTTTCTGTTAGAGAGATGGCAGATTGAAAAAGTCTGTGAGCAAACCGTTTTCTGTTAGAGAGCTGGCAGTTTGAAAAAGCTGGTGAGCAGCGGTTTTCTGTTAGAGAGATGGCAGTTTGAAAAATCCTATGAGCAGCAGTTTTCTGTTAGAGAGCTGGCAGTTTGAAAAAGCTGGTGAGCAGCGGTTTTCTGTTAGAGAGATGGCAGTTTGAAAAAGGCCGTGAGCAGCGGTTTTCTGTTAGAGACCTGGCAGTTTGAAAAAGCCTGTGAGCAGCAGTTTTCTGTTAGAGAGATGTCAGTTCGAAAAAGCCTGTGAGCATTGCTTTTCTGTTAGACAACTGGCAGTTGGAAAAAGCCTCTGAGCAGCAGTTTTCTGTTAGAGAGATGCCAGTTTGAAAATTCCTGTGAGCAACGGTTTTCTGTTAGAGAGATGGCAGTTTGAAAAGTACTGTGAGCAGCGGTTTTCTGTTACAGAGATGGCAGTTTGAAAAACTCTGTAAGCGGTGGTTTTCTTTTAGAGAGCTGGCAGATTGAAAAAGCTTGTGAGCAGCGGTTTTCTGTTAGAGAGATGGCAGTTTGAAAAAGCCTGTGAGCAGCGGTTTTCTGTTAGAGAGCCGGCAGTTTGAAAAAGCCTCTGAGCAGCGGTTTTCTGTTAGAGAGATGGCAGTTTAAAAAATCCTGTGAGCAGCGGTTTTCTGTTAGAGAGATAGCAGTTTGAAAAATCCTGTGAGCAGCGGTTTACTGTTAGTGAGCTGGCAGTTTGAAAAGTCCTGTGAGCAGCGGTTTTCTGTTAGAGAGATGGCAGTTGAAAAAGCCTGTGAGCAGCGGTTTACTGTTAGAGAGATGGCAGTTTGACAATTCCTGTGAGCAGCGTTTTTCTGTGAGAGATGGCAGTTTGAAAAAGCCTGTGAGCATCAGTTTTTTGTTAGAGAGAAGGCAGTTTGAAAAATCCTGTGAGCAGCGGTTTTCTGTTAGTGAGCTGGCTGTTTGAAAAATCCTGTGCGCAGCGGTTTTCTGTTACAGAGCTGGAAATTTGAAAAGTCCTGTGAGCAGCGGTTTTCTGTTAGAGAGATGGCAGTTTGAAAAAGGCTGTGAGCAGCGGTTTTCTGTTAGAGAGATGGCAGTTTGAAAAAGGCAGTGAGCACTGGTTTTCTGTTAGGGAACTGGCAGTTTGAAAAAGCCTGTAAGCAGCAGATTTCTGTTAGAGAGATGTCAGTTTGAAAAAGCCTGTAAGCAGCAGATTTCTGTTAGAGAGATGTCAGTTTGAAAAAGCCTGTGAGCATTGCTCTTCTGTTAGACAACTGGCAGTTTGAAAAAGCCTGTGAGCAGCAGTTTTCTGTTAGAGAGATGCCAGTTTGAAAACTCCTGTGAGCTTCGGTTTTGTGCAAGAGAACTGGTAGTTCGAAAAAGCCTGTGAGCAGACGTTTTCTGTTACAGAGATGGCAGTTTGAAAAATCCTGTGAGCAGCGTTTTTCTGTTAGAGAGCCGGCAGTTTGAAAAAGCTGGTGAGCAGCGGTTTTCTGTTAGAGAGATGGCAGTTTGAAAACTCCTGTGAGCAGCGGTTTTCTTTTAGAGAGCTGGCAGTTTGAAAAAGCCTGTGAGCAGTGGTTTTCTGTTAGAGAGCTGGCAGTTTGAAAAAGCCTGTGAGCAGCGGATTTCTGTTAGAGAGATGGCAGTTTGAAAAGTCCTGTGAGCAGCGGTTTTCTGTTAGAGAGATGGCAGTTTGAAAAACTCTGTAAGCGGTGGTTTTCTTTTAAAGAGCTGGCAGTTTGAAAAAGCCTGTGAGCTGCGTTTTTCTCTTAGAGAATTGGCAGTTTGAAAAAGCCTGTGAGCAGCGGTTTACTGTTAGAGAGATGGCAGTTTGAAATAGCCTGTGATCAGCGGTTTTCTGTTTGAAAGATGGCTGCTTGAAAAATCCTGTGAGCAGCGGTTTTCTGTTAGAGAGCTGGCAGTTTGAAAAAGCCTGTGAGCAGTGGTTTTCTGTTAGAGGGATGGCAGTTTGAAAAAGCCTGTGAGCATCGGTGTTCTGATAGAGAACTGGCATTTTGAAAAAGCTTGTGAGCAGCGGTTTTCTGTTAGAGAGATGGCAGATTGAAAAAGTCTGTGAGCAGCGGTTTTCTGTTAGAGAGCTGGCAGTTTGAAAAAGCTGGTGAGCAGCGGTTTTCTGTTAGAGAGATGGCAGTTTGAAAAAGGCCGTGAGCAGCGGTTTTCTGTTAGAGACCTGGCAGTTTGAAAAAGCCTGTGAGCAGCAGTTTTCTGTTAGAGAGATGTCAGTTCGAAAAAGCCTGTGAGCATTGCTTTTCTGTTAGACAACTGGCAGTTGGAAAAAGCCTCTGAGCAGCAGTTTTCTGTTAGAGAGATGCCAGTTTGAAAATTCCTGTGAGCAACGGTTTTCTGTTAGAGAGATGGCAGTTTGAAAAGTACTGTGAGCAGCGGTTTTCTGTTACAGAGATGGCAGTTTGAAAAACTCTGTAAGCGGTGGTTTTCTTTTAGAGAGCTGGCAGATTGAAAAAGCTTGTGAGCAGCGGTTTTCTGTTAGAGAGATGGCAGTTTGAAAAAGCCTGTGAGCAGCGGTTTTCTGTTAGAGAGCCGGCAGTTTGAAAAAGCCTCTGAGCAGCGGTTTTCTGTTAGAGAGATGGCAGTTTAAAAAATCCTGTGAGCAGCGGTTTTCTGTTAGAGAGATAGCAGTTTGAAAAATCCTGTGAGCAGCGGTTTACTGTTAGTGAGCTGGCAGTTTGAAAAGTCCTGTGAGCAGCGGTTTTCTGTTAGAGAGATGGCAGTTGAAAAAGCCTGTGAGCAGAGGTTTACTGTTAGAGAGATGGCAGTTTGACAATTCCTGTGAGCAGCGTTTTTCTGTGAGAGATGGCAGTTTGAAAAAGCCTGTGAGCATCAGTTTTTTGTTAGAGAGAAGGCAGTTTGAAAAATCCTGTGAGCAGCGGTTTTCTGTTAGTGAGCTGGCTGTTTGAAAAATCCTGTGCGCAGCGGTTTTCTGTTACAGAGCTGGAAATTTGAAAAGTCCTGTGAGCAGCAGTTTTCTGTTAGCGAACTGGCAGTTTGAAAAAGCTTGTAAGCAGCAGATTTCTGTTAGAGAGATGTCAGTTTGAAAAAGCCTGTGAGCATTGCTTTTCTGGTTAGACAACTGGCAGTTTGAAAAAGCCTGTGAGCTGCAGTTTTCTGTTAGAGAGATGCCAGTTTGACAACTCCTGTGAGCATCGGTTTTCTGTTAGAGAGCTGGCAGTTTGAAAAAGCATGTGAGCAGCAGCTTTCTGTTAGAGAACTAGCATTTTGAAAAAGCTTGTGAGCAGCGGTTTTCAGTTAGAGAGATGGCAGTTTGAAAAATTCTGTAAGCGGTGGTTTTCTTTTAGAGAGCTGGCAGTTTGAAAAAGCCTGTGAGCAGTGGTTTTCTGTTAGAGAGATGGCAGTTTGAAAAAGCCTGTGACCAGCGGTTTACTGTTAGAGAGATGGGAGTTTGAAAAAGCCTGTGAGCAGCGGTTTTCTGTTACAGAGATGGCAGTTTGAAAAATCCTGTGAGCAGCGGTTTTCTGTTAGAGAGCTGGCAGTTTGAAAAAGCCTGTGAGCAGTGGTTTTCTGTTAGAGGGATGGCAGTTTGAAAAAACCTGTGAGTAGCGGTTTTCTGTTAGAGAGCTGGCAGTTTGAAAACTCCTGTGAGCAGCGGTTTTCTGTTAGAGAGATGGCAGTTTGAAAAGTCCTGTGAGCAGCGGTTTTCTTTTAGAGAGCTGGCAGTTTGAAAAAGCCTGTGAGCAGTGGTTTTCTGTTAGAGAGATGGCAGTTTGAAAAAGCCTGTGACCAGCGGTTTACTGTTAGAGAGATGGGAGTTTGAAAAAGCCTGTGAGCAGCGGTTTTCTGTTAGAGAGATGGCAGTTTGAAAAAGCCTGTGAGCAGTGGTTTTCTGTTAGAGAGATGGCAGTTTGAAAAAGCCTGTGAGCAGCGGATTTCTGTTAGAGAACTGGCATTTTGAAAAAGCTTGTGAGCAGCGATTTTCTGTTAGAGAGATGGCAGATTGAAAAAGTCTGTGTGTAGCGGTTTTCTGTTAGAGAGATGGCAGTTTGAAAAATTCTGTAAGCGGTGGTTTTCTGTTAGAGAGCTGGAAGTTTGAAAAAGCCTGTGAGCAGCCGTTTTCTGTTAGAGAGATGGCAGTTTGAAAAATCCTATGAGCAGCAGTTTTCTGTTAGAGAGCTGGCAGTTTGAAAAAGGCTGTGAGCAGCGGTTTTCTAGTAGAGAGCTGGGAGTTTGAAAAAGCCAATGAGCATCGGTTTTCTGTTAGAGACCTGGCAGTTTGAAAAAGCCTGTGAGCAGCAGTTTTCTGTTAGGGAACTGGAAGTTTGTAAAAGTCTTTGAGCAGCTGTTTTCTGTTAGAGACCTGGCAGTTTGAAAAAGCCTGTGAGCACCAGTATTCTGTTAGGGAACTGGCAGTTTGAAAAAGCCTGTAAGCAGCAGATATCTGTTAGAGAGATGTCAGTTTGAAAAAGCCTGTGAGCATTGCTTTTCTGTTAGACAACTGGCAGTTGGAAAAAGCCTCTGAGCAGCAGTTTTCTGTTAGAGAGATGCCAGTTTGAAAATTCCTGTGAGCAGCGGTTTTCTGTTAGAGAGATGGCAGTTTGAAAAGTACTGTGAGCAGCGGTTTTCTGTTACAGAGATGGCAGTTTGAAAAACTCTGTAAGCGGTGGTTTTCTTTTAGAGAGCTGGCAGATTGAAAAAGCTTGTGAGCGGCGGTTTTCTGTTAGAGAGATGGCAGTTTGAAAAAGCCTTTGAGCTGCGTATTTCTCTTAGAGAATTGGCAGTTTGAAAAAGCCTGTGAGCAGCGGTTTACTGTTAGAGAGATGGCAGTTTGAAAAAGCCTGTGATCAGCGGTTTTCTGTTGGAGAGGTGGCAGTTTGAAAAAGCCTGTGAGCAGCGGTTTTCTGTTAGAGAGCCGGCAGTTTGAAAAAGCCTCTGAGCAGCGGTTTTCTGTTAGAGAGATGGCAGTTTAAAAAATCCTGTGAGCAGCGGTTTTCTGTTAGAGAGATGGCAGTTTGAAAAATCCTGTGAGCAGCGGTTTACTGTTAGTGAGCTGGCAGTTTGAAAAATCCTGTGAGCAGCGGTTTTCTGTTAGAGAGCTGGCAGTTTGAAAAGTCCTGTGAGCAGCGGTTTTCTGTTAGAGAGATGGCAGTTGAAAAAGCCTGTGAGCAGCGGTTTACTGTTAGAGAGATGGCAGTTTGACAATTCCTGTGAGCAGCGGTTTTCTGTGAGAGATGGCAGTTTGAAAAAGCCTGTGAGCATCAGTTTTTTGTTAGAGAGAAGGCAGTTTGAAAAAGCCTGTGAGCAGCGGTTTTCTGTTAGAGAGATGGCAGTTTGAAAAAGGCTGTGAGCAGCGGTTTTCCGTTAGAGAGATGGCAGTTTGAAAAAGGCAGTGAGCACCGGTTTTCTGTTAGAGAGATGGCAGTTTGAAAAAGCCTGTGAGCAGCGGTTTTCTGTTGGAGAGATGGCAGTTTGAAAAAGCCTGTAAGCAGCGGATTTCTGTTAGAGAGATGGCAGTTTGAAAAAGGCTGTGAGCAGCGGTTTTCCGTTAGAGAGATGGCTGTTTGAAAAAGGCAGTGAGCACCGGTTTTCTGTTAGAGACCTGGCAGTTTGAAAAAGCCTGTGAGCAGCAGTTTTCTGTTAGGGAACTGGCAGTTTGAAAAAGCCTGTGAGCAGCAGTTTTCTGTTAGAGCCCTGGCAGTTTGAAAAAGCCTGTAAGCAGCAGATTTCTGTTAGAGAGATGTCAGTTTGAAAAAGCCTGTGAGCATTGCTTTTCTGTTAGACAACTGGCAGTTTGAAACAGCCTGTGAGCTGCAGTTTTCAGTTAGAGAGATGGCAGTTTGAAAAATTCTGTAAGCGGTGGTTTTCTTTTAGAGAGATGCCAGTTTGACAACTCCTGTGAGCAGCGGTTTTCTGTTAGAGAGCTGGCAGTTTGAAAAAGCCTGTGAGCAGCGGTTTTCTGTTAGAGAGCTGGCAGTTTGAAACAGCCTGTGAGCAGTGGTTTTCTGTTAGAGGGATGGCAGTTTGAAAAAGCCTGTGAGCATCGGTGTTCTGATAGAGAACTGGCAGTTTGAAAAAGCTTGTGAGCAGCGATTTTCTGTTAGAGAGATGGCAGATTGAAAAAGTCTGTGAGCAGCCGTTTTCTGTTAGAGAGATGGCAGTTTGAAAAATCCTATGAGCAGCGGTTTTCTGTTAGAGAGCTGGCAGTTTGAAAAAGCTGGTGAGCAGCGGTTTTCTGTTAGAGAGATGGCAGTTTGAAAAAGGCCGTGAGCAGCGGTTTTCTGTAAGAGACCTGGCAGTTTGAAAAAGCCTGTGAGCAGCGGTTTTCTGTTACAGAGATGGCAGTTTGAAAAATCCTGTGAGCAGCGTTTTTCTGTTAGAGAGCCGGCAGTTTGAAAAAGCTGGTGAGCAGCGGTTTTCTGTTAGAGAGATGGCAGTTTGAAAACTCCTGTGAGCAGCGGTTTTCTGTTACAGAGATGGCAGTTTGAAAAATCCTGTGAGCAGCGTTTTTCTGTTAGAGAGCCGGCAGTTTGAAAAAGCTGGTGAGCAGCGGTTTTCTGTTAGAGAGATGGCAGTTTGAAAAGTCCTGTGAGCAGCGGTTTTCTTTTAGAGAGCTGGCAGTTTGAAAAAGCCTGTGAGCAGTGGTTTTCTGTTAGAGAGCTGGCAGTTTGAAAAAGCCTGTGAGCAGCGGATTTCTGTTAGAGAGATGGCAGTTTGAAAAGTCCTGTGAGCAGCGGTTTTCTGTTAGAGAGATGGCAGTTTGAAAAACTCTGTAAGCGGTGGTTTTCTTTTAAAGAGCTGGCAGTTTGAAAAAGCCTGTGAGCTGCGTTTTTCTCTTAGAGAATTGGCAGTTTGAAAAAGCCTGTGAGCAGCGGTTTACTGTTAGAGAGATGGCAGTTTGAAATAGCCTGTGATCAGCGGTTTTCTGTTTGAAAGATGGCTGCTTGAAAAATCCTGTGAGCAGCGGTTTTCTGTTAGAGAGCTGGCAGTTTGAAAAAGCCTGTGAGCAGTTTTTTTCTGTTAGAGGGATGGCAGTTTGAAAAAGCCTGTGAGCATCGGTGTTCTGATAGAGAACTGGCATTTTGAAAAAGCTTGTGAGCAGCGGTTTTCTGTTAGAGAGATGGCAGATTGAAAAAGTCTGTGAGCAACCGTTTTCTGTTAGAGAGCTGGCAGTTTGAAAAAGCTGGTGAGCAGCGGTTTTCTGTTAGAGAGATGGCAGTTTGAAAAATCCTATGAGCAGCAGTTTTCTGTTAGAGAGCTGGCAGTTTGAAAAAGCTGGTGAGCAGCGGTTTTCTGTTAGAGAGATGGCAGTTTGAAAAAGGCCGTGAGCAGCGGTTTTCTGTTAGAGACCTGGCAGTTTGAAAAAGCCTGTGAGCAGCAGTTTTCTGTTAGAGAGATGTCAGTTCGAAAAAGCCTGTGAGCATTGCTTTTCTGTTAGACAACTGGCAGTTGGAAAAAGCCTCTGAGCAGCAGTTTTCTGTTAGAGAGATGCCAGTTTGAAAATTCCTGTGAGCAACGGTTTTCTGTTAGAGAGATGGCAGTTTGAAAAGTACTGTGAGCAGCGGTTTTCTGTTACAGAGATGGCAGTTTGAAAAACTCTGTAAGCGGTGGTTTTCTTTTAGAGAGCTGGCAGATTGAAAAAGCTTGTGAGCAGCGGTTTTCTGTTAGAGAGATGGCAGTTTGAAAAAGCCTGTGAGCAGCGGTTTTCTGTTAGAGAGCCGGCAGTTTGAAAAAGCCTCTGAGCAGCGGTTTTCTGTTAGAGAGATGGCAGTTTAAAAAATCCTGTGAGCAGCGGTTTTCTGTTAGAGAGATAGCAGTTTGAAAAATCCTGTGAGCAGCGGTTTACTGTTAGTGAGCTGGCAGTTTGAAAAGTCCTGTGAGCAGCGGTTTTCTGTTAGAGAGATGGCAGTTGAAAAAGCCTGTGAGCAGCGGTTTACTGTTAGAGAGATGGCAGTTTGACAATTCCTGTGAGCAGCGTTTTTCTGTGAGAGATGGCAGTTTGAAAAAGCCTGTGAGCATCAGTTTTTTGTTAGAGAGAAGGCAGTTTGAAAAATCCTGTGAGCAGCGGTTTTCTGTTAGTGAGCTGGCTGTTTGAAAAATCCTGTGCGCAGCGGTTTTCTGTTACAGAGCTGGAAATTTGAAAAGTCCTGTGAGCAGCGGTTTTCTGTTAGAGAGATGGCAGTTTGAAAAAGGCTGTGAGCAGCGGTTTTCTGTTAGAGAGATGGCAGTTTGAAAAAGGCAGTGAGCACTGGTTTTCTGTTAGGGAACTGGCAGTTTGAAAAAGCCTGTAAGCAGCAGATTTCTGTTAGAGAGATGTCAGTTTGAAAAAGCCTGTAAGCAGCAGATTTCTGTTAGAGAGATGTCAGTTTGAAAAAGCCTGTGAGCATTGCTCTTCTGTTAGACAACTGGCAGTTTGAAAAAGCCTGTGAGCAGCAGTTTTCTGTTAGAGAGATGCCAGTTTGAAAACTCCTGTGAGCTTCGGTTTTGTGCAAGAGAACTGGTAGTTCGAAAAAGCCTGTGAGCAGACGTTTTCTGTTACAGAGATGGCAGTTTGAAAAATCCTGTGAGCAGCGTTTTTCTGTTAGAGAGCCGGCAGTTTGAAAAAGCTGGTGAGCAGCGGTTTTCTGTTAGAGAGATGGCAGTTTGAAAACTCCTGTGAGCAGCGGTTTTCTGTTACAGAGATGGCAGTTTGAAAAATCCTGTGAGCAGCGTTTTTCTGTTAGAGAGCCGGCAGTTTGAAAAAGCTGGTGAGCAGCGGTTTTCTGTTAGAGAGATGGCAGTTTGAAAAGTCCTGTGAGCAGCGGTTTTCTTTTAGAGAGCTGGCAGTTTGAAAAAGCCTGTGAGCAGTGGTTTTCTGTTAGAGAGCTGGCAGTTTGAAAAAGCCTGTGAGCAGCGGATTTCTGTTAGAGAGATGGCAGTTTGAAAAGTCCTGTGAGCAGCGGTTTTCTGTTAGAGAGATGGCAGTTTGAAAAACTCTGTAAGCGGTGGTTTTCTTTTAAAGAGCTGGCAGTTTGAAAAAGCCTGTGAGCTGCGTTTTTCTCTTAGAGAATTGGCAGTTTGAAAAAGCCTGTGAGCAGCGGTTTACTGTTAGAGAGATGGCAGTTTGAAATAGCCTGTGATCAGCGGTTTTCTGTTTGAAAGATGGCTGCTTGAAAAATCCTGTGAGCAGCGGTTTTCTGTTAGAGAGCTGGCAGTTTGAAAAAGCCTGTGAGCAGTGGTTTTCTGTTAGAGGGATGGCAGTTTGAAAAAGCCTGTGAGCATCGGTGTTCTGATAGAGAACTGGCATTTTGAAAAAGCTTGTGAGCAGCGGTTTTCTGTTAGAGAGATGGCAGATTGAAAAAGTCTGTGAGCAGCGGTTTTCTGTTAGAGAGCTGGCAGTTTGAAAAAGCTGGTGAGCAGCGGTTTTCTGTTAGAGAGATGGCAGTTTGAAAAAGGCCGTGAGCAGCGGTTTTCTGTTAGAGACCTGGCAGTTTGAAAAAGCCTGTGAGCAGCAGTTTTCTGTTAGAGAGATGTCAGTTCGAAAAAGCCTGTGAGCATTGCTTTTCTGTTAGACAACTGGCAGTTGGAAAAAGCCTCTGAGCAGCAGTTTTCTGTTAGAGAGATGCCAGTTTGAAAATTCCTGTGAGCAACGGTTTTCTGTTAGAGAGATGGCAGTTTGAAAAGTACTGTGAGCAGCGGTTTTCTGTTACAGAGATGGCAGTTTGAAAAACTCTGTAAGCGGTGGTTTTCTTTTAGAGAGCTGGCAGATTGAAAAAGCTTGTGAGCAGCGGTTTTCTGTTAGAGAGATGGCAGTTTGAAAAAGCCTGTGAGCAGCGGTTTTCTGTTAGAGAGCCGGCAGTTTGAAAAAGCCTCTGAGCAGCGGTTTTCTGTTAGAGAGATGGCAGTTTAAAAAATCCTGTGAGCAGCGGTTTTCTGTTAGAGAGATAGCAGTTTGAAAAATCCTGTGAGCAGCGGTTTACTGTTAGTGAGCTGGCAGTTTGAAAAGTCCTGTGAGCAGCGGTTTTCTGTTAGAGAGATGGCAGTTGAAAAAGCCTGTGAGCAGAGGTTTACTGTTAGAGAGATGGCAGTTTGACAATTCCTGTGAGCAGCGTTTTTCTGTGAGAGATGGCAGTTTGAAAAAGCCTGTGAGCATCAGTTTTTTGTTAGAGAGAAGGCAGTTTGAAAAATCCTGTGAGCAGCGGTTTTCTGTTAGTGAGCTGGCTGTTTGAAAAATCCTGTGCGCAGCGGTTTTCTGTTACAGAGCTGGAAATTTGAAAAGTCCTGTGAGCAGCGGTTTTCTGTTAGAGAGATGGCAGTTTGAAAAAGGCTGTGAGCAGCGGTTTTCTGTTAGAGAGATGGCAGTTTGAAAAAGGCAGTGAGCACTGGTTTTCTGTTAGGGAACTGGCAGTTTGAAAAAGCCTGTAAGCAGCAGATTTCTGTTAGAGAGATGTCAGTTTGAAAAAGCCTGTAAGCAGCAGATTTCTGTTAGAGAGATGTCAGTTTGAAAAAGCCTGTGAGCATTGCTCTTCTGTTAGACAACTGGCAGTTTGAAAAAGCCTGTGAGCAGCAGTTTTCTGTTAGAGAGATGCCAGTTTGAAAACTCCTGTGAGCTTCGGTTTTGTGCAAGAGAACTGGTAGTTCGAAAAAGCCTGTGAGCAGACGTTTTCTGTTAGGGAACTGCCAGTTTGAAAAAGTCTTTGAGCAGCGGTTTTCTGTCAGAGAATTGGCAGATTGAAAAACCCTGTAAGCACTGATATTCTGTTAGGGAACTGCCAGTTTGAAAAAGCCTGTAAGCAGCGGTTGTCTGTTAGAGAACTGGCAGTTTGAAAAACCTGTGAGCAGCGATTTTCTGTTAGAGAACTGGCAGTTTGAAAAAGCCTGTGAGCAGCGGTTTGTTGTTAGACAGCTGGCAGTTTGAAAATGCCTGTGAGCAGCGGTTTTCTGTTAGGGAACTGTCAGTATGTAAAAGTCTTTGAGCAGCCGTTTTCTGTTAGAGAACATGTCAGTTTGAAAAAGCCTGTGAGCACCGGTATTCTGTTAGGGAACTGGCAGTTTGAAAAAGCCTGTGAGCAGCAGATATCTGTTAGAGAGATGGCAGTTTGAAAAAGCCTGTGAGCAGCGGTTTTCTGTTAGAGAGATGGCAGTTTGAAAAAGCCTGTGAGCAGCGGTTTTCTGTTAGAGAACTGGCAGTTTGAAAAAGTCTGTGAGCAGCGGTTTTCTGTTAGAGAGATGGCAGTTTGAAAAATTCTATAAGCGGTGGTTTTCTTTTAGAAAGCTGGCAGTTTGGAAAAGCCTGTAAGAAGCTGTTTTCTGTTAGAGACATGGCAGTTTGAAAAAGGCTGTGAGCAGCGGTTTTCTGTTAGAGGGCTGGCAGTTTGAAACAACGTGTGAGTAGCGGTTTTCGGTTATCAAACTGGCAGTTTGAAAAAGCCCGTCAGCAGCAGTTTTCTGCTATAGAACTGGCATTTTGAAAAAACCTGTAAGCGGCGGATTTCTCTTAGAGAGATGGCAGTTTGAAAAAGCCTGTGAAAAGCGGTTTTCTGTTAGAGAGCTGGCAGTTTGGAAAAGCCTGTGAGCAGCATTTTTCTGCCAGAGAAATGGCAGTTTGAAAAAGCCTGTGAGCATCGCTTTTCTGTTAGAGAACTGGCAGTTTGAAAAGGCCTGTGAGCAGCGGTTTTCTGTTAGAGAGATGGCATTTTAAAAAACCCTATCAGCAGTTGTTTTCTGTTAGAGAGATGGCTGTTTGATAAAGCCTGTGAGCAGCGGTTTTCTGTTAGAGGGATGGCAGTTTGAAAAGCCTGTGAGCAGCGGTTTTCAGTTAGAGAGATGGCAGTTTGGAAAAGGCTGTGAGCATCGGTTTCCTGTGAGAGAAATGGCAGATTGAAAAAGCCTGTGAGCAGCGGTATTCAGTTAGAGAGATGGCAGTTTGGAAAAGGCTGTGAGCATCGGTTTCCTGTGAGAGAAATGGCAGATTGAAAAAGCCTGTGAGAAGCGGTTCTCTGTTAGAGAACTGGCAGTTTGAAATAGCATGTGAGCAGCGGTTTTCGGTAACAGAACTGGCAGTTTGAAAAAGCCTGTGAGCAGTGGTTTTCTGTTAGAGACATGGCACTAAGACAAAGCCTGTGAGCAACGGTTTTCAGTTAGTGAGCTGGCAGTGTGAAAAAGCCTGTGAGCTTCGGCTTTCTGTTGGCGAGATGGCAGTTTGAAATAGCCTGTGAGCAGCGGTTTTCCGTTAGAGAACTGGCAGTTTGAAAAAGTCTGTGAGCAGCGGTTTTCTTTTAGAGAGCTGGCAGTTTGAAATAGCCTGTGAGCAGCGGTTTTCCGTTAGAGAACTGGCAGTTTGAAAAAGTCTGTGAGCAGCGGTTTTCTTTTAGAGAGCTGGCAGTTAGAAAAAGCCTGTGAGCAGCGGTTTTCTGTTAGAGAGATGGCAGTTTGAAAAAGTCTGTGAGCAGCGGTTTTCTGTTAGAGAGGTGGCAATTTGAAAAAGCCTGTGAGCAGCGGTTTTCTGTTCGGGAACTGGCAGTTTGAAAATGCCTGTGAGTGGCGGTTTTCTGTTAGAGAACTGACAGTTTGAAAAAGCCTGTGAGCAGTGGTTTTCTGTTAGAGGGATGGCAGTTTGAAAAGCCTGTGAGCAGCGGTATTCAGTTAGAGAGATGGCAGTTTGGAAAAGCCTGTGAGCATCGGTTTCCTGTGAGAGAAATGGCAGATTGAAAAAGGCTGTGAGAAGCGGTTCTCTGTTAGAGAACTGGCACTTTGAAAAAGCCTGTGAGCAGTGGTTTTCTGTTAGAGAAATGGCACTTAAAAAAAGCCTGTGAACAACGGTTTTCAGTTAGTGAGCTGGCAGTGTGAAAAAGCCAGTGAGCGTCGGCTTTCTGTTGGAGAGAAGGCAGTTTGAAATAGCCTGTGAGCAGTGGTTTTCTGTTAGAGAGATGGCATTTTGAAAAAGCCTGTGAGCAGCGGTTTTCTGTTAGAGAGCTGGCAGTTTGAAAAAGCCTGTGAGCACCGGTTTTCTGTTAGAAAGATGGCAGTTTGAAAAAGACTGTGAGCAGCGGTTTTCTGATGGAGCGGTGTCAATTTGAAAAAGCCTGTGAGCAGCGGTTTTCTGTTAGAGAACTGGCAGTTTAAAAATGCCTGGTAGCAGCGGTTTTCTGTTAGAGAGATCGCAGTTTGAAAAAGGCTGTGAGCATCGATTTTCTGTGAAAGAAATGGCAGATTGAAAAAGCCTGTGAGAAGCGGTTCTCTGTTAGAGAACTGGCAGTTTGAAATAGCATGTGAGCAGCGGTTTTCGGTAACAGACCTGGCAGTTTGAAAAAGCCTGTGAGCAGTGGTTTTCTGTTAGAGACATGGCACTAAGACAAAGCCTGTGAGCAACGGTTTTCAGTTAGTGAGCTGGCAGTGTGAAAAAGCCTGTGAGCTTCGGCTTTCTGTTGGCGAGATGGCAGTTTGAAAAAGCCTGTGAGCAGCGGTTTTCTGTTAGAGAACTGGCAGTTTGAAAAAGCCTGTGAGCAGCGGTTTTCTGCAAGAGAACTGGTAGTTCGAAAAAGCCTGTGAGCAGTGGTTTTCTGTTAGAGACATGGCACTAAGACAAAGCCTGTGAGCAACGGTTTTCAGTTAGTGAGCTGGCAGTGTGAAAAAGCCTGTGAGCTTCGGCTTTCTGTTGGCGAGATGGCAGTTTGAAAAAGCCTGTGAGCAGCGGTTTTCTGTTAGAGAACTGGCAGTTTGAAAAAGCCTGTGAGCAGCGGTTTTCTGCAAGAGAACTGGTAGTTCGAAAAAGCCTGTGAGCAGACGTTTTCTGTTAGGGAACTGCCAGTTTGAAAAAGTCTTTGAGCAGCGGTTTTCTGTCAGAGAATTGGCAGATTGAAAAACCCTGTAAGCACCGATATTCTGTTAGGGAACTGCCAGTTTGAAAAAGCCTGTAAGCAGCGGTTGTCTGTTAGAGAACTGGCAGTTTGAAAAACCTGTGAGCAGCGATTTTCTGTTAGAGAACTGGCAGTTTGAAAAAGCCTGTGAGCAGCGGTTTGTTGTTAGACAGCTGGCAGTTTGAAAATGCCTGTGAGCAGCGGTTTTCTGTTAGGGAACTGTCAGTATGTAAAAGTCTTTGAGCAGCGGTTTTCTGTTAGAGAACATGTCAGTTTGAAAAAGCCTTTGAGCACCGGTATTCTGTTAGGGAACTGGCAGTTTGAAAAAGTCTGTGAGCAGCGGTTTTCTGCTAGAGAGATGGCAGTTTGAAAAATTATATAAGCGGTGGTTTTCTTTTAGAAAGCTGGCAGTTTGAAAAAGCCTGTGAGCAGCCGTTTTCTGTTAGAGAGATGGCAGTTTGGAAAAGCCTGTAAGAAGCTGTTTTCTGTTAGAGACATGGCAGTTTGAAAAAGGCTGTGAGCAGCGGTTTTCTGTTCGAGAGCTGGCAGTTTGAAACAGCGTGTGAGTAGCGGTTTTCGGTTATCGAACTGGCAGTTTGAAAAAGCCCGTCAGCAGCAGTTTTCTGCTATAGAACTGGCATTTTGAAAAAACCTGTAAGCGGCGGATTTCTCTTAGAGAGATGGCAGTTTGAAAAAGCCTGTGAAAAGCGGTTTTCTGTTAGAGAGCTGGCAGTTTGAAAAAGCCTGTGAGCAGCATTTTTCTGCTAGAGAGATGGCAGTTTGAAAAAGCCTGTAAGCAGCGGATTTCTGTTAGAGAGATGGCAGTTTGAAAAAGCTTGTGAGCAGCGGTTTTCTGTTAGAGAGATGGCAGTTTGAAAAACTCTGTGAGTAGCGGTTTTCTGTTAGAGAGCTGGCAGTTTGAAAAAGCTGGTGAGCAGTGGTTTTCTGTTAGAGAGATGGCAGTTTGAAAAAGCCTGTAAGCAGCCCTTTCCAGATAGAGGGATCGCAGTTTGAAAAAGCCTGTGAGCAGCGGATTTCTGTTAGAGAGATGGCAGTTTGAAAAAGGCTGTGAGCAGCGGTTTTCTGTTAGAGAGATGGCAGTTTGAAAAAGGCAGTGAGCAGCGGATTTCTGTTAGAGACCTGGGAGTTTGAAAAAGCCAGTGAGCAGCGGTTTTCTGTTAGAGACCTGGCAGTTTGAAAAAGCCTGTAAGCAGCAGATTTCTGTTAGAGAGATGTCAGTTTGAAAAAGCCTGTGAGCATTGCTTTTCTGTTAGACAACTGGCAGTTTGAAAAAGCCTGTGAGCAGCGGTTTTCTGTTAGAGAGATGCCAGTTTGAAAACTCCTGTGAGCATCGGTTTTCTGTTAGAGAACTGGCAGTTTGAAAAAGCCTGTGAGCAGCAGCTTTCTGTTAGAGAACTAGCATTTTGAAAAAGCTTGTGAGCAGCGGTTTTCAGTTAGAGAGATGGCAGTTTGAAAAAGTCTGTGAGTAGCGGTTTTCTGTTAGAGAGATGGCAGTTTGAAAAATTCTGTAAGCGGTGGTTTTCTTTTAGAGAGCTGGAAGTTTAAAAAAGCCTGTGAGCAGCCGTTTTCTGTTAGAGAGATGGCAGTTTGAAAAAGCCTGTGACCAGCGGTTTTCTGTTAGAGAGATGGGAGTTTGAAAAAGCCTGTGAGCAGCGGTTTTCTGTTAGAGAACTGGCCGTTTGAAAAAGCCTGTGAGCAGCGGTTTTCTCTTAGAGAATTTGCAGTTTGAAAAAGCCTGTGAGCAGCGGTTTTCTGTTAGAGAACTGGCCGTTTGAAAAAGCCTGTGACCAGCGGTTTTCTGTTAGAGAGATGGGAGTTTGAAAAAGCCTGTGAGCAGCGGTTTTCTCTTAGAGAATTTGCAGTTTGAAAAAGCCTGTGAGCAGCGGTTTTCTGTTAGAGAACTGGCCGTTTGAAAAAGCCTGTGATCAGCGGTTTTCTGTTTGAGAGCTGGCAGTTTTAAAAAGCCTGTTAGCAGCGGTTTTCTGTTGGAGAACTGGCAGTTTGAAAAAGCCTATGAGCAGCGGTTTTCTCTTAGAGAGATGGCAGTTTGAAAAGTCCTGTGAGCAGCGGTTTTCTGCTAGGGTGCTGGCAGCTGAGGCTCAGGGATGACCAAATTCAACTGTTGGAAGCAGCGTGGCCGACAAGCTGGCACCGTGCTTGTGTTTAGATGCTGGAGTGTAGCCATGCCAACACTGGGGGACATAGTCTCCGTAGGAGATCAACTCAGCTGTGAAAGAAGACCAAGAAGGTCTGGGAGCACATTTGAGGAAGATCTGGAATAGTATGCCTTTTGTTTGAGAATTGTGTCTATGTAACTCGGGTAAAGGAGAGCTGTTGTTGGCTAGGTTCAGGCCAGCTCTTTGAAGGAGTGGATCTAAAATCCCTCAGAAGGAAAGCAGAATTTTAAAGAACTTTTGTGACTCACATTGATGACTGGCATCTAGGTGGTTTGCTGAGAAATTCAAGGAGCCTGTCTTGGTTGTGTCCGCCATTTACCATGCAGTTTATGGTTTATTTGATCATAGTTGCTTGTTAATCATGCTTACCTCATGTCAATCTTGTATATTAGAGTTTAATAAAGATAGTATTGATTGTTTGCTTTGTTGACTCTTGTATAGTAAAATTTCTTCTGCTTGTTTAAAACTGTGGAATTTTGTTGCTTTATTCTCTGAGTAAACACCTGGGATCTCGAATTTCACCTACTTTAACAAAAAATGTTACAGGTCCCTAACCAAATCATAATAAATTTTGGGGCATCACCTGGAACTGTTGACAACATTTGGGGGTCTGGTCTGAGATCTTAATAATGTTAGTTCTAACTACAAAGCACATGCTTCAAATATAAGTTATTTAATAATAAAACATTGTCCAGCTAAAACTTTAGAACGTTGTGTAAGTACCTAATTACATACACATAATGAAACTGCTCCAAATGTCCTCAAGGACTTTGATGACATGTCCATTATCTTGGAATAGAGACTGTAATTTATGGTCAAGTTTTGTGGTTGAGGAAAACTTTATTCACTCTTCCTGCTAAATTTGCTTCTCAAATATAATTGATTTATAGGCTGAAACCCACGATTTGTTTAATCATTTTTTGGTCAATCTGAGAGCTCCGGAGGTTACAGTGTGCTTTGCACTGCATTCAATGAGCTTATCAGTAGTATAAGGGGTCCATTGTTTGCCCTGCATATCCTCTCTCTCAAATGTATGCACTGGAGCTGTGGTTTTCCAATTATAAGCTTGTCAGCCTGTGAATTTCTGTCCACTAAAATGAATGACTCGAAAATCAAATGCTGGAATTGTGAAGCTCAGCCAAGGTCATGGGCAGAATTTTCCGAGCCAGCTGGTAGCGTGCGCAGAAAATATGGTGGGACCCATTTCATGACAGCGTGAAGGCAGGTCGCGATCTTCTGCTCAGCCCACCCAGGGCCACGTTTCCTGCCATCAGCATATAATTAAAAGCCCATCCCACCAGGCTCTTGGAACCCCGTCGTATCTTCCACACACATCGGCTGGAAAGCACACCGACATGTTTCACAGCAGCAGCCAGGCGACGCATACTTGGGGCCTTCACTTTGGGGGAACTGAGGTGAGTGAGCAGCAGCATTCACCACAGCTCGCCCACTGTTTACAGGCCTCAGGAGCACTGGGGGGGATGGAACTGATTCCCTGCCCTGGAGGCGAGTGAAGAGGGGTGGGGGGTATCCAGGGCCAAGTGCTGGCCAGCCAGTCTCGGAGGCGACTGGCCCTCTCTCCAGCTCTACCTGTCCCACCACGCCGCCCACCCCCCACCCCCCCCAAACGCACCCCCCCCCCACCCCACCCCCCGTAAACCAGCTTATATTTCTATCCTTTTCTATTTTTCCTTAGTTCTGTTGAAGAGTCATATGGACTCAAAACGTTAACTGTGTTCCTCTCCGCAGATGCTGTCAGACCTGCTGATTTTTTCCAGACATTCTTAGGCGTTTATTGACAATAGTGAACATTATGTACAAGTGATTAACACCCTTGGCCAGGCTGTGCAACGTTCTGGCCTCCAGCAGTCCTCTGAGTGCCAGGTACCTGTGAAGTCCCTGCCTCCGCCTGCTGTGGATCAGACAGTGTGAAGTGCTCACCAGATTGTGGTTCTGAGGTTACTCTAAAGCTAGATCCCACCGAGGTGTGAGTCTATGCGCTGGTGGAAGGTGTGGGTGAGCGCTGTGATGGGACTTCAGGGAGGGTGCCTTCAGATTCCTCTTAGGAGGTTTCTTCGGTGCTTGCTTGGAGGCTCTGCGTCATGGCCTCTGTCTGCTGCTTCCCAGATGTGTCAGCGAAAACAAGGGGAGATAATTAGTGCATGGCAGTGCCCTGTAAAAGAGGACACATCACTCATGGTATGGTTATCTGATGGATGTTGCATGGCTGGATCCTCACTTGGTAGAGCAGCGCCAACCTCACTGTCAGCACAGGACTGGTCCCTGCCATCACCGACCAGCTGGATGGCTCTGTTTTCAAATTCTGTCAGAACTTTGTCCCGCATTCCTCCTTCTGTCTGCAACCTTTCCATCCTGTTGTGAGCTAGCTTGTCCTGCATGGATAGAGATGAGGAGAGTGTGTCAGGATGCCTGCCAGGCCAGATGATAAGTATGCCTGGCCTGTGTGGATGGTGAGAGATTCCATGGATGGGATGAGGACAATGACGGTGTGGGTGAGAGAGTGAATGGTGATGTCCCTTGCACTGGCAGTGAGTGAGGGCCCTGTGGATTGTGTGATGGGTTTGTGAGTGTGGGAGTGATGAAAAGAGTGACTTACCCTGGCAGAACGGGGGAATTCATTCATCCTTTTGCAGCAATGGGTGGCTGTCCTCTTCTGAATGGAGTTGGCGCTGACCATCACTGCCACCACCTCCCAAGCCTGGTTGGCATTGCTACTCATCCTGCGGCCAGAGCGGGGGTAGAGCACATCCTGGCGAGCCTCCATAGCATCCAGCAGTCACTCGAGGGACCTGTCATTGAAGCAGGGGGGCTGCAGTCTTTTTGCCTTTGCAGGCCATGTCTCCCGGGCAGCAGTGGTGAGCAGATGGCAATGAGCATTTTGCTGGTGGCTGACTTTTAAAGATGGAGGCCGGTGTGATGCAACAGCAGGGTCATGGCGAGTGAGTGAATAAGAGCCATGGAAACGCCGTATTTCGTGTGAGTGAAAATATAATGAGGCGGGCTCTCATTCGCTCGCTCGCCATCACCCGCTGTTGCATCATGCCAGCTGCCATCTTTCAAAGGCAGCCAGTGTGATGCAACGGCGTGAAAACCACCATTTTCATCAGCAGGTAGGGCTCCATTTTACCCAGCCACTACCTGGTTCAGCCCCATGTTTCTAGATTATAGGAAGTCTTCCTTTGCACTAGACACAAGAAAAACTCATTGGAAAATGGATAGCTCTGAGTTTTACAGACCTTTAAATATGCCATGGTTTCGCACATCAAAAAAATAGCTGGATTTGGAATTTGTTCATAATTTTCATACTAGAATGCCAAAGTGAAGACTTATTGGAATTTATAATATTTCTTCCCAAGTTGTTCTTTAATATTCCATCGACCTTGTCTGAATATCGAAAATACGAATTCAGAGCAGGAGTAGGCCATTCGGACCCTTGAGCCTGCCTGCTTCTCTGGACCTGCTACTGTCTAGAATTTTCCTGCTATTGCTTTGTTTGCTTTATCCTCAGTGCAGCCCAGTCTTTTGTTCTTGACGTGGCTCTTTGGCCTTTATTCAAATTCTGTCCTTGGCCTCTATTCCTGGGCTAGAAAGAGCAGGTGAAGTCAGGCAGGGTTTTCATACCCACCCATCATCGACTGTTCACTATCCACTGACTCCTGCTGGAAATGGCACTGAAATACAATCAGCATTTCAATAGCCTGTAACTGTCCACAGTGCCCATTAAACCCAGAGTCCTACCTGTGTCAGCATTTTCAAGAGGGGAGGAGAGAAAACAGAGGAAAAATCACTATTGTTAAGATTTAACTAAATAATTCAACTTTAAATTTGAAATGTTGAACATTGGAAGGTGGTAATAATTTTAAAGCAAAGTAGCCTTATTAATTCCTTACTGCACAGAGCACCAAAATTTCAAATCAGAACAGGCTGCTCGGTCAATGCCAGCCCCAGCCAAGGCCGATGTAGGATGGCTGATGTGAGATATGGAAAAGTCACAATTCCCACATTAGACGAGGAACCTGCTCTGAGGTTGGAGTTGGAGTAGGGTTGAGGAAACTTCACTCTTTACCTCATCCATGCTACATTCGAACCAGGAGTACCCAATAATGATAAAAACAAAAAAACTGCGGATGCTGGAAATCCAAAACAAAACAAAAACAGAATTACCTGGAAAAACTCAGCAGGTCTGGCAGCATCGGCGGAGAAGAAGAGTTGACGTTTCGAGTCCTCATGACCCTTCGACAGAACTTGAGTTGGAGTCCAAGAAAAAGTTGAAATATAAGCTGGTTTAAGGTGTGTGTGTGGGGGGCGGGGAGAGAGAGAGAGAGGTGGAGTGGGGGTGTGGTTGTAGGGACAAACAAGCAGTGATAGAAGCAGATCATCAAAAGATGTCAACAACAATAATACAAAAGAACACATAGGTGTTAAAGTTAAAGTTGGTGATATTATCTAAACGAATGTGCTAATTAAGAATAGATGGTAGGGCACTCAAGGTATAGCTCTAGTGGGGGTGGGGAGAGCATAAAAGATGTAAAAAAAAATAAAATAAATAATAATTTTTCTTTTTCTTTTTCTCTTTTTATAATGGAAATAGGTGGGAAAAGGAAAATCTAGAAAATTTATTGGGAAAAAAAAGAAAAGGAAGGGGGAAACAGAAAGGGGGTGGGGATGGGGGAGGGAGCTCACGACCTAAAGTTGTTGAATTCAATATTCAGTCCGGATGGCTGTAGAGTGCCTAGTCGGAAGATGAGGTGTTGTTCCTCCAGTTTGCGTTGGGCTTCACTGGAACAATGCAGCAAGCCAAGGACAGACATGTGGGCAAGAGAGCAGGGTGGAGTGTTAGAATGGCAAGAATGACAGGGAGGTTTGGGTCATTCTTGCGGACAGACCGCAGGTGTTCTGCAAAGTGGTCGCCCAGTTTACGTTTGGTCTCTCCAATGTAGAGGAGACCACATTGGGAGCAACGAATGCAGTAGACTAAGTTGGGGGAAATGCAAGTGAAATGCTGCTTCACTTGAAAGGAGTGTTTGGGTCCTTGGACGGTGAGGAGAGAGGAAGTGAAGGGGCAGGTATTGCATCTTTTGCGTGGGAATGGGGTGGTGCCATAGGAGGGGGTTGAGGAGTAGGGGGTGATGGAGGAGTGGACCAGGGTGTCCCGGAGGGAGCGATCCCTACGGAACGCCGATAGGGGTGGGTGAAGGGAAGATGTGTTTGGTGGTGGCATCATGCTGGAGTTGGCGGAAATGGCGGAGGATGATCCTTTGAATGCGGAGGCTGGTGGGGTGATAAGTGAGGACAAGGGGGACCCTATCATGTTTCTGGGAGGGAGGAGAAGGCATGAGGGCGGATGCGCGGGAGATGGGCCGGACACGGTTGAGGGCCCTGTCAACGACCGTGGGTGGAAAACCTCGGTTAAGGAAGAAGGAGGACATGTCAGAGGAACTGGTTTTGAAGGTAGCATCATCGGAACAGATGCAACGGAGGTGAAGGAACTCCGTATCTCTCTTTTGCCCTGCTCACCTTCCTTGCTTTCCATTTCCCTCCTGGTGTTTGACAAGGTGTTTACTAAAACCCGCTTTCACAGCCACATCTCCTTTCTCAGTGACTGTCTCCATCTCCGACTTACCCCACGTGGATTTCAACTGAAATTCCACCCCTCATGTTTCGAACCCACCCAGGATTACAGGTATCTCCAGGACATAAAACGTTTCTCGGACTGCTGTTCCCGTCACATTCTGAAATCCACACTCAGTGCCATGCGCCGCCCTATGTACACACTCGACCTCTCCCTCCAGCAGCACCGCCATACCCTTTTTCAAAGCTGCGCGTGCCCCCAGTTTCATTTTATCCTTCGGCTCATCCGACGCCTCAACAAGAAACTTTTTCTCTTTCTCTCAAGTGCTAAGGAACGCAAGCTCCAACAACTCATCGACACCAACACCCATCTAGGACCCTCCACCCCGGCCTGTCCCTCTGTCCCCACCCCATCTTCCAATCCCAACCCCAGCCGTGTATTCACTATACCCCCTGACCTTCCCCTCTCTGATGCTGAACGTTCAGTGCTCAGCAAAGGACTCAATTTCATACCCTTACGCCCTCACCTCAATGAATTTCGGGCTCGGCATGATGCTGAACTATTCTTCCGCCGTCTTCGTCTCCGGGCTCACTTCTTTGGGCAGGAGTCCTCTCCCAGTTCAACGGATCCTTTCACCCACCTCCAATATTCTCCCTCCACTTGGACCCCTCCCTCTGGATTCTTACCTTCTCTTGATCATTTCATTGAGAACTGTCGGCGCAACATTAGTCGTCTCAATTTCTCTACTCCTCTCACCCATTCAAACCTGTCTCTCTCTGAACTTACTGCACACCATTCTCTCAGGTCCAACCCTGACATTGTCATCAAACCCGCTGACAAGGGTGGTGCTGTTGTTGTCTGGCGCACTGACCTCTACCTTGCGGAGGCTGAGCGTCAACTTGCAGACACTTCCTCCTACCTCTCCCTGGACCATGACCCCACCACTGAACATCAATCCATTGTTTCCAGGACTGTCACTGACCTCATCTCCTCTGGGGATCTCCCTCCCACAGCTTCCAACCTGATAGTCGCCCAACCTCGGACGGCCCACTTCTATCGCCTACCCAAAATCCACAAACAGAACTGCCCCGGTAGATCGATCGTCTCAGCTTGCTCCTGCCCCACAGAACTCATTTCTCGTTATCTTGACTCCCTTCTCTCTCCCCTTGTCCAGTCCCTTCCCACCTACATCCGTGATTCCTCTGACACCTTATGTCACATCAACAATTTCCAGTTCCCTGGCCCCAACCGCTTCCTCTTCACCATGGACGTCCAATCCCTCTACACCTCCATCCCCCACCAGGATGGTCTGAGGGCCCTTAGCTTCTTCCTCGAACAGAGGTCCGAACAATCCCCATCCACCACTATTCTCCTCCGTCTGGCTGAACTTGTTCTCACGCTGAACAATTTCTCCTTCAACACCTCTCACTTCCTCCAAATAAAAGTTGTGGCTATGGGTACCCGCATGGGCCCCAGCTATGCCTGTCTCTTTATGGGGTATGTGGAACATTCCTTGTTCCAGTCCTACTCCGGCCCCCTCCCACAACTCTTTCTCCGGTACATCGATGATTACTTCGGTGCCGCTTCATGCTCTCGTCGGGACTTGGAAAAATTTATTCATTTTGCTTCCAATCTCCACCCCTCCATCATTTTCACGTGGTCCATCTCTGACACTTCCCTTCCCTTCCTTGACCTCTCTGTCTCAATCTCTGGTGATAGACTGTCCACCAATATCCATTACAAACCCACCGACTCCCACAGCTATCTCGACTACCGCTCCTCACACCCTGCTTCCTGTAAGGACTCCATCCCATTCTCTCAGTTCCTTCGCCTCCGTCGCATCTGTTCCGATGATGCTACCTTCAAAACCAGTTCCTCTGACATGTCCTCCTTCTTCCTTAACCGAGGTTTTCCACCCACGGTCGTTGGCAGGGCCCTCAACCGTGTCCGGCCCATCTCCCGCGCATCCGCCCTCAGGCCTTCTCCTCCCTCCCAGAAACATGATAGGGTCCCCCTTGTCCTCACTTATCACCCCACCAGCCTCCGCATTCAAAGGATCATCCTCCGCCATTTCCGCCAACTCCAGCATGATGCCACCACCAAACACATCTTCCCTTCACCCCCCCCTATTGGCGTTCCATAGAGATCGCTCCCTCCGGGACACCCTGGTCCACTCCTCCATCACCCCCTACTCCTCAATCCCCTCCTATGGCACCACCCCATTCCCACGCAAAAGATGCAATACCTGCCCCTTCACTTCCTCTCTCCTCACCGTCCAAGGACCCAAACACTCCTTTCAAGTGAAGCAGCATTTCACTTGCATTTCCCCCAACTTAGTCTACTGCATTCGTTGCTCCCAATGTGGTCTCCTCTACATTGGAGAGACCAAACGTAAACTGGGCGACCGCTTTGCAGAACACCTGCGGTCTGTCCGCAAGAATGACCCAAACCTCCCTGTCATTCTTGCCATTCTAACACTCCACCCTGCTCTCTTGCCCACATGTCTGTCCTTGGCTTGCTGCATTGTTCCAGTGAAGCCCAATGCAAACTGGAGGAACAACACCTCATCTTCCGACTAGGCACTCTACAGCCATCCGGACTGAATATTGAATTCAACAACTTTAGGTCGTGAGCTCCCCCCCCCATCCCCACCCCCTTTCTGTTTCCCCCTTCCTTTTCTTTTTTTTCCAATAAATTATATAGATTTTCCTTTTCCCACCTATTTCCATTATAAAAAGAGAAAAAGAAAAAGAAAAATTATTATTTATTTTTTTTTTACATCTTTTATGCTCTCCCCACCCCCACTAGAGCTATACCTTGAGTGCCCTACCATCTATTCTTAATTAGCACATTCGTTTAGATAATATCACCAACTTTAACTTTAACACCTATGTGTTCTTTTGTATTATTGTTGTTGACATCTTTTGATGATCTGCTTCTATCACTGCTTGTTTGTCCCTACAACCACACCCCCACTCCACCTCTCTCTCTCTCTCTCTCTCCGCCCCCCACACACACACCTTAAACCAGCTTATATTTCAACTCTTTCTTGGACTCCAACTCAAGTTCTGTCAAAGGGTCATGAGGACTCGAAACGTCAACTCTTTTCTTCTCCGCCGATGCTGCCAGACCTGCTGAGTTTTTCCAGGTAATTCTGTTTTTGTTTTGTACCCAATAATGACACTGAGGGCAAACCAGAGTGGTTCCCTCACCATCATCCCAATTCCTTTCCCTAAAGAACACAGATAAAATCAACCAAATTATGTGTAAATGATGTAAAATCATGACCTAAGTACATAGAATGTGCTTGAAAATGCTAAGTCATTTTTACACTGCAATTTTCCCAATTTCCCTGTATAGGGAAAGCAGTTTGCATACTTCCTGCTTAGTTCACATTCTCATACCAGACATCCTGGACCCCACTGTGTTATGCAGCAATCTAGTTGTTTGACAGGGTAAGAATGTGAACAGGTCACTGTTTATAAATAAGGAACCATTTAAGACAGAGATGAGGAGAATTTTTTTTCTCTCAGGGGGTTGTGAGCCTTTGGTACCCTCTTCCTCAAAAGGTGGTGGAAGCAGAGTCTTTGAATATTTTTAAGGCAGAGCTAGATAGATTCATGATAAACAAATGGGTGAAAGGTTATCAGCGGAGACAGGAGGTTACAATCAGGTCAACCATGATCTTATTGAACGCCAGAACACGCTTGAGGGGCCGAGTGATCTACTTCTCCCCCTAATCTGTATATTTGTATGTTTTTAAATGGCTCCTGTATTTACTTCACTAAAATAAACTCCCCTATCCCAACAGTGCCTTTGTAGACCCAGCTCCAGTATTCTCTGATTGTCTGACCAACAATGGTGTGCAACTAATGGAGAGAAAACCTTGGATTCTTTTGTTAACCACAAAGCTAAAAGCATTCTTAATTTCCCATGCAACAGGAAACACCTGTTCTGCCCTTTCCCACATTTCTCAACATTCTGCTACCAGCAATGTTCATTTTTGGCAGTGCACTACTAACAATGTCCGTAATCAATAAAAATTATGAGGAAGTGGCTGGTCGCTCACAGAACAAAAGCAATGAGATGAGGACCTAACCAACTGCTGGAAGAAAGTAGCTAAGTCTAGTCAGATCAGATGGTAACCATTTTCCACAAGACTCCCATAAAGCAGCAATGTGATAATAACCAGATAATCTGCTTAGAGATGTTGGTTGGGGGAAGAATATTGGCCTGGACCAAAGGTAATCCCCCTGCTCTTCTTCAAAATAGCACCTTAGAGGGAAGATAGTGCTCTGGTTTAATGCCTTATCCAAAAGACATCACTCCAACAGTGCAGCACTCCCTCAGTGCTGTGTTAGATTGCTAACCTAAATTTTCATGCTTATGTCCAAGGGTGGAATCTTGTGCCCTCCTCTTTGGTGAGTTTGGTGACAGGGGGCAATTAATCATGGGGGAGGGTGGCGTGTGAGGACCCCATACCTTCCCACTTCCACCCCAATTAAGTCTGTCATGGGAAGGCCTGTAGGTGGCCTTGACGGCCCGCCAACAAATGGGCAATTAATGTCCATTTAAGGGCCTCATCCCCCTGCCACTGGTATTAGCCCAGTAGCTGGTGGGGAGCTCACCATGCCAGGCCATGACAAGCAAACCCTGGCACGTTTGCTTGCAAACTCCCAGAATGGGGCGGGGGGTGGGGTGGGAGCGATGCCTTAGTTTAAAGGCATTCAGCGCTTGACTGAGGGATCCAGCTGCAGGAAGGAGGGGGCGCTGAAAGCACTTGCTGCTGACTTCCCTTCTCCTCCCTCACAATCCCCACCCCTGTTCCCCTTCCTGCCATCACTCACCCATGCCTGGGTCCTTCCTCAATCTGAGACCATGGGTGGATATAATACTTGCAGCACTCACTACCTCCCCAGTGGCGCTGATAAGTAGAAGAGCAGCCAGCCAGTGGGTGGGACTTCTGCCCCTGGGGTCCTGGATCCTGGGGGAAGGCCCACCACTCGTCAGTTAAGTGCCTAAATGGCACAAGATGCGATGGGCCTTCCCGAAAAGAGACAATGTTGGGCTCTCACTGGCTCTCCAGCTGGCAGCCAAGACCCCCGACACCTCCACAAGATTCCACCCCTAGCATGGGACCTGAAATCACAACTTTCTGGTTTAGAGGTGAGAGTGCTACTAATGGAGCCATGGCTGACACACACAAAGAACAAGGAGGGATTAATCAAAATTCTCACCCTTTGTGTCATTCTTGAAAGGCATGTCATTCCTTCAGCTAGAATGTCTCTACAGAAATCATAACAAGTATTGCAATTAGAAATTTCTAGGGGAATGCCTGCAACCTCTCTAGAAATATATTTTGTAACATCAGAACTTGCTTCATCTTTTCAAAAATTTCTAAACCACTTTTGTTTCAATTGTAATTTAGTTTAATATGTTCCCAATAGTGACAACTATTGGGTACAGTTGCAGGTTAAATCATAACAAGCTCATGTCCCTCTCACTCCCATTGTTAATATGTCTTACAATATGTTCTGCATCAGATTGTTGGGTTTCAGTTTTCATTGAAAAAAAACACTAATAAAAACCCTAAAACCCATTGTCATGAAGAGGAATTTAATTTCCACACACTTTGATGCAGTAGTCTTGGTCATATGCCTTTAATCAGGGTTATTTTTGGTTGTTTCCTTTTTTGTGCTGTCAGCTTCTTTAAAGCCTTTTGTCAGCTTTTCTTAGTTTAGTAGGTTGGCGTATATGATAACAACAAATCACCACTAAGATACCAGGAAAAAATGAAGACAAAAATTAAAAGGTCCCACGGAGAGTTTTAGCTCTGTGCTTAGGCTTTTGTAGAGATTTGCCTCATTGATACATCAGTCAAATGACCACTTCCATATCACATTACCAACCCTTCCGTCGTGACCTTGCCCACTTTGTAACTTTTTAAAACATTTTTATGTATGTATTTTTCTCATTTTGAAAAAATATAAATGTATACATTTCTGTTTAATGTATACATGCAGTGCTCTTTGACCCTCACTTGCATTATAAACTTTAACCTGTAGCTTTGCAAAGTTACATTAAATGATATCTTAAGATCTGCTTTCTTGCTCTCTGTCCCCTGCAGGGATATTTAATGCATTTAAGCATATTCTACAATCTATCAAATAGAGACACGTCTTCATTTCCTCATGATTGTAGAGTGTAGAACATCTGTTCTTTTATCTGTCAAGGTCAATAATGAATGTTCTCAGAATGAAGCTTATCTATGGATCAAATTCATTGGTTATTTAGATGTAAATTCAGCATTTTGTAATGTCAGGCGATTTGTCTGCACTTCATTAGTGTCTGATTTGGTTTGTTTGCTCAGCTAGGGGTGGTAAAATTACTTCACACGTTTAAGTGCCGTAACCTCTCAGTTACCAAGCTACTTCTAATTTTATTTTTATTTTGAATAAATAATGTCTAACATTACAACTGTAACTCAGCTCATAAGGTATTTCTAGTTGCTGTTCCCTGGGATTATTAAATGTTTTGCAGATTGTAATTACATAGTGCAATGCTAGACCAGTGGAGGCTTGACACATCTGAAATAGTTGGGGACTACCTTGACCAAACAGTGAAAACAGGCACTAAGTCGGCACCAAGTTAATAAAACATGCCTGTTTGAAAGCCTGGTTTTAGCGCATTATTTTGGTCCAGGTTGCTGACCGCAAAATTTGAATTTGCCTGTATGTGCTAAGCCAGAAACCTGCAGCTTTAGCATTCAAGTGCTTATTAAACGCAATTTACATGGAGCATGGCATAATGGTATTGTCACTGAACTAGTATTCCAAAGACCCAGGGTAATGCTTTGGGTGCCTGGGTTTAAATCTAGAATTAAAAGTCTAATGAAACCACTGCCGATTGTTGCAAAACCCCATCTGGTTCACTAGTGTCCTTTAGGGAAGGAAATCTGCTGCCCTTCCTTGGTCTGGCCCACAGCAATGTGGTTGACTCTTAAATGCCCTCTGAACAAGGGTAATTAGGGATGGGCAATAAATGCTGGCCTAGGCAGCAAAGCTCACATCCCATGAGTGAATTAAAAAAAAGGGCTCCTCTCACCTACTATCACTGAAGTGGGTGGGCTACCACACAGTGCAAGACCAAGGTAGATGGCACACAGGCTCTTGGTGCGACACTATTGGTCCTGGTGGAATTCCAAATGAGAAGGAGTTCCAGAGGAGGAGGAGTGCCTTCTACTCGCAGGAAGGAAGAAAGACGCCACCTCATCTTCCTCATCCTCTTGTTCCCCTTTCCTGAAGCTGCTGGTGCTGCTCTGCCTGGCCTCATGTCCTCCTCCCATTTCTCTTCTGGAGCAAAGGGGACCCCTGGAAAGATGCCCATGACCAATTGCTCGCTTTCTCCTGAAGACTTCTATAAAATGTCCAATAATGCGGAATAGCATGACACTTTCTCTTTTCAGGTGGAGTCCTCAGAGTCCGCAGAACAAATGTAGCTTGTGTGTTGGTGAAGTCTTGCCACTATGTCACAGAAAGTCTCCTGATGAGCTTCAGAGATCCTCTTCACATGTTGAGCAACAATGAATATAAAATGGGGAGTATCCTTTTAAGTAGTGCTTGAAATCAACTTCAACGCCTTTTTACTCACAAACAATTGATCGCTGTGAGAAGAGAGCATTCGGACAAACACTAGACAACAAATTACTGTGCAGCCTCCTTTAAGTGCTCTAATAGGCATTTCAAGTGACAATCAGCGCCTTAATGAGCCACCAGCAGCCATTTCTAGTGCAGGCTTCATTCCTTTATGAAGGTGATATCTTGTGCTAAATGCAGGTTAAGCCAGCCTTTCAGCTCAAGACCCCATTCTGGTTATATCAGCAGTCCGTCAGCACCTGAACATGCCGCTGAAAATCATTCACTTTATGTTTCATATTTATGTCAAACCAATCTATCTATATACATCTACCTATCTTTTCTGTATAGTTTAAAAATAACAACTGCACATCACTCTTCCATTGTCACATTTTGATGTCATGCTCATGAAAATTTCTGTGTGACACTTGATTCATTCAAATTTCATGTTTATAAAATCAGTGAGGAAATAGAACTCAATAATTATGAACACTGTGGAGGATCTATCAAAAAACGAACATTAAACCAATTAAATTCATCAAAATTGGGGCTTTTTTGCAAAATCAATGGCTACAACAAATCAAATGGTATTGTCACTGAGCAGTGATGAAAATCCAAAAATAAAATGGAAGCAGGCGGTGTTAGCCTCCAATTTATCCAATTTTCCCCTAATATTTGCATGGTCTATGCCTTAAATATTCCTTATGGCCATGCTCCAACAATACTTTTTACAAAGAAATTTCTCCTAACCCTTTCCAATATCTAGACCTCAATCATCCACACCCTTCAGTGCCATTCCCTTAATCTTCCAAAAATATCCTACTCTTACTGAGTACTTCTGAAAACTCACTTCAGTGCATGCTCTGTCCCTTTAACTGCCTCTCTTTAATTCTATTCTCTCTTCTGTTTGCTCCCATGTACCTCGCTCCAATGTACCTTTCTCCCTATTTCTCTCAGCAAGTCTTTCTTTCTCTCTCTCATTATGTCTGCTCCTCTGCATGTCTTTTCCATGTTTTCCTTATGTCCTTTTATGGGTTCTTTTCTATCCTGCCATCATAACTGTTTGGCACTTGTATAGATTTTTATACTCCAGCTCTGTGATTCTCACATGAACCATGCATCTCTCCTTCATAAACAGTCAATACACTATCTCTCTCTGTCTTGCACTGTTTTTCTCTTTCACACAGTGGTTCCATGTACAGCATCCCTTTCCTTCCCTCCATCTTTCCCTCACCCACACTGTTTCTTTCATTACTTCATGAATTGTTTTTTCCTCATAACCTCTCTCTCTGCTCTCAATGTATTCTCTCTCATCCATGTGCAGTTGATCTCCCTCATCATTTATCTTTCTCCCTCTCACAACCAACCTCACTCTGCCTCTCTCTACCTTATGAACAGTTTCTCTCTCCCTCAGTCATCTTTATCTTGGTGGACTTCATGTTCTATCTTTTTCCCTCTCTCCATCTCAAGGACAGCAGCTCTACTCATTGTATTTTTCACTGTACCCCTTAGGCTGAATCCAACTCTCCCTCTTCCACTGTTTCTCTACTTCTGCTCTCTCCAGTTACAATGTGATTATTGAACTACACATAACAATCAAGTGTCAGCTTGCAAATAATTCTTCACCCACCTTGTAAGCAACATATACTCTACAACCCCCACAAACCTTATGGTAGAAAGTTTATACAAGTTAGAAATATTTCTTTTCCCCAAGATATGAGAAAGGTTCCAATGTTTTGCTTGATTACCTTTGAGAATTATGTAGTATTTATTTATTCAGAAAATTCAGTGGGTGGAGTGGAATCTGTGATAAAGCAAATTACACAAGATCTATGTGGCATTGTTGAACTGAATCTTTTTTTTTAGTATATCCCATGCATTTCATAACTTATTATGGGAAACTCAACAATGGTGCACTAACCACAGATACTGGATAATCCTTTGTTTTGCATGCCACAAGCAAAAGCAGAAAAATCTTTTAGGGATGATGACTCAAGTGTAAGCCACATGGTCCCTATTTTACAGTTGTTAATTAAGTCAAGCCTTTCTAAGTTGTGCAGGTAGCCAAGTCCCTTCTTCATAGTTAAGAGATTGTTAGAAGGTACAACTTGCCTATGCACAATTTCACTGCATATGGTAATGAAATCAGATGACAGCTGTAAATCACACACCCTCAGATGTTTACTGAGATTTACAAAAACATTAATGGATTCACTTGGCTTGCATTGTGCGAGTTCACTTTTCAAACAAGCACTATAGTAAAGGTTACTTTGCCATACAAGATGACATTTAATCCAATATTGTTTCGTTAGCAGCTTCAAGTTGCTCTACAGTTAACAAACTACTTTTGATTTGTGGGTAATGAGGTGATCAGTTTGCTGGCTGAATTCAAACTTCAAAGGCTTTCCCAGGTATTCATTATTTCACATTTATTCATCAGTTACAACAGAAGCGCTGAATATAATTTTCTGAAATAAAAATATACAAATGGTTCATTGCTGCATTTTTAAAAAGGTAACCTTCAAAATAATCAAAAACTTTGGGGTGATTTCATTTTGCTACTACTGGCTTGTGCTCTATGACAGGTAGAAGAGAAGCCAAAAGCAGGTGACAGCTCATCATACTGAATCATGGCTGCATTGACATTGTGGCCTCAGGCATACGTGCAAATAGGGGTCAATTATTTTGTCATTTAGACCCAGTGCCATTTTAGTCATTGCCTAGCTGAGTAGCTCCTATCCACCTAGGAAGAGTGGGGCAAACTGGGAAATTACCATTTTGAATTATAACTAAAAAGGGTTCCTCGGCTGCTATCAGGTAAAGCTTTTGGAGGCACATTTTTTTCAGCAGTCATTTGTGGGTTTTCCATGTTCCTGGGTCCAAAGTCTTACGCAGGGTCTGCCGCTTCTTTCTCTTCCTGACACTCAGGCCTGAATTTTCACTCCAAGGACAGTTCTGAGCTCCACAAACAACAACCTGGGAGAGAGTGCCCCAGAAGTTTGGATTTTTGTTCTGTGGTGGTGGGGGTGGGGGAAGTGCAGGGTGCACTGTAGCCCCTCTAAAGAGTTCGGAGGTTGCCAGGTGCAGAGGCAGGCTGGGCAAAAGGTTTGTTGGAACTTTGTCAAAGCTATAAAAAAAGGAATAAAATAAAAATCGCCCTCACCCCTCACACCCCTTCACCCCCACACAATCTCCATGCCACATCCATGCCAACCCATGCCCCTCAACTCATCCCCATAGTCCTTTATAGCCCCAATGCTAACTTAGTGCAAACTCATGCCAACCCATGCGACCCACCCACCAACCTTTGCCTTTATACCTCCATGTCAACTCACCCCAGTATCCTCCATGGGCAGACCTCAGAACCCATACTGAGATTAAATAAAGTTCATAATCTATTGATTAATTCAGTATTTCAAAAAACCTCTCATTGTGAAAAAAATTGCTCTTTTTAACTGCTTTAAAACAAGCATTTGTATCCATGGTCCCACATCAAAGGCTTTATAAGCACTTGGAGCTGTCAATCAACTGACAGGCACTCCATTGTGATGGTAGGTTGTGAAATCAGTCATGCAGTACTATTGCTATAATGGGAGTCCTTGGGCTTATGTCAACAGACAGAGTGAAATAGCAAGCACTGTTTTTAACACTACAGGCAGTTTTGTTTTCAAATATTTAAACAACAGGAAATTTAAATCTCTTGACAGCTTAACAGCTCCCTTTGACAGTTCTCTGGACAGCTTTCTTGACAATTCCAATTAGCTTGACAGTTCCAATGAGTTTATGCACGTTTTTTATGCACATTCATGTGTAATTTTAATGATCTCAAAGGGAATGACCTCTCCCAAAAGGCACCTTGCCTCTTCCAAAGGGTCCCTCACCTCTCCCAAAGGTGTCCCTACCTCTCCAAAGAACTCTAGGTCTGGTAGAAGAAGGTCTAAACTTACCAGAGTTCACAAGTCATGTTTTGGACATCCCACTAGTGAAAATCAGATCCAACTGAGGCAGCTGCACTTTAACACGTGCAGTTACGTCTGTGAACCACCAATGTGCTAATTAGAACCTGCCTCCATTCCAACCCCCCTGCATAAAATGGCAGGGGACAGGTTTCGGGGCAGGACTTCTGGATTTGTGCCTCTGCAGCTAATTCTCCTAAGACAGAGAGCCTTTCCATCTGCACAAAAATTCAGGCCTCAGTATACCTCCCCTAAATGATGCAGCATGTAAGCATACCTGCTGAACAACTGCTTTAGCCATCCATCACTTGATCTAACTGGACTATATCAATAATTATTGAGCCCTGCTGTCCCCTGCCAAACTGCACATGGCTCCATGACCACACTGGGAAGGAAAGTTAGGTTCCTGGCTTCTTTTCCTCACAACCAACCATTTCCTTAAACCTTGCTGATCACCTCAAGGATTGGCTCCTCGCAGCCAAGGAATGTGAAACATATCTAGTGCACAGGTAACGAAATGCTTGAAGAAAGACTGTCATGCAACAAGTGGTGCATTATAACATTGTTTGGATATGTATATGTAGGTCTCCCCCCACCCACCTCTGATAATAAATGCGAGGAGCTCATGAACCTTTTTGACATTAAGAGTGAAACCATCCATTCAGCTGCTTCTGCTGCACACATCCCCTGCCCCTGACATAGCTCTAATCTCATACCTTTCTCATGGGAATCCAAAGATAATGGTGGAGGTCTGGAAAGAGAAACCATTACAGGGGATTCTTTGGCAATGACTGCACAGGTAAGAGTGGAAGCATCTCAGGGCAGTCCCACACAGTTAGATCATGGAAGAGAGGCATTGGAGGATGATAGTGTGGTTAACCGTGTCATTTCTTCCCTCATGCACTCAGCGAGCTCATCTTGTCTGTGACTGCCACCCTCTTCTCTCTCAACCCTATTCCCAAAATGCTTCTCCTCCTGGCTTCTATACAGCTATCAGAAATAGTTGCCTCTCCTCAGCTTCTGTCCTCTCACCTCACCATCTTTGCCCCTTTCCTCAGAACAAAATATTCTTGACCCCCATGTCCTTGTAAACTATTGTCCCCTCTCCAACCTCTCTTTCTTCTTCAATGCCCTTGAACATCTTGTTGCCTCCCGAATCCTTGCCTATCTTTCCCATAACTCCATGTTTAACCTTTCCCACCTTGATACTCTCCAATCAGGTTTCCACCCCTCCCAGTGGCTCAAAGCAAAGTCTCAAATGGAATCTTCTGACATTGCAACCATCATGCACGATCCCTCTTCACCCTTCCCGCCCTGTCTGCAGTCTGACACGGTTAACCACACCATCATCCTCCAATGCCTCTCCTCCATGATCTAACTGTGTGGGACTGCCCTGAGATGCTTCCACTTTTACCTATTCAATCATTGCCAAAGAATCTGCTGTAATGGCTTCTCTTTCCAGACCTCCACCATTATCTTTGGATTCCCCTGAGGATCTATCCCTGGCTGCCTCCTATTTCTCATCTACATGCTGTTGCTCCTCATAGACATTATTTAAAGGCACGACACAGGTTCCAAATATATGCCAAATACATCCAGCTCCACCTCATCTGATCCCTCCTAGACACTGCCTGCCTCCACTTTACCTCAGTTCATCTACTGCTGAAAGCCTCAGCCATGCTTTTGTTACCTTAAGACCAGACTATTCCAATGTTCTCCGCCCTCTGCAAATTCGAGTTCATCCAAAATTTTGCTGCCATTTCCTAACTTACACCAAGTCCCATTCACCTATTAGCCTTGTACTCACTGATCCACATTGTGTACAGTGCTGGGCTAACGGTTATGTTAATGAAACCATGATGTTAGTGCTGATGTAAAGGTGGCATCAGGGTCAGATGACCAAGTGGTTCCAACAGAGAAAGATGCAGAACAGTCTGTGCCTTAGGAACCATCTAAATAGTTTCTGGAAAAACTATATACCGCCTATCTGAGGTCACTCATAGACTAGGTTAAACCTCTTCAAAACACAATGGTCCACTGATGCATCATTTGAAAATCCTTATCCTCCTGTTCAAATCCTTCCATGACCTCACCCCTCCCTATCTCTGCAACCTCCTCCAGCTCTAAAACCCTTTGAGGCCTCTGCCTTACTCCAACTGTGGCCTCGTGTACATTCCCCATTCCTTCCCCACCATTGGCAGCCTGTCTTCAACTGTCTAGGTCCTAAACTCTGGAATTTTCTCCCTAACCCTCTCTCTCTCCTCCTCCATTAACACATTCCATAAAACCTACCTCTTTGTCCAAGGTTTTGGTCACCTGCTTCGTTCTTTGCCTCTTGTCAACTTTTGTGAAGAGCTTTGGGACATTTTACGAGGTTAAAAGTGCTACATAAATGCAAGTTATTGTTGAAGTGGCAAAATGACACAGGGTTAACCTTCCTCTACAAAGACAATGAGATTAAATGTTTAAAAAGCAGTGCTCTATCAGGCCTGTACATATACAAGTTGCTTTTTATTTAGTGGACCCCTACACAAATACAACGAAAATGCTGTTATGGCAACAGCCTGTTATCTCATTAAAGACAAGAGAAAAGAAACCAGCGGAAAGCTAATCACTTATTCATATCTTGGCCTTTGCTTCTGACGTACCATTTGTGTTTGTGCTGTTGTGGTCTGGGGGCGGATGTTGCCTTGAAGTCCCCTCTCCTGGCTTTAATCCAGCAGTTCAGTTTGCAGCAAGCACGTTGTGCATTTAAACCCCCACCCCTCCACTTCCAAACATCTTACACATGCCGGACGGCTGCAGAAACGAGCAAGAAGAAGACAGAAGTAAAGAGTATAATTAAAATACAGGACAACAGGCAGAACTGTTCTCATGCAAAACATACGTTCATTTGCAGAGGGGAACCCTCTCTACACCGAGACCTCGGTGGATTTGTTCCCTTGGTGCGATGGAACTGACGAGTTCGTGAATTGCATCGTTTGATGAATAAAATATTTGCAGTTGGGCTGCAGGAGATCCTGATGACTGTTGCTGTTGGCATCTCTCACTGTCGCTGTCAGCAGCGGCTGTAAATTACGGTAGGTGAAAAGGAATATGTATCTTTTCAGCGGACTAACAATGCTTTTTAATTGCTGCTTTGCATGATGAAGACGAGTGAAATCCCGAGAGGTAGATGGCCACTGAGTCTTACTATAAAAGCTCGGGGAGGTGTTTAAACGGGGTAGGAATTGTCTTGGAAAATTAGATGCTGCCACAAGAGCTTTTCCTCCTCTTCCAAGTAACGAGGAACCATATTTAAAGCAGCAATGTCGGGAGCAGTAATGTTGGACAGAGTAAATAGTGAAAAACTGTCCCCACTCAAGAGTGCATCCGGAACTAGAGGGCACAGATCTAAAATAATTGGCAAAAGACGTAAACGTGATGTGAGGAAACATTTTTTTCACCCGGAGGGTGGTTGGAGTCTGGAACGAACTTCCTGAGAGGGTGGTGGAGGCAGGTTCGATCGAGATATTCAGAAAGGAATTGGATTGCATTCTGAAAAGAGAGAATGTGAAAGGTTACGGGGATAAGGCAGGGGTGTGGGACCAGGTACAAAGCTCTTTCAGAGAGCCACCAGTGTAGACTGGATGGGCTGAATGGCCTCCTGCACTGTAAAGATTCTGTGATTCTGTGGCTAGATTTTTAGGACAAACTCGGATTACTATAGTTTTGCATTGAAATACAATTGTGTGCAGTTTCCAATTTGAATAAGTACTGTAGAATTAATCTGTTTTACTGCCATTTTGGGGAAAAGTTTATTTGAAAGGTCATTGTTAATTCCACCCTATGAATGCAGCTGAATGTAGTGTTTAAAAAGCCCATGTGCATCTGTAAACGTGGGAATTGTTTCAGCATGAATATTGCCCCCAATGTCTTATGGAACTAGGCTGCATGTTGCAGTTGGTTGACCAAGAATTGTATTTATAGCTATCCAGCTGTGTGACTCCAGGAGACTGGGTGGCACAGCAAGTTACCATGCTGTCCTTTCATTTCTCAGAGCTTGAGTTTAAATCTCAGCCAAGTTTCATTTCTCTGTTGGCTGTAGGTAAACTGGAAATAAGATTTGGCCAATATGGTGCCAGTTCTGGGTGAGTGCATTGCACTAAAGTAAACATTAAATTGATACTAACTCGTAGACCACGAGGATGGTAGCTATGTGACGATATTATACTAATGCAGCAGGGGGCACTGTTCTGAGATGTTAAGTTATAGATTGTTGAGAGGTGGGGGTTATTTCTGCATCAAACTGTCGTGTACCTCACCTGGGAGCACTTCCACTGACATTTGATCACAAAATTGTTGGTTTCCTGGCAATTTACTTTCATGAGCACAAAAAATCATCTCAATTGATGCATAATGAAGGCAGAGTGAATTTGAAAAGCAGATTTACTCTGTTCCTTAAGCTGTTTATAACTTTAACTCCAGTCTTCAGTTGGCAATGCTAAATTCAGGCTGACCATCCGTTGCAGTGCTGAATGGGTGTTGCACTTCCAGTGGTGCTGTCTTTTGGGTGAGACATTAAACAGAGACCCAGCCTCTAACAGACTCTAAGGTGAACATAAAAGATCCCTTGGCACTGATTTGGTCTTCTCAGTGATCAGGTCAATATTTATCCCTCCACCACCATCATTAAAACAGATTATATAGTCAATATCTCATTGCTGTTTGTGGGATATTGCTGTGTGCAAATTGGTAGGTGCATTTTCTACATCACAGCAGTGCCTACACTTCAGAAGTACTTAATTGATTGTAAAGCACTTTGAGATGCCCTGGTGTGAATGGGGCTACGTACCATATTTGAGATGCCCTGGTGTGAATGGGGCTACATACCATATTTGAGATGCCCTGGTGTGAATGGGGCTACATACCATATTTAAGATGCCCTGGAGTGAATGGGGCTACATACCATATTTGAGATGCCCTGGTGTGAATGGAGCTACATACCATATTAGTCGAAGCCAAGACACACACAAAAATTTAAAAGGAAATGTTTAGGAAATATTTGAGTGTAATCTTCAGACTGTAAAATTCATGGCAATCTAAGGTGACTTTTTTCCAGAAAAAAAATGTGTATTATAGCCCAGCAAATATAGTAAATACAAGTCCTTTCTTTTTGTTACAGCATTGTGATATCATTAGTTGCAGCTAAAACTGGTGGTTAATTTGAGATACTAGGCTGAATAATTGTGCCAACATGTTTTTAAAAATTATGTTTTAGCATCACTACACACTCATGTAAGCTATTCAAGGGAGTCTGGGAGTGTGTGCAGAGGACAGCTTTCCATATCACAGTTCTAAATTCTGAATTGTAGTTTGGACTTTTGAAAATCACCAAGATATCATGAACATGTCTTGCCAAACATTCCCCCTCAAAGAATAACATCAGCAACAGATTTACTGGTCATTTATCTCTTGCTCTTGTTCTCTTATTTTCTGAAATAATAACAATTGATTATACATTTCAAAGGAGTCTTTTTTATATCAAAGCCTGCTCAAGCCAGTGCCTAAACATCTTAAATTTACATTCCAATGAAAGCTTCTATTCGAAACCCCCACATAGCCCCAGTAATGTTGATGCCAAACTAGTACTACATGTTTAATGAAGCTGGCTACTGAAAATTAAACAGAAGATGTTAATGCATTTGGTGCATGGCATCAAAATATTGCTGTCATAAAATAATCTGTTTAAAACAATTACCCCACTGTAAAGAGAGCAAATTAGTGAAATACTATAAAGGTAAAAGCAATAACTTACATAAATGTATTTATCATACGGAAATTCAGGTACTCAACCACAACAGAATAGCTATGCATGCGGACACATGAGCAATCCCCTCAAAATTTAAAAAAATTATTTTTGATGGCATGATCCATCAATCTGGGTGCTGGAGATCCAAATTTGAAATCCATTTACATTTCTGCTCCACCGTGTTTCTGCAGTTTGCACCAATGTGTACTTCTTATGGTAAACTTACTTAGACATTATCATCTTAGTAAAAGTGAAATGTAAGGATACATTCCATACGTGCCTGAAGGTCTTTTAATAATGTGAAGCACTTAACAACAAAATACCTGCAGCATTGGCCTAAGGCTGTCACTACCACTCTCTTGCCTATCTGCAGTGAGTCTTTATCTTAATCATACTGTCTTGCAGAGGTGCAGTTTGTGCATTTTCTAGTTTTTATTTATTTATTCATGGGATGTGGGCTTCACTGGCTGGGCCAGCATTTATTGCCCATCTCTAATTGCCCTTGAGAAAGTGGTTGTGAGCTGCCTTCTTGAACCGCTGCAGTCCATGTGGTGTAAGTACACCCACAGTGCTGTTAGGGAGGGAGTTCCAGGATTTTGACCTAGTGACAGTGAAGGAACGGCGATATATTTCCAAGTCAGGATGATAAGTGACTTGGAGGGGAACTCCCAGGTGCTGGTGTTCCCATTTATCTGCTGCCCTTGTCCTTCTAGATGGTAGTAGTCATGGGTTTGGAAGTACTGTCAAAGGAGCCTTGGCGAATTCTCGTGTCCAGTTACAGACCTGGACTGGAGAGGGAAAGAATAGCTCCCCAGCTGAAGAAGATGCATGGTCTAGAAAAATTGAGGCAAAAACAATTAAGTAATGCTCACATTTATTTTTTGAAACCAATAAACAAAAATGAATGCTTGCAAATCTATGGTTGGCGGGCTGTTGGGCTTGGGGGAATTGGATGTTCACTCATTTATACCAGCCATGTGCAGCCACCACATCTGGCTACTTGAATGGAATGGATTGCTGTGAGAGCATAGTTAAAATATAGGTAAGTCACCCTTACATTAGCATTGTACAGTAACCAAGTTCACAAAAAAAACCTTCAACATATGAAAAGCAGCTGAATGGCTGTGTTCATTAGACTCCCAATCAATCTTCTTTCTCCCTCTATCTGATTCTGTTTCTCTATCTGTTTGTCACCATCTGTCTGTCTCACTCTCTCTCTCTCTCTCTGTCACTCTCTTTTTGTCTTTTGCTTTCTTTTTCTTCCTCCCATCTGTCGTCAATGCTTTCCTCAACTGTTAATATCTAAAACAGATTGGTTCATTTAGCAAATGCAAGCTTCCCTAAGGTGCAAAATCTTGAAAATTAGAAACTGTTTACAAACTTTACATACAAAAGTCATGTGAAAGAACCTAATCGCATAGAGTATGTAAAAGAAAGTGGGCTCAATACAGTTTTAAATGAGGGAGGCATAATTAGCGTGTATTTTATACAAGGTATTCCACATTGTTATGAAGTGTTGCGGCAATGTTGTTTGATGTGGTTTCTTTAATGAGGGATCTATGAATTATCTGTTTTATCAGAAAAAAGTAATGTGAAGGCCATGTCATATAGGCTGTGGTTGTCTTAGCAAGACATCTCTCTAATCATTCTGCATATGGCCTTCCTCCATTCTGCACCACGAATGTTGGGGCAAAGTTCTGTTGCACTGTGGCTGATTTGTTCCTGAGGGTGATGCTGTGAAAGGCACCTCCATTAGAATTCCTTCCAAAGCTCAACTGAAAGTAATCTGTAAATTCACAGAAATTTCTAAAACAATGTTTTTTTTTGTTCTTGACCTTCAGGTTCAGAGGTAAGTTAATGTGTTACAGCTTAAAATAAAGTAACACATTTTTAGATTTTGAAGTTGTGATTGATCTCACTGTACTTTAGCACTTTGAAAAAAATTACACCAGACAAGATTGCTGGTTTTTGTTTGTTTGTTTTGTGATTAATTCTTAAACTGCCAATAGCTCACATGAATGTCTGGTTCTCTTTGCTAGCCAAGTTTTGGAGATTTCAACTCATGCACTGTAACTTTGTAACAAACAATAATATTACAACAAGGATGCTATTGAGAGATTGAAGGGTGGGTCAATATTGATTCCATTGGTAGGGTGATGAGCGATTACACTGCTCTGTCCTAGATGCTTTCAGCTTCTTGAATGTTGATGCATTGCACCCATCCAGGCAAGTGAAGAATATTCCACTGTTCTTCTGACTTGAGCCTCATAGATGATGAAGGGCCTTTAAGAGATCAGAAGGTAAGCCACTTGTTGCAAGTGTACCCTGCCCTGCTTTTGTACCTTTGATGTTAATGTGGCTGGTGCAAATCAGCTTCTGACTAATGGTAACCTCCAAAGATGCTGATGGTGGAGACTTGGTGATAGTGGTGCCACTGAAGGTCACAAGTAGATGGCTGGCCTTTCTCTCTCTTGTTCATGATGGCCATTACCTGGCATGTATTGGCATGAATGTGACCTATCATCTGTTAGTCTAAGCCCGGATGTTATTCCAGGTCCTGCTAAGTGCTATAATGAGGTATTTTCATTAGTAGAGGAATTGTGAATGATGCAAAACATGATTTAACACTGGCATGATAAAGCAGCACATCTTAGCAAGTAATGCTACAGCAGAGTTGCTATTATGTACACAAAGTTTTCAGAATTTGTTTTTCAAATTATGGAAGAAAACTAGTTATATCTTCAGAGAAATAATCGCTCTTTAAATTGTTTCACAAAGTACCTAAGGTGACCTCAAGGTGTACCTATTTACAGCAGCTAGGTCTTGTGATCTTAAAACAGTCCAACTTGCACACAACTGCAGAATAAGACATTTTTATGACATAGTGCTACTGTTCTTAAAAAAGCATATTCTAAAACTTTCCATGAGCACACATGTCATTTCTAAATAATTTATATTATGACCTTTATAAATGTTATTAGCTCACAGAAAGAAGGTTAAATGGCAATATTACAGTTTTCCCGTGCTTCTGAGGTCCAAGAATTGGTTTGGAAATCAAGACTAATTCTCAAAAAGTAGGTGCAGATTGACTGAGCGCTTGTTCCAAAACCAGCCTTTCTTATCATTAAGGGCATTAAATCAAACTGGTCATGTCATTGGCATGATTAAGATGATCCTTTAAAGTCTTTGTCAGTACAACACCAGGCACTGCTGACTCACTTGCTGAGCAGAGAGCTGCTAAAATGAGTCATCTGGTTACAGCATTCCAGGAGTTAAAAGTTGCAGACAAATGACCAAGTGCTACTTTTTATCATTTCCCCCGAATTTTCTGCTCTCTCCTGACAAGATATATATTCCTTGTCATAAAATCCCATAGCTGCTTACAGTCCCCTAGTTACTCTTCCAAATAACCATCCTTCATATGTGAATATAAGTTGTGAGTGCTGGCAGCCTTTTTTTAATGACATGGAGGGACTCACAACTGCACCCAATTTTGCATTTTACCAAAGTCACATCCACCTATCTGGGTGCAAAAAAAAATAACACACGCTCTATAAGAATCTTCCTTGTTTGTACAACTTTGTTCCATGTTGGGATGCACCATTATCCATTGGGAGAGCCACAATTATTGGAACTAACTTTTAGGGTCGAATTCTCAGGTCAGCAGGCGGCCATGATTGGCGGGCCCGGGAGCAGCCAGGGAATGGACCACCGACCATGATCAGTCCCCAACCGCAATTTCATACTGGCCAATTAATGACCAGCTAGCGTGAAATATGCGCTGAAATGCTCAGCAATACCAGGGTGGGGGTGGGAGGAGAGCATGCGTTGAAGTCTGCGCAGGGGTGGGGGACCACAGAACGAAAGCTCCCTGAAGGTAGAGAACTGCCTCAGGTAGCTGAAGAGTTTAAAACCAATCAATAAAGACTGTTCTGGTGTATCCTGTCCACAAAAAAGCTGAACAAATCCAATCCGGCCAATTACCACTCCATCAGTCCTTTCAAATAATCAGCAATGTTGGAAGGTGCCATTGACGGTGCTATCAAGCAGTACTTACTTAGCAATATCCTACCCAACAATCCACAGTTTGGGTTCCACCAGAGCCAACTCCAAACCCCATCATGGACTTGGACCAAACATTGGCAATCTGGCATCTGAGCTAATCCTGCCCCTTACCGCAGTGCAAATCTGCCCAGTGTCTGACCATGTGGAGATCCTGCCTCTACCCTATCCTCTTAAGTTAAATGCAGTATCAGTGTCTGAGCTGGGGGCTGCAAGTGTGAAGCCAAGTGACTGTGCTGTACCTTCATCATCACTGTCTCCTTACTGTTCCTCCACTGCCTGACCAGGTTGTACCTTTTACTGTGGTGAGAGGGGTTAAGGAGTAAAAAGTTTACACTTCCACCATCTGCCGCTCGTGAATCAGAAGGGAGTCTGGGATGAGGGAGAAGTGGGATGTGAGAAGGAGAATTAGGTATGAGGATTATCTCATTGATTTGGCCCCACTGCTGACCGTGCTTCAGTAATGACCAGCTGATCTCTTTCATGGAGGTTGGGATCTGGAGATGTACCTTAGCCCTCCAGTTAGTTCCTGCTGTCTCCTGTTGTACATCACCTTCTCCTGCAAGAAAGAGGGAAGAAATTGTGTTAACAAGTGTGATGCAATTTGTTTGGGTCATGTGGCTATCATGGTTGAATAGCTGACAGTGTGTGCAAACTGTGGGTTGTGGTTGGGAAGCTTGTAGCAGTGCTGAGTTTGTAAGGGTGTAGTGAAGCACATGGATGTTATATGAGTCCTGATCGATAAGAGATTGCTAGCAGGTGAGGGATGAGGGTGTGGTGAAGTGAGCAAGGTCTGAAGCTAAAAGTTCATTTGGTAGAATATCACAGTTAAAGTTGCATTCACTGACCTTAAACACTCATGTGAGGTCATTGAACTTCTTGCGATCCCACATCTTGATTCTCAGTTCTTGACTCCTGCAATTGACTGCACAGCTATCTGCTCTCGTTGATTCTAACCATGTGTCTATAGGCTGTCCTGTTCCCTCGCAGGTACAGAACATCTCTCCTCCTTTCCGCCTCCTCCACCAAGACCTCCAAATGTCTGAAAACCTTGGTGTCCACTCTATGCTGCAAGTAGGGCCATCCCTCATTCTTTCACAGGACAGCTTCATTTCCAGCGCAACTCCCAACACTTAAGCCAGAATGCACCTCCCCTTTAGGAGGTATAGCATAACTTTAACTTTAGTGCTAGAAGTATTGGCCTTTGACTGCCTGCAATATGCATCCAATCAACAATGTGGTCAGTGCTGGTTACATGTAGAAATCAGTATATTTCCGCATTACAATCAACAGCATGGGTTAATCATGCAATGGAATCCCCATACCCATGTTCAGAGCCGATCCAATTTAGCTCCCAGTGTGTAGTATCCAAGCAGCTGCACTTACCCAAGTTATTTCTACTTCCTTCTGGTGAACCAATGTATTTTAAAATATTGAACTGGTGTGTAGGTCAGGAATTGGAGAGAGCTTATAATTTCCTGCTGAATTAAAACTGATATTATTAATTGTTCTCTGCTATATATAACATCCATTGTTAACTTGTCTGATTTTGAAAGTATCTGTAATTACAATCAAACTTCTTAACCTTTTTTTATACAATTATTATTATTTATAACCATTGTAATTCACAGCTTTTCACGAAAGTGTGGATTCTTATGTAATATTCCCTCCCTTAGCAATGGATTGTTTAAAGTCATTATATTATACAAGCTCATCTCCTGTCACACTGCTCACTGATGGTCTGCAATGTTGCCATAATGTTTAGCTTCTGTCCTTCACTGACCCTTTGAGGTTAGGTTTCAGATGCTTTGTGTAGGGAAATGGCCCTAATGGGAGTGGCCAGCGGCAATTAGAAGCTAATTACAGTTACTGTAGGAAGTTCTCTGGATTAGTTGGTTCCGCTCCTTAGCCTGAAGCCTCAAGATCAGGGAAAAACTGCAGGGGCAGGGTTTTATGTCCCACGGGTGGTCACACGCCCAACCCAATCAGGCGTAAAATAGCATGCGATGACATTGGGCGAGCATCGCAATGTGCTCTTGTGCGATATTTCAGTCGGCAGGTACACACGAGAGTCGGCAGCGCGCTCGACGACAATTAAGAGGCCAATTCAGGCCCTTAATCAATTAATTGAAAGCTATTTTTCGCTGCCCTTATGGTTGGCGGGTGCGCAAATTGCCAGGCATCCTTTGGATTTTTTTATAAAACCTCATCCACAGGCAAGATGAGGTTTCCAACAATGATTTTAAAAAAAACTTTTAGACATAATTTTTAATATGCCCCTGTCCATGTGACTGAGTCATATGTGGGGAAATGTTTCTCTCACTTTTTAACGCTTTA